>NW_012108697.1:4192728-4257604 GCF_000951045.1 Mandrillus leucophaeus
TCTTTAATTTCTCCCAACAATGTTTTGCAGTTTTTGAATGTGGAGTTTTTGTACATAATTGGATTTTATGGCATTGTAAATATAATTTTTAAAATTTATTTTCTAAGTATTTATTATCAATATATATAGAAATGAAGTTGATTTTTGTATTTTGACCTTGAATCCTGTGATTTTACTACATTCACTCATTCATTCACATACTATTTTGTAAGATTCTGTAGGACTTTTCTAAATAGACATTTATATTGTATTCCAAAAAGGCAATTTTCTTTCTTTCTACTCTTTTGCATTTTTTTCCTTGACTATTCAACTGGCTAAGATCTCTAGTACGATGTTGGATAGAAGTGAACATCCTTGCCTTATTTCTAAACTTAAAGAGAAGACATTCAATATTTTACCATTTTTGTAGGTGTTAGCTGTAAATTTTTCACAGATGACCTAAATCAAGTTGATTTTGACCTTTGGATATATTTTCATTATTATTCAATTTAAAATGTTTTCTTTCCTTTTCTAAATCCATCCCCTGAAGCACTTATCATTTGACTTACAAATAATCCAATTACACTCTAAGCTATTTTAAAATACACAATTAAGTTATTGACTATAGTTTTTGTTTGTTTGTTTGTTTTTTGAGACGGAGTCTTGCTGTGTTGCCCAGACTGGAGTGCAGTGGTGTGATCTTGGCTCACTGTAGCCTCCAGCTCTCGGATTCAAGCAATTATCCTGCCTCAGCCTCCTGACTAGCTGGGGTTATAGGCGCCTGCCACCACCCACCACACCCGGCTAATTTTTGTAGTTTTTTTTTTTTTTTCTTCTTTTTTTCAGTAGAGACAGGGTTTAACCATGTTGGCCAAGCTGTTCTTGAATTCCTGACCTCAGATGATCTGCCTGCCTCGGCCTCGCAAAGTGCTGGGATTACAGGCATGAGCCACTGTGCCCAGCTGACTATAGTTATTTTCTGCTTTCTCTTGCAACTGCTTCACCAGGGTCATTTTGAAGTGGGTTGTTTAATTTACAAATATTTAAGGATTTTTCTAGATATTGTATTGTTATAAATTACTAATTTAATTCTTGTGTGATCAGAGAACATATTTTATAAGATTTCTATCTTTTAAAAATCACTGAGGCTTATTGTTTTGTCAAATAAAATTGTGAACATTGCATGTGCATTTGTAAATAATGCATTTTCTACAGTTGTTGAGTATCGTGTTCTGTAAATCTCTCAAGGGGGTCAAGCTGGTTTACAGTATTATTCAAATTTATTTTTATACCTTTATCAACATTTTTTACCCTACTAGTTATATCAAGTATACCTACACTCCTAAGAGAAGTAATGTTAAAATCTCCAACTATAATGTTGCATTGGTTTATGTTTCTATTGATTTCCAACTTTGTGAATTTTGCTGCTTTGTTATTACTTGTATATATATTTAAAAATTATGTCTTCCTCACGAATTGTACCTTTTATTGTTATGAAATGTCCATCTTTATCCATTTTATTGCAATACTTAGTGTCTTTATGGTTATATATTTAGATTGTAATATAGCCATATTTACTTCCTTATGTTTGCTTTTGGCCAGGTATGGCTTTTTTTGTTCTTCGTATTTCAACATTTTTTTGTTTATTTATATTTAAAATATGTTCCTAATGTATAGCATATAGTTGAAACCTGCTTTTCAACTTAGCCTACCAATCTCTGCATTTTAACTAGAATCTTTGGTTAGTACATTAACATTACATTGATATGGTTCTATTGAAGTTTACAACTTTGCTATTTATTTTGTAATTGTCCAATGTTTTAGCTCTCTTCTGCCCTTTTTTCTTAATCAAATATTTTAAGGAACCATTTAATAGCCCCTATTGTTAGTTATATTATTATCTTTATTGAATACTTTTGGGTTAAAAATACACAAACTTGATACACCAATGTTATTTAGAAATAGATATTGTACCTCTTCAGACTTTGAACCTGATAGTTTTCATTTTCTTCTTCTCAATTCCCATTTCACACTGCAAAGTAATGTAATTATACTTACCCAACCCCACATCATTTGTACTATTTTTGTTATATATTTATTTTATTTATAAATATATTGTGAGCATCACATTACAGCGTTATAATTTTTCCTTAAAAAAGTCAGATGTCTTTTCAGAACAATATGAGGAAAAAACTGTCATATATTTATCTAAATATTTGCCACTTACAGTGTTCATTTTTCCTTCCCACATAGCCAAGTTTCCATCCGGTATCAGATCCTTTCAGCCTGAAGAGTAACACTTAGCCTTTGTTATAATTCAGGTCTTATGGTAATGAATTTTTCAGCTTTCATTTTTACATTTATAAAGGATACTTTCTCATATTTCTCCTTAGTTTCAATGGAAACTATCATCCTTAGTTTCCCTGTATGTACTGTGCTTTGTCCACCTTCAAGATATTTTGTTTAATTTTGAATTTCAGCTGTTTGAGTCTGATTTGCCTAGGTGTGGTTTTCTTTGTATTTATCCTGTTGTGGATTCACAGAGCTCTTGCATCTATAAGTCAGTGTTTATTATCAAAGATAGGAAATATTTGACCATTAATTTCCAAATATTTTTTCTGCTGCTTTCTTGCTCTTTTCTCTTTCTGAGCCTCTAATTACATGTTTGATAGGGTTCCCCATATTATCTCAGAAGTTCCTGATGCTCTGTTAATTTTGCTTCAGTCTTTTTGTTTTTGACTCTGGGCGGGTCTAGAACAGGCCGTTCTCTAAAAGTGTGGTGCTTTATTTTAAAGTAAGTACTTTCTGATGTCTTAACTAGATGCTGCAGTGTTAATGAGCTCTCTCCACTTTAGCTGGACTGGACCACCAGTGCCCCTCAGCACTGATTTGTATCTAGAAACTCTTTTGCATTCTCAATACTATTAATGGCCACTTTCTCATAAGCTTTTCCATGTAATCTGCAAAGCCTAACCCTCAACCAATAACACGAATGAACTCTCATACAGCCCATGTTCAGCTTTCTGCCTCTGATGCCTTACCATATAGAATCCAGCTCTTTTAACTGCCCTGAATTCTGACCTCTGCCTTTTTTGCTCGGTGGGACACCTGCACTCTGCCTGGACCCCAGCTCACTAGGTTGACGTCAAAAACTTGTACCCAGGCAGAAAATCTTGGGACTCTCCTTGTGAGTTTCCCTGATCTTAGCTATTGTGGTCTTCCCCGCCTGTTATTCAATGCCAGAAAACAGTTTTGTAACAACTACTGTACCATAGCCAAGTGAAGATAAAAAATTGTTATGCATATGCTATCTACTTCAGATTGTTTTTGTATAAACTCTAAAATGTCATAAAATTAAATGGGAAAGTGTTTTTATCATGAGAAAGAAAAGGAAAATTGGGGAGTATTTTTGGCTTGAACTCACAAGGTGACTATGTTTCTATATTTGTTTGCCTCGTCCTGTGGGGCAAGATGGTCTAGAAATGTTCTAGATAGTGTGACTCATTGTCTTTTCAGTTGTCAGCCTCCTGTGGAAATTCTAAGATTCCATCAGTCTAAGCAGGCCAGACTTACCATTTCTGCAACTTTTTCTCGATTTTTAATCGTATTTTTCCTTTTTAATAGCTCAGGCCTCTCTTTTTTGAAAGGTCCATGCTCTTTCCTAAATGCTAAATCCAGAACGTTATAGGAGAAGGAATGAGTGGCTATTCCCTTTGAGCATTTCGTTTGAATAAGAAATACCAATGTTCTTGAGGTGTATTTTTCAGCCATGCAAGGAAGGCTGACACTCTTGACTGACTGGAATTTCTTCTATTGTGGGTTTTCTTTATTAAACTCTATTAAACTCTATCCATTTAAACTTTATTAAAGTATTGTTAGATCTATGTCAGGACATGCCCTTTAAGAAGGGCTCAGGCAGGAGCCAATTATGCTGAGAAGCAAGTACTCCTCGGTAGGCAATGGAGGGAAAGCCAGCAAAAGATAAGAGAAATTGGGCATATTCATCAGGCCAGATGGTCAAACCGGAAGGCTGAGCCACCTGAACACACTGTATTATTTTATTGGCCATTAAGCAAAGTAAAATTTTGCAGTAATATTTAACAACATGTTCTTTTTTTCTCCCTCATTTAAAATCATCAGGCCTGAAATGTGTCAAGTGAAAGCTGAACACAGAATGAAATCTGTGTTCCAGGAAATGTCACTAAGGGTTTTGAAGCAGCTGACACTGTCATTGAAGTTCTATGGCAGCAAGATTACAGAATTGATCAAGGGTTCCCCAGTGGATCAGATGAGTTAGATATACGTGAATTCTCTAGGACTTGACTTTTTCTTTTTTACTTCACCTCCAAGGAGGAGACCATGGAAGTTCCCCCCAAAACAGTCCTTGCTAGAGAGTTATTTAAAAAGAAATCATTCTAAGACTTCATAGCACCCAGAACTGAAGTAGAACCCAAATCTCATCCCATGCCCCACCTGCTACCCCCAACCTAAGCTGCCATTGCTCTCTGTATATGCACCAGAATGGCCATCTTGGTTTAAATGCTGTATCCTGGCTCTCCCTAAAACCTTTCTGTGTCCTCAGCATAGAGAACACTCGTGTTCTTGTGTTCTTTTCATTCTGATGTTCTCAAAAGGCTCGCTTCCAAGAGGATGCTATGTATTGGCTTTAGGGCCGCTGGGAAATGTCAGGAGGTCTCCTATGATCTGATGTTATCAGTGTTTCCTGCTGCTCTCCATGAAGTGTGTTTTGATCTTTCTTTCTTCCAGGGCTGCTGCTCAGCTGCCCCATTTCCTTTTTCCAGGATCGCATGGGTCTGCACCAGCTCATCATTTCAGTCGCTTTCATCTTCAAAGTGAATCCTTAGTCACCTTTAAGTGGCTTCAGGTACTAACTTTGGGTGAACTTCTAATATGTATAGAAGAATGGTACATTTTCCTTTTTTTAGGCTTCCAGTTCATTGAGTCAGAGATTTCAAGCTATACCCAAAACCAAGAGACTCCAAATGTCAAATCGTCAAATTAAAGAATTTTCTTGAAGTTTCAGCCAATTCTTCCCCCAAAATGTAGGAGGACTGGATATTTCTGAGTTTGGAATCTGGCTAGAATCTTACCTGGGCACCTGAGTTGCAGGCTATCTCCCTGCCACAACAGCTTCCTCAGTGGAATTCTGGGCTGAAGAGAGAATAAGAAAATGAATACCAAACTATTAATTTCATTGAAATTAATTTCTGCGTTTCTGTTGAAATGCAGAAGCTGATCATCCATACTGATGCTATCATCACTGACTACATTAAAGTTTCTAGACAAATTCAGTAAGCATTTTGATGCCAGCTAGGCAGTGAGAGACATGTGCTGGGGATGCCAAGCTGAATGAGCAGATGCCCCTGCCTGCTAAGAGCCCACGTGGAAGTCAGTGGTCCAAACAGTAAGAGTCTGAAACTGTTTTTAAATAGGTCCTTTTCACTCTACAGGAAATAGGAATCTCTGAACAGGAAAAATCTCTGCTAGACCACACTATTTGTATACCACCAGATGCTTCATACCTCCCCACCTCCATTTCAGGAGCTCCATGGCCCAAACATGATTTGCCACATCTGTCTCTCAGATGTGGGGTTTTCATTTGCCCTAGCTCAATTTTCAGTAATTACACTGAACACATCTTTGCCTTCTTATGCTCTACCTGCATTGTGCCAGCTGACCATTCTATTCCAAAACAGGAAATTGTCGCTGCTTTCTTAGAAAGCTGAGATCAATCAAGGATGCTCCAAATCATTTTAGGATTTTTCAGGCTATTTAAGGAAAGCAGTGCAACTTACGATATATCAGCGTCTTATCCAGCCACCGGTGCCAGGCACTAGAGTGTGTGTGGAAGTGAATTTCCCATGAAAGTCGCAAGGCTTAAGCCTCAGAGTCCTGCACTTCATGGCATTGGGAAGGGCCCTAATAATGTCCTATGGTCATTCTGTATTCTTCTGTATAAAATGGACTTCCCAAATTGTACATGCTTCTGATCCCACAAAACCTGAATCTACATTTGAGTATGTTTTAAAAACAAGTCAATATGAGATAGCCTCTGTCGTTAAAGAGCTTAATTTTAGCAAGTGAAAGAAGAAAAATAACATAAATGTAACAAATAAGGGGGCCCCCAAATACAAGGTATTTTCCCACTGACTTTAATGTTTGTGTTCAATTTTGATCTATAAATGCTTTAGAGATATGGTTTAAATGATCAATATCTTATTTCTGAATTTAACTGTAACATGTATTTGAATTAAATGTTCTCTAATATATTGATCTGGAAATATTACTTTTTCTACACTCAAATTTTACAGAACAATTTTATTCAGACCTTTTACATGGGACTTTGACGTGTCTTAATCATCACTAGGCTCCCTTTTTGAATCATCTGACAAAGTTTTCTTATATGCCATACTCACGGCTGACTAAATTGTTTCAACTATAACACTTTTTGATTTCAGGCACAGTTCTGTCACTGGAAATTTTATCCCATGCCACTAGAACTCACTAGCATAATAGAAGAATATGTTTCTCATTTATCCTGTAGATATATATTTGAGACTCTTGCAGCTTATAGTGACTATGTATCCTTTTAAAAATGACTTTTAATTTTTTTTAACAGTAATATTCATCATTGCAGTGGTGTAGTCTTTCCACCTAGAAATACTCACTTAAGCTGTACTTAATTCCTGCTTCTGTCAGATGAAATTATCTAGCATTGATTAAGGTTGTTTCAGGTTAACACAGTGATTCTCAGGTCTAGGTGTATATTGGAATCACCTAGAGTGTATTTAAGAAACACTAATGCCTGGATACACTCCCAGAGATTCTGATTTAATGATCTGGGATACAGTCCAGGCACTGGAATATTTTTAAGTTCTCTGGGTGATCCCATTGTGCAACCAAGGTTGAAAGCCACTATCTTCCCCCAAGCAATCCTTTATTATTCAAAATAAAATGACTGGGAGAAGGACAGGTGTCTTAACATGAGAGACTTCATAAGGACTCAAATATGAAATAACTGCCTCTTTTCTAAGTAATAATTTAGAGAAATTTAAATGTCATGTACATAAGTACATAGGGATAATTCATATATGAGTATTAAATTTATGTATATATGCAATTACTTTTTAATATAATAAATTTTTCTGTTAAAAGTTAGACTTGCTCACTGCATACAGTTTAGAAAAGATTAGACTTTGTGTATCATTTGAGGACTCAAAGACATAAAGAACTCAGATATGACTTCAGGAGAAACCAACATCAATGGATTCACCTGGATAAAGAGTGAGAATTTATGTAAGCAGATGTAGGAAGGGGGAAAGGTATGCCAATCAAAGAAAATGAAAATGTGATACTCAGGGTCTTCAAAAGTGTGGTATATTGAGGTGGCAGTAAGAAGCCTTTTAAAAAATAAAAATAAATGTTTTATTATGGGTAAAGCTATATGTCTGGGTACCAGAGATGACCAATACTTCGACTTCTTATTTGTTAGGTTTCAGCATGGAAGGATAGGCTAACAACTGAAAATAACCATACAATCATTAAATGTGCTATTTACCACTTTACCCATATCATCAATGCAATTTCTTGACTGAGCAGGTCTGAGCTCATGAGTACTATCTTCCTTTGGCTGTTGGGGTATCTGACATTCTTCCCTCTTTCTGCCCCTTTGTTTTGGTTTGTAAGACCAACTGGCAGCAAGGTGATAAAAGCAAGAGCTGATGATCCTAAATATCTAAACTGAGAAAGTCACATCAAGCTTAGTCACTCCTAATCTGACAGCAGATGTTTCTCGTTGAAATTCATTGAGAAAGAAGAAAAAAAGAAAACAAATGCCATGTAAGATCCATGTATTGATTTTCTTTATAAGGCATAGAGACAAGAAATGAAATACGGATAAGAGTGAATGTTGGTTTCCAACCCAGTAGGCTTTTTCACAGAACAAGTGATAAAAGGGGCAGAATTCAATCTTTGAAGAGATAAAGCCTGTAATAGAAAGGTAATGAACATTTGTAATGCATTTCCCATTTTTTTAAAGTCTTTTTTCAGTCTTACATAATATTCTCATAGTTGTGAGACAGTCACTCAAGTATTGTTATTCTCATTTCTAGAAAGAAAGAGAGGTCAGAGAAAGCCAGTAACGTTCACAAGGTCACTTTCCCAAGGTCATAAAGCAGGAAAAGTACCAAGTCTCTCAACTCTGTTCTGTGCTTGTCTATGAGAAAGAAAAAACACTTTTTATATAAGGAACATAAGCCTCTTTAAATTACCAGGTCCAGAGAGGCATTGGAATGAAAAATAATAGTCACATCACTCCTGGCTTGTGAAAAACCGTTACCTCTTGAAGCCACTTGCTATGCGGGATCTAGACTAGCTGATGCCAAATAGCCATAAAATGCCATGCACTGAATCCCATAACTCTTACCCTATAGTTCAACAACGTATAGTTCATTGCTAATCAATGTTATTTCTGTAAACCAATGATAATACCTTGTGGACAACTTTTATGGATTTTGTAATTAACCCTTTCCTGATTTGTCACTTCTTTAAAAACTTGAACCTCTCGTTTGGCAACTTGGAAGTGTGTCCTAGACAGCTACCTTCAATCTTGACCCAAACAAACTTTCAATACTAATTTTGCCTCAGTTTCCTCCTTTATATTGATACCCACCACCCGTATTAGATCCCCACTGTATGTGTTTTCTTTCTACTAGTAGTGCTAATTTAATAGATGCCTAGAAATATCACTGGTTATATGGTTAGAAAATGTAGAAATGGATTATTGTCCATAAATTAAGAAGTTTTACCATATTTTAAAAATTACGTATACTTATGAAAAAAAAGTCAGAAAAAATGCAGAACACAAACTCAAATTACTCTAGTTCTATTAATAATGTTTTCACTCAACAATTTTTCTGTATATCCTTAAGTCTTTTTTTCTACTTAAAATTGTTATTTTTTAATGTGGAATGCTATGTTGTTTTAACTTTAAGATAGCGTAAGACTTTCTCCTTGTTTTTACACAGATTTCATGAATGTTTAGTAGCTCTATATTAGTAGCTCTGATTTATGAAATGTCCACCATATTTCAGCCACAGTGCTAGCCTTCAGTAGATACCATGATGACCTTATTGGGCAACAGTTTTTATACCTGTTTTACAGATAAACATAAGCAGGAAAGCAACTCTACTCAGGCCATGTAATCTAGAATGGGCGGTTGTGGAATCCCTCCCCCGAGGGCACTGTTAATCCCTCTCTCCTACACAATTTATAATCAAGTGGATATTTCCTGGTTTATTCAAACATCCCCACACAATTGGACATTTAGGTTGTTTCTAATATTGTCTGTTACAAATAATATTGAGAATAATATTTTATGACCGCTCATACTTTCTCACTACTAACATTAAATATTTCCTTAGCATAAATCTTAGAAATGGAATTCCTAGGTCTAAGAACATAAACAATTTAATATGATTTAATTGGCATTCTCTACTTCCCCCTCCCGTAAAGCAGTGTTATAACAGCAAGACATGGAATCAACCTAGGTAGGTGCCCATCAGCCGTGGACTGGATAAAGGAAATGTGATACATATACAGTCTGGAATACTATGCAGCCATAAAAGAGAACAAAATTACTTTTTTTGCACCCACATGGATGCAGCTGGAGGCCATTATCCTAAGCAAACTAACATAGGAACATAACAGCAAAAACTGCATGTTCTCATTTACAAGTGGGAGCTAAACGTTGAGTACACACAGTCATAAATATAGGAACAATAGATACTGGGGACTTCTAGAGGGAGGGAGGCGGGGGTTGAAAATCGACCCATTGGGTATTATGCTCACTACAGGATCATTTGTACATCAAACCTCAGAGACACACAATTTACCCATATAACAAATCTGTATATGTACCCACTGAACCTAAAGTAAAGTTAAATAGTATCCATTTGTGTCCCAGCTCGGAGTCAGAGTGCCTATCCCATAGTGCTTTTGTCCACATCAACATTTAGCTTAATGTCTCCTTACCTTTTCCCTTTATTAAATTACAGGTGAAAACTATTAACTATTTATTTTTTTATTTTTTATTTTTTTTGAGACAGAGTCTCACTCTGTCGCCAGGCTGGAGTGCAGTGGCACGATCTCTCCTCACTGCAACCTCCACTTCCTGGGTTCAAGGATTCTCCTGCCTTAGCCTCCCGAGTAGCTGGGACTACAGGCATGCACCACCACGCCCACCTAATTTTTGCATTTTTAGTAGAGATGGGGTTTCACCATGTTGGCCAGGATGGTCTGTACCTCTTGACCTTGTGATCTGCCTGCCTCGGCCTCCCAAAGTGCTGGGATTACAGGTGTGAGCCACTGTGCCCGGCCTATTTATTTTAAACAAAAATATTCAGATACATTTTGGAAGATCTAAGTTGTCAGTGCCAGTCCTTGACTTTCCCTTCCACATACCCTTCTATCTCTTTTACTTAAGAATTTTCTCTTTACCTAACATCATGGACAACAATTGTTCACTAGTACACTATTTGCAAGGCTTTATGCTTGATACGATTTGGGAACAACTTGGGAGTACACAGTGCTACCACCAGCCTATAAGAGCTTAATGTTTACTAGACACAAAAGAAAAAAAAATAACAAAACAATTACCTAGTGAGTTCCTAGTATTCAGAGGAAGCAGAGATCAGAGATTCCCATCCCCTCTTCTCTCTCACAAGGGCAAATTTTCTACTCTCCATACCCTCCAATCTGTCCCCCATGGGATTCCAAAATAGCTGAGTCATGTTCCTGAATAATTATAAAGCAGGTGCCAAATCCTAGCATCTATACACACATCTATATGCTTTTAATTAGGGGAGGGAGTAAGGGTGGCAGAGGTAGCTGGGAGGTCTGCTCATCATTTAGAGATTCTGGGAAACTTATAATAAATGCTATTCACTGTGAGAGTTTATTACAATAAACTCAGAAGCTTTCCCCAGTGATGTGTAGCCCTTAAGAAGGGCAGATTATACCAAATTCAATTGCAAATTGGAAACTGTCTATTAGACCACAGAAGAAAAAAGTACACTGCAGATGTGTTTTCCTGACTGTCGTTATTACTGAAAACAAGGACAGCAAGCGGGGATATTAGGATGATTTAGCATCCCAGGGCAACCTCAAGAACATAAGTACCCTGTACTTTTACAAGGCCATGGTTTCATACACATAAAAGGACAGCCGAAAAAGAGGAACTGCCCAAATGCAGTGATGTCAGTTACTTTGCTGTCATTTGGATGGTGATAGGGTGAGGGAGGAGGATGGAGTCACTCAAAGTAGAAATGGGGAGACCAAGAAGAGCATCCAGGGGCTGTTGCTGTACTAGAGGGTGAGGGAGCATGGCCTGAGGTGAAGGGAGAGGAGATACTGTAGGATTCTAAGCAGGATGAGGAAGAGATAGAGACAGGAAGGTAACCCCTTGGAGGCTGGGACCCAGGTACCCATCACCATATCTTGCACAGGCTTATCCCATTTATAATTCTTCTACTCCTCATCCCTTAGTTACAAACTTTTACTCATCCTTCAAGCATCACATAGCTTAAAACTCTTTTCCTCAAAGAAGCCTTTTCTGACACCTCAGGGACAGATTTGCTAAGCCTAGTAGTTCCCTCCTAGGTTGCCGTATTTCCATTGCCATCATCACGTCTTTCACGTATTCATTGTCTTTCATCCCCTACAGACTGTAAGTCCACAGGGGCAAGAGAGTCTTGTAGGATGCTGCTGTGTCACCAGGGTAGCACATTGCCCCACACCAAAGGCCTTAAGACACATAAGGGTTGAGTGAGTAGAGTGGTCCAGGCAGCCCAGTCATCCTCTCTCTAATTGATCTTTGTGATTACAAGGCTGTGAGCAGCACAAGGGGAGGACTTTGCTGGACTGATTTCCAAATCCCAGGTCCTGGTATTCTGCCTGGGATCTAGTAGGTGCTCACCAATATTTGCTGAACAAGACAACTGGTGGAAGCCGGTGCCAGGCACAGGAACATGGCACATTCAAGAAGTTGGCTTGACCTTTTCCTTTGTTTTAAAATTCAAAACCCAGATTTGTCTAAAGCAAAGTCCTCGACATAGTTGGTGCCCTGTTTACTAGTTCTGATGAAGTCCATAGAAATGGAAATTGGAAGGTGACCCAACAAGATGTTTAAAATTAGACATCATTATAAAAATAACATTCCCTTCAGCAAAACTGTGCCATGATTGATGTTTTGCAACTTTCCTGTTTTGCAGAGAAAAATGTAATGCTAAGCAAAAATTGTTTTATTTGTATATCCATTCTAGCTTTCTTTGCTTGATTATATGATTGAAAGTCCAATTCTTATCCATTTATGGCTAAAGCCTGGATTGTAGTCAGTGATATGATCAACATTATATAGAGAACTCAGGATAATGTAAAAATCTAGAGAAAAGCTAATGCAAGCTAATAAATTTACATCACCAAGGAGCTGAAAATTTTAGCCTTTATTAAACAAATAAAAGAAGGGCCCTCATATCTTCAAAAAATTTAACGTGAGTCAGACCTGAGTTAATGATCTACACATCAGCCAAGGTTTGGACATGAGATGTAACATCTGCTATGCCTAAAAGTAATTGTATACTCAGAAATGTGCCTAATTAGCTAACGGATGGGTCTCTAGCATTGACATTTCCAAGGATAAATCCTAAAAGGGAAATAAGAAGTCCGTTGGAAAGGAGGAACGTACAATTACATAATGTAAAAAAAAAGAAAAAATACTTAGATCAGACTCCTTTAAGCATGAGCCATAATCCTATGTGCTTGAATTTTGGTTTGTTTCCTTTTTTCAGTTATATTTATAAATTTCTTTTTTTTTTTTTTGAGACAGAGTCTCGCTCTGTCGCCCAGGCTGGAGTGCAGTGGCCGGATCTCAGCTTACTGCAAGCTCCACCTCCTGGGTTTACGCCATTCTCCTGCCTCAGCCTCCCAAGTAGCTGGGACTACAGGCGCCCGCCACCGCACCTGGCTAGTTTTTTGTATTTTTTTAGTAGAGACGGGGTTTCATCGTGTTAGCCAGGATGGTCTCGATCTCCTGACCTCGTGATCCACTCGTCTCGGCCTCCCAAATATATTTATTATTTTTAAGGATACAACTAATTTGTACATTCTTATACAAATTCAAACAAATAATCCTACAAGAAAGATACCTTTTGCCACACAAATTTCACAGTCTTCTCTAGATATAAGAACTCTATTCAGTTTACTGTACATATATCTGGATCTTGTTCTATACATTTACATATATATGTGTTTAAATTTAGAATTATATATTTTTGTTTGCTTGTTTTACACAGTTGGGATTATATCAAATATTGTTTTGCAAATTGCTTTTTTTAACAAATGAAATATGTCTTAGAGATCTTTCTATTTTAATGAATACAGATTATCTCATTCTTTTTCATTACTGCATAATATTTCATAGTGTAGATGTGGTATACTTCATTTAACTGTACTTTACTAACGGACATTTTGTTGTGTTCAATTTGTCACTATAACATGCAACATTGCAATGATTATTCTTTCTGTACACATGGAAAGACTTTTTAGGAAAAATGCTTATATTAAGAATTGCTAAATAAGAGGCTATGCATACCAAATTTTGGTAAACATTGAAATTTTTTGCCAGAAGAGCCTGTATCAATATCAGCACCAACAGTAAATAGAACCTTTCATCATCATCATCTTTCGTTTTCCTTCTTCTTCCTCCTCACCTTCCATATTTATGGGGGGGAAACTGATATTTCACTATTGTTTATTTTATATTTCTCTGATTATTAGTGAAGTTTTGCATCTTTTTTTATATTATTGGCCATTTGCATTTCTTATTCTGTAAATAGCCTGCTCATATTCCTTTCTCTTTTTATCGTTTTTCCTTATTGATAATGGAAACTTTAAACATTTCAATCTGCTAGATTGGAAGAAAATAGTTGCAACATAGGTTATTGCCTTTAAACTTGATATCTTTTGTCAGATAATTTATAGAGTCAAATTAATGAACTTCTTTATCTAACTTAAAATCTTCTCTGCTCCAATATTTATTTCTAATTATTTTCTATATTTTCTTATTTTATAATAATGCTTTTCACCTTTAAGAATAAATGTTTTTATCTTTGTTTTATCTGGAATTTATTTTGTAGACTGTTTTAAATATTGATCTAACTTGTTTTTTTCTCAGTTGGCTACCCAGTTGCCTCCAGCTCTTTCTTCAATTATAGAAAATGTTATTTCTAATATGCATTTGTCTCTGGTTTATCTTCAGATTCTTTTGACTTCTACTGATTTTTTTTATCTATTTTATTTCCTATTCTTGTCCTATTCATCACTATAGCTTTCTAGTATATTTTGATGTCTAATAAGACATGTCCTCATCATTTTTTCTAACAATTGATTTATTCTTATCTATTTTCTATTCTGTAATAATTTGGGAATCAATTTGATAGGTTCCATAGAAATTTCATTAGGATTGCACTGAACTTAGATTAATTATGAAGAATTTATTGAGTCTTCTCAACCATAAATATACCATACTTATTTTATCAAATCTTCTTTTACACTCCTCAGTAAATGTTATGGTTTTCTTTTATATTCGTATTAGAAAATTTTATTTTATAACTATCACTGGTGTATAGACAGATGATAGATAGGAAGATAGAATCTGCCATGCTGCTGAATTTTCTTAAGAGTTCAAATAGAAAATTCAAGGAAGACTGCCTAACAAACTACTTAGTTTTTATATAAATCCAAATGATACTGACAGTATCTCTTTATTGTTAGTGGTCATTACTTATTTTCCATATCGTAGTGCATTATCTAGGACCTCCATTATAAGGTTGAATAGTAGTGATCATAACAGCCATACTTCTCTTGCTCTAGATTTTAATAGGAATGCTTCTAATGTTTTAACATTAAGTGATATGTGTGCCGAAGGGACGTAAGTTTATATAGTTTGTATCCCACAAATAAACGCAAACTTTTATATGTGTGTGAAGCAGCTTCAGTCTCACAGGCAGTATTGGAAAAGACTTAATTTTGGAAGGTTTCCTGATCTTCAGTCACAGTCTTTTAAGGAGCCCCCAAGAGCATCTTGTGAAGAGAGCCCTCGTCAACATTTTCTATCACTCTTGAATGTTCCACATTGTTTTCCCATTAACCCAAGGACAAATAAAAATTCCTCACCTTTGATTTAAATCAACCAGAATTGGTCTTATATGTGTCAATTCTGTCACCATGCAACTCTGCCCAACATATTCACTCCTGCCCAAAGTGCTTGAAAGTCATCACTGCAACAGCCCATCTAGGCAGCCCCATTCCTAGTCCCCTGAAAATCACTCTTTACTATTGTAAAGACTCTTCATTTGGGGCCTTTTAAAATAACTCTCCTGACATACATCCAGATGGACCTAATGGATATCTGGTTAGGACCTCTTCTGTCCAGAGCTCATCATTCCAGGCAGTTAGCTTCGATGTGTACATGACCTAATGTTTCAGAGATTGTCTATCAGGATGAATTATTCTGCACTCATATCGTATCATTTACTGTATGCCTAGTGCTGTACTAGAATATTTAGTGAATAACAAAAGCATAAAAGATACTGGCTTTTTCCTACAATTTTTCTACAATTACTCACATTGTAATTGATTCACAAATATAAACAAGACCTGTTTCTATCTATGAAAAATTATTCTTGGGGGAGGGGCATTCTTAAATTAGGGCCTAACAGATCAGTATAGAAGGTCTAGAAATAGGTTTTGTTTTGGACTGATACATCATGATTAGTAGGTCTATCTTGGCTGCAATCAGAATTGGGATACATATTATTGAATTTCTCTCTATATTGAAGCCCTTGCTTCTAGACACTAAGTCACCGTCATCTCCTTTTCCCTCATATTCTGACAAGTGCCAAGCCTGCCTCATGTATCTCCATAGGAAGTCCACTCCTATAACCACATTTACCTCCACCTGGAGGACTGTAAGTATTTATCCCCACCTGGAGTATCCCCATCTACGTGGCCTCCACACCTCCAATTTCTCATCCCCCAATCAGTTATATCACTGTGATAGCTACCATCACAATCTTACAGAGAAGCTTCAAGCATGCCAATCCTATCCTCAGAAACGTAATGGTTCCCTATTGCCTACAAACTTAAGTCCAGACTTTTTACGCTAATGTTTAAGATCCTGGATGACTTTTCCTACCTCTTTACCAAGCAGTGGGTTTTCTATAATCCAACCACATATAACTGCGCAACCTAAGTCCTTACCTTTGCTTATACTGTTACGTCTCCTGGAATATCCTCCTCTCTTCTTCTTCTTCCAAGGCCTTAGTCCAATACCAAAAAATTTCCTGCATTATTTCCATCTCTCATTAATTCTGTCTTCCTCTGGATTTTCCAGTCCTCTTAAACTATGTGTGACAATTAAATCACACTGCTGATATATATATATATATATGTGTGTGTGTGTGTGTGTAGCCATTTTTTTACCCTTCTCTACTAGATTGTAAATCCTCCGAATAAGGTATTGTAGGCTACATCATTGCTATATTTTCTTAGGATGATCACAGTGCCTAGAACATAGGAGGGCCTTTGTGAATTTCTTCCACATTGAATGGATCATGCAAATAAACTGAGATAACCAAAGGTTATAAGGCTACCCTTGATTGGAGTAATTTCTATTCACAATATTTTGCATTTGCATTTGTGGCCCAAAAGAGTACATATAAGCCAGCTTTAGGCACTGAGTAAACCAAAGTAGCAACTGTCAACCTTTTTTCTCTACCCCAGAATATTTACAATGTTGCCCTACTCACTTGCAGTTAAATACCAAGAGGGAAATGGTTAAAAGAGATTTCTAAGCCTATTGATTTTCTTCACACATTTATGAGCAAAATGTTAGAAAGAAATTCACAGCAGAAGTGCATTTAGAGAAGGCTAAGAGCAGCAGAAAACCAGATGACACATCCTGGAATGGGAGCAATCAAGGTTCTATTCAATCCTTTCCTTCTACCCTCTGCCTCAGAATATTTCCCCCTTTGAAACTTCTGCACAGTGGCACAGGTGTATTGAATTCACACTGATCCACCAAAAAAAAGAAAAAAATTGTTTTATGTCAACAGCATCCAGAAATTTCAGCAAATTATTTAAGAGGCAAAGATTAAAAATAATCCACTAAGGATTATCTCCTATTAACAGGAAAGTGGTGATACTTTTCAGCTGCAAATAATCTATTGATCTAACTGTAAAACTGTAGAAAATATAATCTGTTTGTACAAAAAAAAACCTTGTATCTAGTGCTGTGCCAGGTAATGGGAAGACATATGCCTAGACCAGGAGTCAGCAAACTTGCTGTAAAGGGTTAGGTAGTAAATATTACAGGCTCTATAGATAGTTAATCTCTGTTGCAACTACTCAACTTGGCCTTGCAGCCAGAAAGCAAATTGTATAAACAAATGGTCACGTCTGTATTCCAATTAAACTTTATTGACAAAACAGGCAGTTGGCTTGCAGCCATAATTTACCCAGGGCTACACCATATGTTCTTTGATTAGAGTGATCACATCTTTCTTAGTAAGCATTGCATCTTCCATGTCCAGTTTAGTGCCTGACTTTAGTGACTGTAAATTTAAAAAAATTAATTTTACAAAAGTATCTTTTCTGTCCCCAGAGAGCTTACTATCTAATGTTTATTGTAAGATGAAACAGGAAAATATAGAGTAAGAAAATTGCAAGGACTGTAAACATGAGATTGGCTCCTAGATTTACCATAAACTCTAATAAGGGTTTATATTTCAACTAATCCTATCTCTGTATCTCAAGAAGTCAGTTTTCCTAACTATTGAAAATGGATTTAGGGTTAGAATTAGTTATAAAACTACTACAATTAATGGCTTTTCAGGTTGCTTTTCTGAAGCTCAGCTTAGGTCAGAAAACCAAAAGAGGCCCCATAAAGTTCACAAGATAAATAGAGACTGAGGTAGGCCCCCCTCTTTTCACCTTTACCTGCCATTTGTAACACATGAATTTCTCTCACAACACGGAAGAGTCAGACTCCATTGCCACCATCAGCAAAGCCCTTAAGAAGGGCTAAATAAGGGAGATATAGCAAGAAAGGGGGCATATTCAGAAAGACAGGATTATTTGATATGGAATTCTTTCCCTAGCCAACACAGGACATCTCCTGGGGGCCTATAGCTGGATCTTGGTTTAAGATAAGTTGATTACTGGTATATAAATTAGAATTCTGAAAGTAAGCAGATAGTATACTCAGGATAATTCAAGGATAGTTTATTTACAAGGTGTGGATAGCATATAGGGAAGCCACAGGGGATGATAATATCCCAGGGTTCATAAGAGCAGAGACATCATCACCCCTAAGCCCAAAAGGACAAGGGGAAGAAGAGTTGTGGGAATCCTGAAGAAGGGAGTCATCTAGAACACCCAGATGATCAAGTGAGGGGCAATGACCTTGTGTTGAGGGACATGGCCAGCCATAGGTTACCTATGGCTGTAATTCTCCATCTTCATTTCCCTTCCTCTCTTTGATGTCCTGCCAGGGCTCCTGATTGGTTGAACCAAACCAGACCCCAGGGGCCAGGAAGCCTGTTGGCATGATCCACATTGGTCAGCCTTCAAGGACAGGGAGCAGGGTGGAGAAGATTGAGAACAGAAGATGTCCGGCACAACCAGAGTCCAACAGACCTGACAGCTCATTACCCCAAGGCTGTCTGTTGAGAGTTGTTAGGTACATTGTGATGACATCGATTGATCATCCACATACTCCCATTTTTCTCCTGAATGAGATTTTCACTACTGTCTACAAGGAAATGAATTGAGCAATTTTCTATTCCCTGCAATGTAAGGAGATCTCTTGCCAACCACTCTCATTTACCAGATGGTAGGTGATACCGTGAGGTCTGTTTGACTCCTTCTAAGGCAAACAGCCAGGGAGAGAGGGCGTTGGGGTCAGGAGCCCTAGTTCTCAGCAGTGGCTCTGCCCCTAGGTAACTAGGTGACCACAGGGAGGTCACTTCTCCTGGGACTTAGTTCCACTTTCCTAATTTAAAACATAAAGTGATTGGATCTGATGATCTGTGATCAGATCTTTTAACCTAGAGTTCTACTGAAATCATTTAAAATTTTATTTAAAAAACTTTGTGCACATGAGCATTTTCCTATCATAATAATAAGAGCTCCTTCTTATCAAGCACTTACTACTCAGTAGGTACTTAGGCACTGTGCTTAGCTTGTTCTCTCTCCCCATCTCTTCCCTTCCATTTTCTCTCAAAAAAATATATTTAAATCCTCACGATAATCAATGAAGCACTTGAGTCTTTTTCTTCTTTATCCTTCAGTGACATGCCCAAAATGCACTGTTAGTAAGTGGCAGAACAAGAATTCTCACCACTCTCTAATCCTCAAGATCATGGCCCACTTTTTCCCTGCTGTTGTCTCACTTCCTAGGTCAGGCACACATAGCTAAAGATGCCAAGCGTATATTACCTACTCCTATAGGACAGGCCTCAGGGCAATGCTGGAGGACCATTTCCTGGAGGAAGAAGGTTAGGGAGTTTGGGTATTGAGGTCCACAAGAATGACTCACAGCATAGGAGAGGTTAGGGGAAAACAATTCTGGACTGGGACCATCAAGTCCTATAGAGGCCTGGGGGTGAGAGAGCTAAATACCAGAGCAGGCCTGAAGACTAAAGAGACTTTGATGCAGAGCAAGAGTGCTTCCTCTCACCTTTTTAGATGCTCTTTCCTGTAAATAGCTGTAAACTTCATTGAACAATCTGAAGAAGCATTGCCCCATTCTCTCCATAGCAGCCTCAGAAAGCTCTAAAGAAACAGCTTCCTTCTCTATCCTAAGGAAAGAACCTATCCAAACTTTCCAGAGATTTCAGGCAACAGAAGATTGGTATTCTTAGTTCCTTGTGATCTGGTATATCTAAGTGAATTGAGCCACCAGAGCCCATGCTGGGATTGCTGCTGGTTGTTCTGCCACCATCTGGAGAGCCTCTCTGCCATCTCTTGGCTGCCCTTTGAAAGCCAAGCTTTTCTGTTGCTTATTCCAAATGGAGCCAATGTCTAAAGAGCAACTGTAAGGCCAAGATGTCCCATTTGTGAAGCTCCCAAGATATTCTGAGACTAAGAGTGCTTTTCTGACCCATCCTCTGAGCTTCCAGTGGGCAGGAATCCTCTGAGCCAACACGCAGCCCTCCTGATAGACTGGTCAGTGAATGGCACTTACCATGAGATGCCAGGGACACAATTCCCCTGAAAAGAAAGGATTTGCTGGCCTCTCTCTGCAAGGGCAATGGGGGCTTTGGAGTTCATCGATGCTGCATCTCAGAATGGATTACTCTACTGGGCATAGGCAGCAAGTAAGCCAGGGTTATTCCTCTTTACTGGCAGGAGCCATACCAACAGAAAACCTTGGCAGCCGCATTTGACCTGGATCGTGAATTTGAAATGCTCTGCATGACCTAGCAAGGCCTCTAGATCCCACTTTGTTCTGCCAGAATCCTTCCCTTGGCCTCATCAATCCATGTAATCCCTTCCTTATTATCTGGCTACACTGATGGTTTTAGCATAGGTTGCCTCTGAGCTGCCTGAAACCTGCAGTCTGTTACCACTGCTGTTGCCAGAAATCTCAGCCCAGTACCCAAGGCCTAAGGGACTCTGGAGCCCTCCATCCAGGTGCCAGGATGGAAAGGACCACTTGGTCTGCCTGTTCTTGACTCAAAGAAATGTGAAGATCTTTTTAAAGTAGCCTATAAGGGATAAGATGGTTGATGCTGTATGTTGATCTGCCCCTTGTCTGTCCTCACAGCCTGTGCTGACATGTCAGCAAGAGATACATTTTCCTTCTGCTGGTTTGCTGATTCTCCCAGCTTCCCATCACTGACAATCACTCTGAAATAGCTGGGAACTTCATTTCCTCTTTAAACTGTGACACCTGGCTCTTTGGATTGCTTTCATGGATGGGATTTCACAGATGAAGAAATTGAGTTACAGGGAGACCAAGCAAGCCATTAAAGGTAACAGAGCTTGTCAGTCGAAGAGCTGAAATGCAGAGGAGGAAATAAGACTGGACACATCTCTTACTGCATGGTGGGCATGGGACTAAGCCTCTTACACATCCCCTTTAATTAATTGCTAACCCATATTGGATATGGACATTGTTCTCATTATTGCTGCCACCTGTGAGAACACCTAGTCCCAGCCTTCATGAAGTTTGCAGTCTGATGTTCTTTCTTGATACCACAGTGACTTAGGTTTATTCTACCCATTTTGAAGAACTGTTCCTTTCATATTCTCTTCTTCAGAAAGCTTTCCTCTTATTTAGAAATTGAAAGCCATGGATGACTAAATTTGCATTTTATTTTTTCTTGCCAAAGCAAAATTGAATCAGAAACTCATGAAATTCATCATTAACCAGGTTCCTTTTAGTTTGCTCCTTAAACCAACTTTGACCACCCACTCTGTAAAAGGCAACAACAGGCATCTGAGAGAAGAGGTTCTGTCCTCTAGAAAGTAGATAGAAAAGGACCCAGAAATTCTTTTCCTGCAGGGACTCTTACATATGGGAACCTAGAGGCAGTTTTAAGAATGATCAACAAAGCTTGATCATGATATATATTTTACATGGAACCCAAATATATCAATAATAGAATAGACACATAAAGTGTGGGATAGTCATACATGTAATCCTACCCAGTAAGGACAATGTGTGAACTCCAAGTCCAGGCATCTCTGAAGATCAACCCCAAAACATAATATAGAGCCACAGAAGTCACAACAGAATGCAAGTCATATGTTCATTTATATGACACTGAAAAATGAAAAACTAAATGAAATAACATCACATGTTCAGTGTGTAGGTTGTGAAACTGTAAGGCAAAGCAAGGGCATGATTCCTTCTCACCAGGATGATCTTTGGGCCTGGGGACATGCGGAAGGGTTTGACTGAAAAGGGATCAGGAGATCCTTTTCAGTTAAACGTTCTATGTCCTCATTTGGAAAGTGGGAACCAGGTAGTCTTTCTTGTGCTTCTTCTTTAAAGTGTATAGATGTTTTTTGTAGATCCTTTCATATGTGTGTGTCTCTACATACCCTAGAATGTCAACTTTATGGGGGGAGAGTTTTGCCTGTTTTATGTATCGCCAGGTCATTAATACCTTCAAGGGGGCATTACAGCTAGTTGACATTCAATACCTATTTTTGAGTCAGTGAATGAATTTCAGCCTCTCTTTGAAAGATTAACAAGAATGTGTATTAAATTCTCCCTGTGAATTCACTGCGTTTTCCCTTTGCATTAAGTTAAAATTCAAACACACTTCCACCTTAACTTCATTTTGAGCTTCTGTTGGCTGTGGTTCCAAGCCACAGCCTTAGATTTCAGTTTCTCTCTTCCTCTTTCCTCCACACAACCATAACTCCTATAAGACTTCAACAAGGAGTAAGGTGCTCAGAAAGAGAATTTGCAGCTTTAGCAGTTCCTTTTTAAAATTGAGAATAAAATATAGAAGCAAATCAACACTTCACAATTTCATTTGTGAGTTTGGGTTTTTTAAATAAGGACCCTTCCTTTCTAAATCAGACTGTATTTGCGTTATGAGAAGAATATGATTGGAAAAAGAAATCCTATAAACAGAGAAAACAGATATTCAAGGCGCAAAACACAAAAATCCTAGCCCCTCTTCTGAGTATATCTTTTAAACCCAAAATGCTACATCCTATTGAATTGCTTCCAAGTAGCAAATTAGAATCAGAGCCCAAACAAACTCACTTAAATTTCT
The DNA here is from genome assembly GCF_000951045.1 of Mandrillus leucophaeus. Lineage (NCBI taxonomy): Eukaryota > Metazoa > Chordata > Mammalia > Primates > Cercopithecidae > Mandrillus > Mandrillus leucophaeus. The sequence continues at coordinate 4,215,582 of NW_012108697.1, forward strand.
TTCAAAATTGAGATTCACCTGATCTCCACCCTGGGTTCAAATGAAATTGGCTCTCTTGGCCCGTCTCCCTGTGCACACAGAATTCACACCAGTGTCTGGTGGGCGTCATCAGTGTGGGTGGAGGACAGTAGACACAGGCAGCTGGCCCTATAGAAGTGATTACTTCTGTGAGGTTTGCCCTGTGGCCTGTCACTGGTAGAATGTGGGCCACGAGTGAAAATTAAACAGCCTGGATTAGGCCTCATCCTACCTTTCCCCAATGCCATGTAGAGCTTACAATGATGTTTTGGGTGTCACATGGAGAGAATATTGCCAAGAAGAGACCTTCAGAATGTCTAAGAGACTCAACCCTGTGATCAGCAAAAAAGCTATAAAAACAGAGGAAGAAAATCAAAAAACAAGGTCAGGGCATGTAAGCAGAGAGTCTCAGGACAGAATTCAATGAAGATTTAAAATATTTGAAGGTAGGTGGTCCAAAAAGTCTCTTTTGAAAGAATAGACAAAACAAAGTAGACACCATGAGCTACAGTAAAGAGAGAAGAGAAATCTCCTAGTACCTAAATTCTTGTAGCACCTGGTGTCTATGTGTGCAGAATTTTGTAATGAGGCTTCCACCTTTCCCTCTACCCAACTCTTCCATACACATACACAACAAAAAAGAGAGAGAAGATTCATCCCTTCTCTTTGCTGTCTCTAGAGTTCCCATTTTAGTTGGTTGATTCTCTAGTACTTAGTGGTGTACAATCAGGTGATAATATTACTGTGAATACTACTACTACTACTACTACTATTAGCAGTTAAGATTATTAAGCACTTCCTGTGTACCAGGCACTGTTGGAAGCATCTTATAAGTATGAGCTCATTAATCTTCATAGTCCCTTCCCTATAGGAGTAAATGCCCTTCTTATATACAAGAAAGGTAAGGCAACATCTGTGTAACACACTCAAGGCTACACAGCTAGCAAGTGATAGCATACTAGAGAAACTGAAGGGAAGATCAGAAGACTTAGGCAACTAGGCTCAGGCAGTCCACCTAACGTAGGCCTGGGGGTTATGAAAGAGGAAGACAGAAATGTTAAATAGGTTGGACATCAAGAAAGACTTTTAGCAATAACAGAGTAATCGCAGGTGGAAAAGAAGGAGAGGAAAGGGGCTTATCAGAAACATGGCTTATAGGTTATGAATTTTATCAACTTTTATGTTCTTTAAGATACATACGTAAAAATTGAGCTTCCTTTTGTAATATTTATGTGTTAGACTGGGTTCTCAGATCGTAACTCCATAGAGTCCACAACATATAAGGACCCTGCTTTTATGTGGGTTACCTAAAGTGCTTAATGGTTTCATATGTGCCCTCTGACAAGTTAAGTATAAGTCTCATGAGGATAAAATGTAGTGGTGGTGTGTGTTTGTGGAGAGGGGGCAGAAGGGAGTGAAGTGCCTCCAAATAGCTTAGAAATGAGATGGCTGCTCTGATAAGGAAACTATGAAATTAGCGTATAATGTATTCATTCATTTAACAAGTATTTATTGAGCACCTACTACATGGCAGGCACTGTGATATACAGATAGATATAGCAGGGAACAAAATAAATATTTTGGAGCTTACATTCCAGTAGAGAGAGAAAGATAATGAGCAAATAAATGAGTAACTATTTACCATAATGTCAGTTAATGGCTGACTCAGTGGTTCTGAGCTGAAATCTTGAAAGTTGTCCTAAGATTATTTATCTACCAGCTCTGCAAATCCTGTCTCAAAAAAAAAAAAAAAAAAAAGTCGAATGACTTATCCAAAGTCATCTAGCTACTCAGAGACCATCCCAGAATACCATTTGTATCTGCCCAAAAACTCTTTATAATTTTCCCTATTATAGGGAGTAGTGGTCAAGGGTAATGGTCAAGGGTGCGGAGGTATCAAAGGACAGAGCTAGGATTTCAACTCTTACATCTAACTGTGTGATTTGGGAAAATTATTTCACCGCCCTGTGCCTGTTCTATCAGATACAAAAGATGTTTCATGACAATGTCTCTCATAGCATTCTTGAGAATGAAATGGTATAATCCTTGTCTAGCACATCAGTGGCATTCAATAAGCATTGTCTGTTGTATCAAATATGACATTGCCATTACTTCCTTCTACCGTCCACTCAGGGGAAGCCACCCTAAGAAAGCTCTAAGATCTAGAGACAAGTACCCTTAGGAAGAAGAGGTATCTTGAGAAGAGTGGCCATTGTGGGGAAGTCTGGGGCAAATGCCTAGACACAGGCTTCCAGGGCCTGGCAGATCCCAACCGCCAGCTACCCAGTTCCCTTCAGGAGCTGCATTGCTTGGGATGGGCTCTTTTGGAGACTATGGGTCATTATAGCAGACACTGTCACTTCTTCCCTCATGGTTTGTGTACTCACTGTTGTTCCATCCTGTTCTGAGTGCTTGCTCTGACTGCAGGAGTAGGCAAGACTTCTACTTAGAGCAGGCCCAAAATAGGTGGATGTCTACGTCAGCCTCCTTGCTTCCTGGAGCAGGACAACTCATAAGTGTGTTCTCTACCATCTGCCAGAGTCCCCGACAGGACTGAGCTCCAGTTGCCCACACAGTAACCTACTCATCAACACATCTTTTGTTGGTCTCCTTCCCTTTCCTATGTCACCTCCACACTTCCTGACTTGTGTTTCCTGGGATCACCCAAATCTTAGTTTCAGAGTCTGCTTAAGGGAGAACCCAGCTGTAGACAGCTGGACTCAAAAAGCTCTCCAGCTCAGCAGACAATTCTTGGTTAGGCCACCCCATTACACCCCATTAGCCCTCTCTTAGTTTCTCTTTGCACTGGGACTTACAATGACAGTCCTTTTGCTTCTGAATAGAGCTTATTACCAAAATACCCAGTCTGCTTATAACAGAAACTGGAATAAAACCACTGTCACCAGTTTGCCAGTTTTTGTTGTTGTTGTTTTGCAAATGCCTTTTACTCCACTGCCTTCAGCTCCACTCCCATCCCACCCACCTGCTCAGAATGGTGTCCTCTCATCCCAGGCTACCTTGATGCTCCTCTCAAGGGAGAACTGAAGGAAGCAGTGAATTTCTAAAGTATCTCTGAACTAAGGAGTGTTTAAACTGAAGAGTTAGGAGAAAAAAAAAAAAGATTTCCTGAATCAGCAAAGAATTATGCTAAACAACCCTTTTATGAAATGACCCACTGAGAAAGGAAAGCTTCACTGCAGCAGTTTAAGAGATTTCTTGGGGAAGAGAAAAGGAGTCATATTCTTTCTCATTACCTGACTCTAAGTACTTAGAGAAGTCTCCCATGATGCCAACCAGACTCTCAGCAAGTGCAAAACAGCTATTTGTAAAGGCTTATCAGATATTTAATTGAATTATTTAGAAAATAGCAGTTGAGAACCTACCACGTGCTCTGGTAGGCACTGACCTTAGAGAATGGGGACAGAATAGCAAAAACAAACAAACAACCCCAAAACCCCACAGAGTCTCTGTCCTCATGAGACCTACATTCTATGTCAGTTTATTGCTGCATAACAAGTGGCACCAAAACCTAATGGCTTAAAGCAATAACCATTTACTTCCAATTCTGTGGGTCAGCAATTGGGCCTGGGCTCAGCTGAGCTGATCTTCTGTTGGTTTCACCTGGGTCCATTCATGCACCTGCAGTTATATGGCACCTTATCTGGGACTGTGTGGTCTAAGAAGGCCTGACTCCTAGCTGGTGCTAGCTATCAGCTGGTTGGTCGAAGGGCCTCAGGGGAGACAGCTTCTCTCTGCTCCGCATAGCCCTTCTCCTTCCAGTAGGCTCCCTCAGACGTTCTACAGTGTTGTGTTTCAGCATTCTACTGGTCAAATCAATTCACAAGGCCAGTGCAGATGTAAAGGGTACTCCATCTCTTGATGGGAGATGCATCAAAGATACATTGTAAATGGCAGGTATACAGTTTTGGAAGGAATTTGTGGCCTTTATTTGCAGTCTATGGTTATTCTAATAGTTGAGTCAAATAGTAAATACATAACAAACAATGGTTAGCTAGAATTTCTCAACCCTGACTCCATGTAAGAATTACCTGGAGAGCTTTTTTTAAAAAATGCCATGCTCCTCTATCACAAGCAATTAAATCAAATCAGGGATTAGAGCTTGGGAACCTAGGCAGTTATTCAGCTCTCCAAGTGATTCTAAATTGCAGCTAGGTTTGAGAATCACCAGTTAAAGTGCTCTGAAGGAGAAATGAAGCAGGGTAGAGGGATGTCAAATAATGAAAACTGTGTAAGATGTGGAAATCAAGGGGAGACTCTCTAAAGAGGAAACATTTGAGCTGAGATCCACATGGATGAAGGGGACAGGGAGCCTTGGTGCTACTTGGAGAAGGGAGGGAAGAGCAAGTGGAATACTTTGAGGCCTGGGATAGACAGAAGAGTCTGGGTGGCAGGAGCAGATGTGGTATGGCAGATGCATTGGGAGAATGGTCTAGACCATTCTAGACTGGAGGTTGCAGTGCTTTGGAGGAACGTTCTGTCTGGTTTCCCAGGAGTCAAGACCTTGCACTTTGATGAGTCGCCTCACTTGGTTTTTGTAGAGAAATGAAGCAATAAAGAACGGACTAAATAATAGACTGTGGAAGGGCATATGATTTTTTAGAAGGTATTTATTGAAGAACTCACCAATTGAGCAGCCATCTCTAGAATATGGGAAACAAAGCAGGAGAGGAGAAGAGTATGGAATATGAGAAAATAACAACAAAAAATGGATTGCTTCTGAGAAGCCAAATGTAGAAAAACAGAACTCTAGGCTGAGAGACAATGGAAGCTGTGAGCTGACCTTCCAGGCAGGGACACAGCACCTGGAAATGTATAGGAAACAGGTAGCAGCTGGAAATGCAAGTATTAGAAATGTCACGGGACATAATTAGAAATGTCACAGGACATAATCTTCCATGGCGATTGTGCCGCTTATTATGTGTAGGGAAGGCAAAATCTTCTCTCTTCACACTTAGAGTTTTTCAGCTGGGCCTGTGAATTTGACTGATGACAGATTAACAGGGGGAAAGCATGCAAATGTATTTAATTGAAGTTTTTTATAAGTCCTCATAAGGAAATGAAGACTCAAAGAAGTGGCAAATTGTGTAAAAGTAAACTGTTTGGGGAGGCTAAAGGAAGATAAGAATGATTTTAACAAGGTCTGTTTGTACAGAATTCTCTCGGTCTCAACTTCCTGTCCTTGATGATAAGAATGTTCTTTCCCTTCTGGTACAGGGAGGCCATCTTCCATATGGGGGTTATTCTCCTGCTTTCAGGAAGATAACAGGGAGGGTTAGAGTACCTTTCTTGCACCTGCTGGCTTTTTAAAAGGGCCTTCATCCAAAAATAATCTGTGTGCCAAAGAAGCGTATTTTGGGGTGGCCGATTCTGCACCCTTCAAGTTGCTGTATGAAATCAGTTGCTGGGAGACTTTTGCTTGGGTTTCTAAAGGTGCTACCCTATGTGTCATGGCATTTACCCTTCACATTGCAGCTATTGGGGGGGGGGGTCAAGGGTGCCAGTAGTACGTTCTCCATTTCTGTAAGAGCAAACAGAATCCCTGAGAGCCAGAAGGCTGACACCACATTCCCCCAGCCACTCAGTAGCTGAAAGGGGAAAGGAAGCAGAGATTCTAGCTCCTGCTGTCTTTACTCACCTTCCCTCCTTCCCACCCTGCCACCCGCCTCTCCCTGCTCAGCTGACATTCTGCAGTCTGCCCTTGTCAATGCACATTTATGGACCACCAGAGGGATCTTCAGCATCTTGTCCTCCTACCCACATTCTCTGACAAAGTTTCTAATTTACTGCCTAGGTTGTAGCTTCCCAGGAAGAAGCCAGCCCTGTTCAGAGTTGTTATTTCACAAAATACCATTTGTGTCCTCACTGGAGGGAGCGGTGTCTATCACCTTGTGGAGCCACCTTAGAAGGTAATAAGAATGTAATGTGACCCAATTTCCAGAAATGGAGCCCCTAGCAAGAAGGAAAAATTCTGGAAGAAACAAAGTTAAGACCTAAATTGGATACTCCAAACCCACCAAGGGCTAGCCACCAAGTAAAATATGGTCAGTGTCCCCTCTCCAGAAACTATATGGCTGGAAGTTTCACCATCCTCTTTCCTGCTCATGGTGGAACCAAGGTCAGCAAGCAAAGGGTTTTCACTGCACTGAGAGCTGCTGACCAAGCCTCCCTCTGTCAGGCTTCTCCCAAAGGGTCCTGAGACCCTATATCAGAAGTAAGCAGGAGGCAGAATTCCAGACCCCTCTCCAACCCATTGAGTAAGAGTCTATGGGGCTGGAACCTAGGATTGCTCATTTTAAGCAAGCTCCCCAAGGTAATGTTGCTATAAATTAAAACTCACAAGTTAAAGTAAAAACTTAAATTCAATTCTCAGCCCTCTAGCAACCAAGTGAATTTCTCTCTCATTGGCCTAGTAGGAAATTCCAGACCAAGAACCGTTTTCCAGAACATGCCATAAACAAGAGGCCCTAAAGCAAGACCGTGAGCCCCTACTACAGCAGAAAGAGGGCATTTCCCCAAGGACACACTTTTAATAAGCTCTGGGAAGCAATTCATTCTGCAGCCCACATTGCCTACAGCATCCTCCTGGCTCTCTGTGTGCTGGGAGGAGCTTAGTAAACTTAAATGAGGACACCTCCAAGACAAGGGGTCTTGCTGGTTTGAGCTTACTCCTCAGATTTGGGTTTTGACATGGTTGATGGAAATCCTAGAATATAGTTCTAGGAGAAGAGAAAAGGGAGATTCTGATTTGTGTGTTTCTCACAGATGAAAAGGTTTTGTTCTGTTGGATCCACAGACTAGGACTAGATGAGGTGTGACCATGAGATGAGAAAGAGATCTGCTGCCCAGGAGGTAGAGAGAGGAGAGGAGGCCAGGAGGCATGTGAAGATGCAGGGAAGCCCATCTCCACCTCCTGGGCAGCAGATCTGTTCTCATCTCTCTCTCTCTCCTCTCTCCTTTCCTTCACTCTCTTTTTATTTCTCTCTCGTCTCTTTCTTGTATCTCCCTTCCTCTCCAACATTCTTTTTCTCTTTCCCTGCTCTGCTCACCTTTTCCCTTATTCCTGCTACACAGATTTACCAGGTGCCCGCTCTGTGCTCAGCACCATGGATAGCAGAAAAGAAAAAAAAAATGAGAAAAACAGTGGCCTCTAGGAGTTCCCTAGATCATGGGGAGGATCAAAGAATAGGCAACTGTGGCTCAGTTATGAGTGGTGAGGTGGAGAAACCTAAAGCAGGCATCTAATGCAGGCTGCGGTCTGTCTCTTATACACATCTAGATGTGTATAAGAGACAGGGACATAATCTTCCATGGCGATTGTGCCGCTTATTATGTGTAGGGAAGGCAAAATCTTCTCTCTTCACACTTAGAGTTTTTCAGCTGGGCCTGTGAATTTGACTGATGACAGATTAACAGGGGGAAAGCATGCAAATGTATTTAATTGAAGTTTTTTATAAGTCCTCATAAGGAAATGAAGACTCAAAGAAGTGGCAAATTGTGTAAAAGTAAACTGTTTGGGGAGGCTAAAGGAAGATAAGAATGATTTTAACAAGGTCTGTTTGTACAGAATTCTCTCGGTCTCAACTTCCTGTCCTTGATGATAAGAATGTTCTTTCCCTTCTGGTACAGGGAGGCCATCTTCCATATGGGGGTTATTCTCCTGCTTTCAGGAAGATAACAGGGAGGGTTAGAGTACCTTTCTTGCACCTGCTGGCTTTTTAAAAGGGCCTTCATCCAAAAATAACCTGTGTGCCAAAGAAGCGTATTTTGGGGTGGCCGATTCTGCACCCTTCAAGTTGCTGTATGAAATCAGTTGCTGGGAGACTTTTGCTTGGGTTTCTAAAGGTGCTACCCTATGTGTCATGGCATTTACCCTTCACATTGCAGCTATTGGGGGGGGGGGTCAAGGGTGCCAGTAGTACGTTCTCCATTTCTGTAAGAGCAAACAGAATCCCTGAGAGCCAGAAGGCTGACACCACATTCCCCCAGCCACTCAGTAGCTGAAAGGGGAAAGGAAGCAGAGATTCTAGCTCCTGCTGTCTTTACTCACCTTCCCTCCTTCCCACCCTGCCACCCGCCTCTCCCTGCTCAGCTGACATTCTGCAGTCTGCCCTTGTCAATGCACATTTATGGACCACCAGAGGGATCTTCAGCATCTTGTCCTCCTACCCACATTCTCTGACAAAGTTTCTAATTTACTGCCTAGGTTGTAGCTTCCCAGGAAGAAGCCAGCCCTGTTCAGAGTTGTTATTTCACAAAATACCATTTGTGTCCTCACTGGAGGGAGCGGTGTCTATCACCTTGTGGAGCCACCTTAGAAGGTAATAAGAATGTAATGTGACCCAATTTCCAGAAATGGAGCCCCTAGCAAGAAGGAAAAATTCTGGAAGAAACAAAGTTAAGACCTAAATTGGATACTCCAAACCCACCAAGGGCTAGCCACCAAGTAAAATATGGTCAGTGTCCCCTCTCCAGAAACTATATGGCTGGAAGTTTCACCATCCTCTTTCCTGCTCATGGTGGAACCAAGGTCAGCAAGCAAAGGGTTTTCACTGCACTGAGAGCTGCTGACCAAGCCTCCCTCTGTCAGGCTTCTCCCAAAGGGTCCTGAGACCCTATATCAGAAGTAAGCAGGAGGCAGAATTCCAGACCCCTCTCCAACCCATTGAGTAAGAGTCTATGGGGCTGGAACCTAGGATTGCTCATTTTAAGCAAGCTCCCCAAGGTAATGTTGCTATAAATTAAAACTCACAAGTTAAAGTAAAAACTTAAATTCAATTCTCAGCCCTCTAGCAACCAAGTGAATTTCTCTCTCATTGGCCTAGTAGGAAATTCCAGACCAAGAACCGTTTTCCAGAACATGCCATAAACAAGAGGCCCTAAAGCAAGACCGTGAGCCCCTACTACAGCAGAAAGAGGGCATTTCCCCAAGGACACACTTTTAATAAGCTCTGGGAAGCAATTCATTCTGCAGCCCACATTGCCTACAGCATCCTCCTGGCTCTCTGTGTGCTGGGAGGAGCTTAGTAAACTTAAATGAGGACACCTCCAAGACAAGGGGTCTTGCTGGTTTGAGCTTACTCCTCAGATTTGGGTTTTGACATGGTTGATGGAAATCCTAGAATATAGTTCTAGGAGAAGAGAAAAGGGAGATTCTGATTTGTGTGTTTCTCACAGATGAAAAGGTTTTGTTCTGTTGGATCCACAGACTAGGACTAGATGAGGTGTGACCATGAGATGAGAAAGAGATCTGCTGCCCAGGAGGTAGAGAGAGGAGAGGAGGCCAGGAGGCATGTGAAGATGCAGGGAAGCCCATCTCCACCTCCTGGGCAGCAGATCTGTTCTCATCTCTCTCTCTCTCCTCTCTCCTTTCCTTCACTCTCTTTTTATTTCTCTCTCGTCTCTTTCTTGTATCTCCCTTCCTCTCCAACATTCTTTTTCTCTTTCCCTGCTCTGCTCACCTTTTCCCTTATTCCTGCTACACAGATTTACCAGGTGCCCGCTCTGTGCTCAGCACCATGGATAGCAGAAAAGAAAAAAAAAATGAGAAAAACAGTGGCCTCTAGGAGTTCCCTAGATCATGGGGAGGATCAAAGAATAGGCAACTGTGGCTCAGTTATGAGTGGTGAGGTGGAGAAACCTAAAGCAGGCATCTAATGCAGGCTGCGGTCCCAAGAAGTAATGGTTAAGCAGACATCTAAGAGAAGAGTGTACAGCACACCAGTAAAAGGCTAGAGAAGGGGTAGAGAGGACTCTAGGCTGGAAAAAGGTCCCAATTCAAGAGAAAACATGGCACCTCTGAGAGTCCAGGGCTGCTTCACACAGTTGTGTAGGTTGCATCGTGCTCCAGGGCCCTGGGTCAATGAACATGGGTCTAGAGCCTCACTGTGGCATGGACCTTCCTATCATACGGTGAGTCTCCTATATTGAGAGGAATGTTGTGCCCATTTCTTCCACTGTTATTTTTCTTCCTGGTACATTGGCAAAAGACTGGGACAAGGACAGTAATACAGAAACTTAAACGGGAGCATTTTTATTCTAGTTTCCTTGTTTAGGAATACAATGATGTCTCAGACTCTGCCCAGTCTGAGGCTCACCAGATATGGCCAAGTCTTGATCATTTCCTCCACGCTTTACTTTTACGGGGTGTGCTGGGTACCTCTGCTTTCAGATTAGCCTCTCTTCCTCGCAGTCATTGTGCTCTTCGGTTGCACGGCACAGAAGTATTTTGTTTCCCAAATTTCTAGCAAACGTCTACCTAGTGATGCCTCATTACCATTTAGAGAACAACTTTCAACATGAATATTGGGAATCATCATTTATTCTCCCCTTTGGAAACAGAAAGTATTTTGATATACTGCATTATTTTTCAGAATTTGGCTCCAAATATGATCTAAAGGCACTTTAAAGTATTAGATGTGTCTAAAAGACATTTGCATACTTTTCTAGTAACTAAAATTCATTTGGCTGGTCAGGGAGATGGTTCTCAGCTGAGACAAAAATGACCTCAAGATACCAGCAATTCCTTCCTTCACCTTCAGAACTAAAACCACAATGAAAACTAAGAGTTGCCTGTCAACATCTCTTTCCTCTACAGTTGAACCGAAAAAAGCTAGACTTTGCTCTCTCATTGAAATTGTGTTGACTCAGCCTTGCCCATCAGAAATCTTTGAAGGAAAGATGACTTGTCAGTAGAAATGGGATTCTAAATATTTAGAAAAAATATGTATATGATACATAATATAATATGATACATAATATATTTGGGGAAGATATTTTTAAATAAATGGACTTCACTTTCTTTACATAGAAGAAACTATTTCTTTGAAAATAGAGTCAGTGAGAAAAGAGGCTCCTCCAACCTTTAACCTTCCTGCACTATCAGGAAAGGGAAAAAAGAAATGTTGTTTTGCCCTCCAACAGGAATGAGGGGTGAGAAAGATGCATGCTACTGATCTGTGATGGCGTGTCCCAAAGTATGGAGATGTGGCTGGCAGACATCATAATCACAAAGGCAAAATGTCATAGACAAAGAGATGAAGAGACCTGGAGGATTGTCCTGTACAACTTCTTGTTCTAGAGGTGAGGAAACCAAGGGTCAGTGAGAAAAGTAACTTTCCCAAGTCACAAAGCAAATCAGTGACAGTGCTGAGATAAGTCCCTAAGATGTCTAATCTGCAAATAACTTTCTTCAATACCATGAAGAAAATAAGTAAGCTTCATTCACAACTACCGTTTCCTGGGTATTCAGTGAGGTTAATGGGAGACAATGACTTTAGACATGGAGGATAGAAGCTGATGGAGAAGAGAGTTACTTCCTTCTGTTAACAATAGACCAGAAATAGGAGGCAGTAAAGTCTGTATGCATGCATAAACATGAGTGGGGTGTGTGTGTGTGTGTGTGTGATTTTAGGTAGAAATGGCACATAAGCAACACATGCATGGAAAAAAAGCATGGATTTTGATATCAGACAAACTACGGCTCAAATATTCACTCTCACATTTACCATGTGATCTTGATCAAGGGAGGCAACCTCTCTCAGCCTCGCTTTCTTCATGTCTATTGTGAGGATAACAAGTTATCAATCACTTACATGGAACTTTGGTGTGCACATGGAGCAAGATAGAGAATGTAAAAGGTCTGCACCAAATGGATAAAGGAGAGGTCATTTTCTTCTTTAGGGAGCAATTATTAGGGAGAGAAATTTATGTTGTTATAAAGGAAGACTATACAGCCTGTTTTCCCACATTTTTTAAATTCTCAAGAATTAAGATGTTTTCAATTGTGAAACAGGAAGGAACCTTTATTAAGGATGAAAAATTGCTACAATTTTAATTTTGAAAGCAGGCTTATTGACAGACTGTGGGTATGTTTTCAGAATAATTAACAGGAAAGCCAGGACTGAGGAAATTAATTGCTATCAATATAATTGCCTTCCAAATGGCAACCTTGAGGCTGATGTACAATAAAGCCTTAGTTTAGCCATGGGATTAGGTAAGGGCCCTGTTTGATAGGCTGCTCACTGACTTGGGAGACTCAAAAAGTAGCTCTGTCCATCATAATGGTATCTTCCTAAGATGGAAATGAATATTTGTTACGTTTCTACAACGTGCTCAAAGTGTACTAGCTGCTGTTGTCTATGAAAATTTAAATATCTTATCAGTCTTATAAATCAGATAGAATTAATTCTATTTTACAGAGGAGAAAACTGAGGCCTGAGTGTTTGCTCAAAGACAAATGTTTGGAAATTGGTAGAGTTGGTTAGAACTCAAATCTGCCAAACTTCAAAGCTGTGACCTTTCTTCTCTACGAGAACACCTTCCACAAAGCATGTAGTGGATGTGAGGGTAGAGGCAGACTTAGGGCACTAGAGACCTGAATCTCACTTTATTGATGGTTATTCCATTCATCCTAGGTTTTAGGACCACCATTTAATAGCTTAGTGACTTTGGCAAGTTTCTTAACGTGGATGCTACTCAATTTTCTTCTCTCTACCAATTTTGTGATTTTGAATGTGTCACTTCCATCCTACTCCTGTAGGATGCTGCCACAGCCTAACTTTAGTGGGTAGAAGAGTGGGAGGAGATGCTTATAGAAAAATGTGTATGTGTGGTTGTGTGTGTGTGTTTTTGGTTTAGGATAGGAGGTATAAGCCGAAAACTTCATATTATTTCCTTTCATCATAGTCGACCCAGTCCTTATCCACCAACTTGGATACACTCCCATTTCAGTGGCTGAAGGTGAGAATATGTTTCTGACTGGTTTCTTGAAGCATGGAGGAAAAAGTTTGAAAGACTGGAGATAATGAAGACATATGGATAAATATACATGGTGGGCACAAAGAAATCTGTATCTCATGGTAAATCCCACCAGAAAGCATCCACCATGGAAGATGCAGTGAAATACCAAGGAAACAAAATGACTGGGACGTTGATGTTAGACAGCCTTTGTCTTCAGCCACTCCAGACATCATCTGATCAGCATGTAAACAGAGTGACCCTGGCTGCAGAAACAGGTCACAAATGGGCCCAACATGATGGTCTCACACTAACACATCCCACAATTCACTCTTATGACACTTTATATCTCTCCTGTACTGCCCTTACCATAATTATAATTAAGCCTTATCCCTTTCCCCAGATGGAGACTGAGGGGAAAGAACTCTTTCTAGAGTAGACATTTTGCAGTTTCTCTTTGCATAATTGAGGGAGCCTTGATGAAGGGGCATATGGTCTCTTTCTTATTCCAGCAGGCCCCCTAGGTCTCAATCTGGAAGGAGGAAGGAATAATAATTGGACTTACTAACTTTGTGGAAAAGGAAGGGCTCTGCAGCTCACAGGCACTGGAGTAGCTACTTTTTTTCTCTTATGGCTTAAGAATGTGCTGTCTCTGAGAACTAATAATGTCTTCAGAGATGTGAGTATGGGCACAGACCAACAGGTACTATGTTAATTAAACAGATGTACCTGTAAATCATTCTGTCAGAAAAACCAAGCAGGAAGATACACCTGCCCCCACCTAAGCCTGTGAGATTTGGAGCCCCAAATTCCCTTTCCACGCTGGAATACCAATAGGTATCTCCACTTATGCTGCCAAATTTCTAGGAAACCAGTCCTGATGCAAGGACCCAGATTTGGGAAATTGTACAATGGCAGGATAAGAGAGTGAGAACTGGGTTGTTGATCACCTCACATCAAGAGGGGTGGCACTTCACACTCTTCCTTATCTTTTCCTGTGTAAATTTAAGGGCAGAGAAACTGGGAGAAGAATGAGAGCCTCTTTTCTCACTGAGTTTTGGGAAAGCTGTATTTAGTAATAGCTTTATATTTTTCTTTTCTATGCTGTCTTTTCCTTTTTGGAAAGTATGTATTTTATTAGAAACATAACACACATTCCAGCACATGTATATCTAAGTGGACAACTCAATGGATTTCTTAATATGAACACACCTCTGCAACTCCAACTCCCAGATTAAGTCAGAGACTCTCTTCATAACACCTGTAAGTAAGTTACTACTCATCCCTCCTTAAACTCAGCCACTGACCTGGTTTCCTGATAAGATAGAGAAGTTCATGCAAGCCATGTTGCCTGAAGAACAAGAAAAACTTGATAGGTTTCAAAAGGTGTACATGTAAAGGCATTAGAGTGCTGCAGAAACAATGAAGACTAGCAGCAGTGAAATTCTATGGGGGAAAGCACTGCAGAAGTGAGCTAGGATTTAGCTGCCTTTTGACAATTCTGGGCTTGAGCTAGAGGCTAAAAATTTGGGCTTGGCCCAGGCAGAGCAATGATGCTAGGGCAAGTGCTAAGAAAGTGATACAATAAGGCTTGTAGCAGATGCACAGGGATGCAGTGACTTAAATGGGAAATGGACTGGCTTCACACTGATGGCATTTTCTCTTAGGACATTTGCTAAATGTTGAAGCTGCTTGAAGCAGAAGGAGAAAGCGCTATGCCCTATATACTAAAAATAAAACTCTAAGCCCCCAAACGGACTGAATGGGCCCCCTCTTGGCCAAGAGGATCTCAAAGAAACTGGAAAAACTAATTCAGGCCATGATGGGAAAGGGGGTCAGACATGCCTCATTATACCCTCCTCCCTTTGGATTTAAGAGGTAACTGACAAGCATTAACCTTAAAACAGAGCTCTTAAGCCTGGCAAAATAGACTCTATGTAGCAATAAGATACCAAATTCCAACCTTATTCTGGTATAGCATCACATGACAGAGATCAAGCATAGAAGGAAATCAAAGTATTTTACCCCAAAATGTTGTTCCTTGACATATTTTGAATGGTCCTGCAAAGCGTCTCTGGTGGGAGAAATTTGCATTCTGTAGAGAATCTCTCTCATTATTAGGTCTTTTCTGAAGAGTCTGACATCTTTTAAGGCTTGAAAAGAGATAATCTTTCTCAAAAGCTTGCTACCTGAAGGCTTCATTTACATGATAAGAAACTTGGCTTCCCCCATCCCTGCCCCCACCTTACCTTAACTAAAACATTTCTTTATGCTGACTTCAACTCTTCAAGCAGAGCTTAACTCTTTCAACCAGCTGCCAATCAGGAAATCTTTGAATCCACCTATGACCTGGGAGGCCCAGCTCAGAGATGTCCCATTTTTCTGCGCCAAACCAATGTATACTTTTCATGTATTGATTTATGTCTTTATCTATTGTCAGGCCTCTGAGCCCGAGCCCAAGCCAAGCCATCGCATCCCCCTGTGACTTGCACGTATACGCCCAGATGGCCTAAAATAACTGAAGAATCACAAAAGAAGTGCAAATGCCCTGCCCCGCCTTAACTGATGACATTCCACCACAAAAGAAGTGAAAATGGCCGGTCCTTGCCTTAAGCGATATTATCATCTTGTGAAGTTCCTTTTCCTGACTCATCCTGGCTCAAAAAGCTCCCCAACTGAGTACCTTGTAACCCCACTCCTGCCCGCCAGAGAACAACCCCCCTTTGACTGTAATTTTCCTTTACCTACCCAAATCCTATAAAACAGCCCCACCATTATCTCCCTTCCCTGACTCTCTTTTTGGACTCAGCACGCCTGCACCCAGGTGATTAAGAAGCTTTATTGCTCACACAAAGCCTGTTTGGTGGTCTCTTCACACAGACACCCATGACACCTATAACTTCCATTTCCCTAAAATATATAAAACCAACCTGTAACCCAACCACCTTGGACACATGTTCTCAGGACCTCCTGAGGTTGTGTCACAGGACATGTTCCTCAACCTTGGCAAAATAAACCTCTAAACTGATTGAGACCTGTCAAATTCTTTTTGGTTAACAACCCAAACTCTGAAAAGAACAGAATTTCCCACAGCCTTGCAGTGCCTAGAAGACAAGGAACAACTATGAGAGTGGGCTCTGAGAAACTATAGACAAGGAGTATTATAGACTTGTTACAGGTAGTTAGGCTTTGATTGGGGCTCTGCCCCACCCGTAGGAATGTCAGATGATGGTTCGGCAGTCATCACATTGCATCTCTAGAAGTGATAAATTGGCAGCTAGCACCAGGGAGAGGCCATTTCTTGATGGTCCGTATCTGTTGCACTAAAGTGTTCACTGAATACAGATGCCAGGGAGAAGCAACTGCCCAGGCCTGTGCACTAAGAGACAAAATGGCAGAGTATGACCTTCCAGGACACTCCACCAGAAAAGGGAAGAAACCCTCAGGTGGGGAGGCTTTCTATTGATCACAGGACCATGTGACCAATAACCAAGGGGAAAGACAAATGATAAAAACATCATGCGTACAACTTCCTAAACACACTGCAGGTGCTCACCTCCCAGGGTAAGGAGGGCACTGCACATACGGGCAGCCCACCCTAAGGGAAGAATCATGGGAAAGGAGCCAGCCCCTAAACACCACACTTGACCTTCACATCTCTAGTTGGGACTCTTCCAGACACACTTGCCTTTCTTTCCTGGTCTAAAGTCTTTTTAAATAAACTTCCACTTCTGCTCTGAAACTTGCCTGGGTCTCTTTCTCTGCCTTAAGCCCCTCAGTTGAATTCTTTTTTTCTGAGGAGGTAAGAATTGAGGTTGCCACAGATCCATTTGGAATTTGCCACCGGTAACAAACTGAATTGTGGAATTTGTCACCGGTAACAAACTGAATTGTGACTCCTCTGAATTCATATGTTGAAACCCTAACCTCCAGTATTTCAGAATGTGACTGTATTTGGAGACAATATCTTTAAAAAGAAAATTAAATTAAAATAAGATCATCAGAATGGCCCCTAATCCAAATGACTAGTTTCCTCCTAAGAAGAGGAAATTAGGAACCCAGAATGGTGGCTCATGCCTGTAATCTCTACTACTCAGGAGACTGAGATGGAAGGATTTCTTGAGGCCAGGGGTTCCAAATCAGCCCCACGTAACATAGGAGAGAGACACTCATTTCTGGGGGGGGGAAAAAAAGAAGAAAAAGAAAAAATTGGGGTGCAGACACAGGTACAAATGGAAGACCACATGAAGACAAAGAGAAGACAGCCATCTACAAGCTAAGGAGAGAGACCTTAAAAGATACCAACCCTGCTGATACCTTAATCTCAGACTTCTAGCCACCAGAATTGAAAGAAAATAAATTTCTGTTGTTTAAACCACCCAGTCTGTGGCACTTTGTTATGGCAACCCCAGCAAATGAATATAGCCCTCAAGGGAGTCACGCAGCAACATTTACTATCTGCAACTGTTTTCCCCCTGAGCACTTGCTAATCTGAGCACATCTAAAATCTGCAAATCCAGGTTTGGCCTTGGCAAAGGGCCACCGCTATGGGAGAGAGAAACTAGCAGAATTGGATTTTGGCAGTCAAATTGGGCTGAAGTGACAAAATTGAAGATTTGAGGAGCCTCAAACATATAACCAGTATCCTCTTCAATACCTTTGCCAAATTCTGAAGTTATAAACATGCTAAGCCAAAAGTCTCCTTAAAGTAGAGCAAAAAAATCTGCAGTTACTCAGTACTAAAAAAAAAAGAAAGTTGGATTCTCAATTAAGTTTCCTGATGGCCACAACCTAACAATAGGAGGAAATTAGATTGAGACTGGTAATTATGAAAAGTGCAGCCCAGGCTTACCCATTAGTCACCCCATCCCAGCCTCCTGACATCCATTTTCCCATCAGAGGAAAGGGCAAATCTACCCTGTGAAAGATAAGATCAGCTGAAACTCTGCAGTGTTTTAAAGATATTTAAATAGTAATGATTTACTAGGGATGTAGAAACAGGACCATATGATCAATAACCAAGGAGAAAGACAAATGATAAAAACAGATCCGCAGATGATTCAAAACAGTCAACTCTTGTTATTTGTGGTAGTTATGCTCTATAAATTGCTAAGAATGCTGAAGTAATGAATAGTGAACTGTTGCTACACAGGGAAATATAGGATGTGGTTCTGAAAACCTCTGGTCACAACAGTTTTATCAGCCAAGATTCTATTGGCATTATATAAGTTTGACAACATCTTGTAAGATGAGCCAGGGTTACCAGCTTTGATGACCTGCTCTTCCACATAATTCTTCCTGTATAATACTACTTAGTAGGTAGTTTAAAAATTCTTCCACAGCCTCATGATCTTCAGAGCCTCCTTTGCCTACATTTAATATTTCTCATGTTATAGCACCTTTTCAAATGTGTGAGCCACCATCATTAACTGGGAAGTGTGTAACATTTTCCTGACCCTGAGTGATGTAACAGTAAGTTTGACATTCACCATCATGGTAGTGCTGTACATTATGCTTTTGAAAAATCAATCATCATCTTAAGAATTCACAATTTTAGATACTTTATAATCTTTTCCATGGTTTCATTATGCACTATACATGTTACTTTAGCACTTTCCAGAGTGGCCTTACTTATAGGCTGGCAAATTTTCTCTTTCTTTTTCTGCATGTATCACATTATTGATTCATTAACATTGGACTCATGATGAAGAGTACTATAGCTCATGCCTGAACAAACTTGTCTAGTATACATATTTTCTCTGTATGGTACATCACAGCCATCTTGCACATTAAAACACCAGACAGCACTTTAGCACTATGCTTGGGAGCCATTTGAAACAGCAAAATTGCCAAATAAAGCACAAAAACACAAAAATAGACCACAATAAGACAGCTGAAACAATACTGCAGAGTGTCACCTTGTTCAATCTCAGCTGGGAACATGTGCATCAAGAAAAAAAAATTTTTCACCACTCCGCACATTTCCATAAATGACTGTGAAAGTGCCATAAGTATTGATTTGGGGTTTACAAATAAATTTTAACAAGTGAGCAGATTCACAAATATGGAACCCACAAATAATGAGGATCTACTGTATTCATGTTAACAAAGACTTCAAAATAACTACAATGCATATGTTTAAAAGTATAAAGAAAAAACAAAAAAATTAAAGATTTTCATCAGAGATCTGGAAGCTATAAAAAATGAATCAAATAAACATCAAATTAAAAATATAATGGATAGATTTAACACAATATTGACCATAGAGAAGATGGGATTATTTAACTAAAAGGAAGGAAAAACTGAATATACTGAGAAATGGAGGCAGGTGGACTAATTTAATAAACAATAAAACAGAGCACAGTACACATGTGAGGGACACCAAAATCAAATTGCTAAAAACGAAAGACAGAGAAGCCCTTAAAAGTAGAAAGAGCTGAAAATGCATATTACCTCCAAAGGAGTATTAATAAAGTTGAAAGCTGACTGTATAACAGAAAACATAAATGAGATTATCTTTTTTTTTTTTTTTAAAGACAGAATCTGGCTCTGTTGCCCAGGCTGGAGTGCAGTGGTGTGATCTTGGCTCACTGCAAGCTCCACCTCCCAGGTTCATGCCATCCTCCCGCCTCAGCCTCCCGAGTAGGTGGGACTATAGGCACCCACCATCACGCCCAGCTAAGTTTGTTTTTTGTATTTTTAGTAGAGACAGCCTTTCACTGTGTTAGCCAGGATGGTCTCGATCTCCTGACCTCGTGATCTGCCTGCCTCAGCCTCCTAAAGTGCTGGGATTATAGGTGTGAGCCATGGCGTCCAGCCAAGATGATCTTTTAAGTTCTGAACTGAAGAAAATAATTACCCTGATTTCTCCTGCCATTGATTAAGTGTTGCTGTTTATGAGCACTGTATAAATGGAATTGTACTCTTTTGTGTCTGGCTCCCTTTGTTGAATATTATGTTTTTGACATCCATCTATGTTATTGCATGTAACAGTAGTTCACTTATTCTCATCATATAGAGCAAAGATCCATGTAACAAAGGACCACAAATAATTTAGCTACTTTACCATTTATGCACTGTTTGGTTATTTCTAGTTTGCAGCAAATATAAAAAATACTGCTATAAACATACTTAAGCATGTCTTTTGGCATCACATTTCTGTTGGTTGTAGTCTAGCAGTGGAATTGCTAGATCATGAACAATGCAAGTGCTATAGACTACATTGAGTCCCCTCCCTGCAAATTCATGTGTTGAAGTCACAAACTCCCATGTGTCTCTACGGGACATACGGCCTTTATGGAGATTAAGGTTAAATGAGGTCATAAGAGGGAAGCCTTCCAATAGAACTGGTGCCCTTATAAGATGAGGCAGACACTGGATCTCTCTCTTTCTCTGTCTGCTCTTTGAGGACGGAGCAAGAAGGCAGCTGTGCACAAGCCAAGAAGAGAGCCCTCACCAGAGCATGAACATTCTAGCACCTAATCTCAGACTTCTAACCTCCAGAGCAGTGAGAAGGTATATTTCTGTTGTTGAAGCTACCCATTCTGTGGTATCTTATTAAGGTAGCTAATAAGAGTTGACTAATACAGTCTATTTTAAGTGATAGTATATATTATTACACAAGTTTCTGAAATGTTTCAAACCAGCAGTTTACAATGGTTTCAGCTAATCCATATCCTTTACAAGAGTTAGTATTATCTATATTTTTCACTGTATCAGTCTTGTTTTTCTGTTGTGGTATTTCATCATGACTTTAATTCCCCTGATTAATAATGATATTATAATCATTATTTTGCAAAGTGCCTTTTCATGTCTTTTTTTTCATATTGATTTACACCAGCTCTTTACTTCTTAACAAACATCTTCTACTCTCTTTATTGTATTTTTCTTTTTTAATCATGAAAATAAGTTCTTTATTGCAATGTAGTTCAATGTATCAATCTTTACTCTTAGTACATTTTGTGTTCTGCTTGAGAAATCTTTGCCTACCCACAAGATCTTGAAGATCTTATCTTACAGAAGCACTTTTTAAAATATTTAACATTTGTGTCTACAACCCATTTGGAAATAATTTTTACATTTGGTATGAAGTAAGGCTTAAGATTAATTTTTTTCCATGTGCATATTTAGCCCAGCACTGTTAGTTGGAATGTACACTTACTACTGTTTCTTCCATAATAAATTAACTATACAGATATGATTCTGCTTGCTCAATTTTCTATTCTATTGCAACTAGATGGTTTTGTTTTCATATGCCAATAACGTACTGTCTAAATTACTGTAGCCTAATGTCTTGATACCTTATGGTATAAATTCTCCATAATTTTTGTTCTTTTTCAAGATCTCCTCAGATATTTGTAGACTTTTTGTATTTCTATACAAATTTTAGAATTACTTTGTCAATATCCACAAAAAACAAAAACTTTCCAAAATTCTAATTTGGATTGCATTTAATATATATATTAATGGTTGACAACATTTTAACATTATTGAATCTTTCGTATATGTACACATACCATTTATTTATGTATTCTTTAATTTCTCTTAAGAAAGTTCTATTCCTAAATATTTGATGCTTTTAATAGTACTGTTATTTTAAATCTTACTTTAAAATAAGATTTATTTTAAAATCTTTGATTTATTAGTATGTAAAAATGCTGATTTTTAAAAAATGTTAACCTCATACCTTCCTACTTAATTTGCCAAACTTATTTTAGTGTAAATTACTTTGGATTTTCTAACTGATCTTCAGTACAATGTTGGACATAAGAGAGTTAACAATAAACATACTTGTCTCATTTCTGATCATAGAGGCAAAATTTTGATATTTTATCATTAAGTACTATGCTCATTATAGGGTTTTTGTAAATAGTGTAATCAGATATGGGATGGTCTTTACATTCTTGACTTGCTAAGAATTTTTATTATAAATGGGGATTGATTATAAATGTCTTTGTTAAGATTATTATATTATTTTTCTCCCCTATTCTGTTAATGTGGTAAATAACATTGATTGGTTATTAAATATAAACAAACTTCACAAATTCTCTTTGCAAACCTTATTCCTAAAATAAAACCAGTCACCTATCTACCTACCCCTCCCCCCCACACATGCATACGTATACATCACTAGAGTTATTTACTAATTTTTAGTTTAGACTTTTCATTTATGCTCCTGAGATTTTCCTATAACTTTCTTTTCTGGTACTGTATGTGTTAGGTTTTGGTGTTAAGTTTATGCTGTCCTCATAAAACAAATTTGGAAATGTTTCCCCTTCTTTATAACTTTCTACAAGCATTTGCATAAAGTTGTTATTTATTCCTTCAAGATTTAAAAGAACTTACTGGAGAAGACGATACCTGGGCCTAGGTATTTCTTTGTGAAATTGCATATTCAATTCCTTTAAATGATATAAGACCATTCCGATTCTCTATTTCTTAGTACCAGGTTTTTAAAAATGTGCTCTTAAGAAATTTGTCCCCTATACCTACATTTCCAAATTTTCAGGAATATAATTCTTCCGTATATTCTCTTATCTTTCCAAATCTCTGTATGATCTATAGCAATCTCACTTTTTGTTTCTGCTACTGATTTTTTTTTAAATTTCTCCTCTTCTTCTTGCCTAGACTTGCTAGAGATTTAACAATGTTATTCACCTTTTCAAACCTTCAACTTCTGGCTCTTTGAATCTTTTGTGTTTATATTTTCTGTTTCATTGATTTTATTATTATTTTTTTCCTTCAGTTTCATTAGGGATCTATTGGCTATAATTTCTGAGAGTGATACTGAGATTTTTCAGCCTTCCATTTTTATTAATGTATGCATTTAGACCTAAACATTTCCCCTTAACCACTGTTTTATTAGCATCCTCCAAAATTTTATGTCATATTTTCATTTTCATTTAGTTTGAAATATTTTATAATATTACTTGTGATTCTACCTTCAATCCCTGGATTGTTTCAAAATATGTTGCTTAATTTCCAAGTAATTGGGGATGTTTTAGCATTCTTTTGTTATTGATATCCGGCTTGATTCCAGCACGGGCTGAATGAGATTGTTCATTTAAAATATATTGAACACCTTTTCGTGGCACCTCAGAGGTGATCAGCTGCTTCAAGATGAAGCTGAATATGTCCTTCCCAGCCACTAGCTGCCAGAAACTCATTGAAGTGGATGATGAATGCAGATTTCATATTTATGAGAAGTGTATGGTGAACAGAAGTTGCTGCTAACACTCTTGGTGAAGAATA
This sequence comes from Mandrillus leucophaeus, assembly GCF_000951045.1. Taxonomy (NCBI): domain Eukaryota; kingdom Metazoa; phylum Chordata; class Mammalia; order Primates; family Cercopithecidae; genus Mandrillus; species Mandrillus leucophaeus. The sequence goes on from NW_012108697.1 coordinate 4,238,607, forward strand.
GGATGTTTATGTGGTCTGAGTCAGTGGTGGGAATGACAAACAAGGTTTCCCCATGAAGTAGTGTGTCTTGACCCATGGCTGTGTCTGCCTGCTACTGAGAAAGGGGCATTCCGGTTATAGACCAAGGTGAACTGGAGAAAAAAAGCACAAATCTGTTCGAGGTTGCATTGTGGATGTCAATCTGAATGTTCTCAACTTGGTTATTGTAAAATTAAAAAAGGAGAGAATAATGTTCCTGCACTGACTGATACTATGGTGCCTCATTGCCTGGGGCCCAAAGGAGCTAGCAGAATCCACAATCTTTTTAATCTGCCTAAACAAGATGACATCCTCCAATATGTTGTAAGAAACCCCTTAGACAAATAAGGTAAGAAACCCAGGACCAAAGCACCCAAGATTCAGCATCTTGTTACTCCATATGTCCTGCAACACAAACACCAGTGTATTGCTCTGAAGAAAAAAAGTACTAAGAAAAATAAAAAAGAGGCTGCAGAATAGGCTAAACTTTTGGCCAAGACAATGAAGGAAGCCAAAGAAAAATGCCAGGAACAGATTGCCAAGGGATGCAGACTGTCCTCTCTGCAAGCTTCTACCCTAAGTCTGAGTCCAGTCAAAAATAAGATTATTTGAGTAATTAGAGGAGATTAGACTCTCAAAATATATATATATTGATATTTATGTTTCTGCTTGTAATCAATTTTGTTCTAATGCACTTAATAGAATGTGTATTCTACCACTGTTGGGCACTATGTTGTACATATGTCCATTAGATCAGGTTTTCTTGAATTGTGTTTTTACTGATTTTCTATGTCCTCACTGAGCATTTTGCTTTGCTTGTTCTATCAGTTACCAAGGTATGTTAATGTGTCTTACTGTGATTGAACATTTGTCTATTCCTTCTCTTAGTTTTTTACTTGTAAATTGCTTGTCAATTAATTTTTGTTCTATTTTAAAATTTACTTTTTAGGTTTACAGAAAATTGACAGGTAGTACAGAATTCCCATATAAGCCCTCCCTGTCACACACATACAAAGTTTCCTCTGTTTTTAGTATCTTGCTTTAGTATAATACATTTGTTCAGTTAATGAAACAATATCAATTTGTTATTATTAAAGTTGAAAGTTTATATTAAGATGCACTCTTTGTGTCATATAGTTCTCTATGTTCCCCCAAATGCACGATGTCATGAATACACCATTATTACACAATAATACCATAAAAATTCCCTATGCTCCATCTATCCTTCCCTCTCGTCCTTCTAAACCCTGGCAGTTGCTGATTGTTTAACTATCTCTATACTTTTGCTTTTTCCAGAATGTCATACAGTTAGAATCATATAGTGTGCATTCCTTTCAAACGGGCTTCATTTGCCTAGAAATATGCATTTAAGGTTCTTCCACCTATTTTTTGTGACATAATAGCTCATTTCTTTTTACTATCAAATAATATAATATTGTATGGATGAACCACATGTTGTTGATCTATTTACCTACTAAAGGACATCTTGCTTCCAGTTTTGGGCCATTATAAATAAAGCTACTATTCACATTCAGATTTTTGCATAGACATAATTTTCAACTCTTTTGGGTAAATACCCAGTAGCACAATTATTGCATTATATGGTAAGACTATATTTCGTTTTTTAAGGAAATGGCAAACTATCTTCCAAAATCATTTTATCATTTTTGAATACGAGCAATGAATGAGAATTCCTGTTTGCTCCACATCCTCACTGGCATTATTTGGTGTTATCAGCCAATCATTGATCCTCTTGGCAAGTGGTTAGAACAGGGCCATAATGCCTTAAACCAATTAGGGGACTCACTTCTTTGAGGCTTATTCTCAGACTTTGTGAGGTTTGGTCGACCTCTGATCCAACCCCATTCCATAATGTAGCCCTTGAAGGATTCAACCTGAAAATCTTATGTGTTTTCCAAGATGCCTCATTCTTAGAGTCTCAGACTTCAATGTTTCCGCTCCCCTGTAGTGTTAGACTGATAAAAGTGCCACATAGCTTTTTCGTCACACTGTGCTCCTTCCTGAAACTTATCATATTCTCTCTTGCTCTCATTCTCTACCTCTTGTTCTATAACTCCAGTTTAAGAAAAGGCAAATGCCTTAAGGGAATAACTGTCACAGGCTCACTGTCCTGCATATCCCTTATCTCTGTAATCCTGGCCCCTCAGTTCTGGTAACCTCAGAATCTCTCCAGTGCTTTTAGATAGACTATATTTAAAATGTCTATTCAGCAAAGCAGTTGTTTAGAATACATAATTAATTAAAAGAATGTGTAATTCTTTCCTGATGTCTGTATTGTCTGGCAAGAATACAATCTCCCTGAGGGCCAGGACAAACTTGTCTTTAGCCCTACCATCATCTGAGACATTAGCTCAGTGCTTGGCTCCATAAATTTTGACTGTCTTTTGGAAAGAACAAATAAAGAAAAGAAGAGAAGAGGCAACTTTAAAAGAAATTTCCTCTTATAGAATCAGTAACATAAAAACAAAGATTCTTATCAAAGATTCTTGAAGCTGAATGTGCTTGAGTTGTGTGAGCCAGACTGCCCTGCAGTGGGAGTAAACATTTCTGAAACTTAACAGTTAGTTCATTTTCCATTCTCCATCTTCCATACTCCTCTATCCCCGTGGAAATGGAAATGGAGGCCTCATATTAAAGGCCCCTGGTTTCACTAGGTTCCATGTGGTATTGAGTGAATTGTTAAAAGAAAAATTTAAAGAGAAATCAGGGTAGTGGTTTATGTGAAACAACAGTAATATTTGAATTAAAGCCATAAATCAAGTATGCAAATAAGCCTGTGCTCAGGGCAGAAATGCAATCAAATGGCCTGCAGAAGGAAACTTAATAAGCCCTGCCTCTCCTTCTATTACCTTGCGGTAAGTTTCCTGAGATTTGGGTCTTGTGGGGACACTGAGAGAGGGAGGCTCCAGGCATTCCAGTAGCTCTCACAGAAGCTGTACTGGGACCTGGCAGCATTCTAACACCTCAGAAAGGGTTGAACAGTTTGCATCTGTGTCTCTGTCAAAAGGCATTAAATATGCATCTGATCAAGATAGTAGTCAGGGTTATGAAGTGCCTGTGGGGGAAATTTGCTTGAAATTATGAGTATATGTACATGCTTTCTTTCTGAAATGGCTTTAGGGCTGCAATTCTCACAAAAGAATTGGTTAAAGAACAGGAGATGGTTCAAAAAACAATGACTGTTAACAGTTTGGGTGGAAAGTAAGGAGGGCAGCAAGACCAAAATTCAGGGTTCCTTACTAAAGATGGGACCCAGCCCTGCCCGTGGAATTTTTACCAGTTGTTGGTGGCCATAAAATCATGGCAGTCAAGTAATCATATGTCTTGGTTTGCTCAGGATAGTCCTGTTTTATTCCTACTGCTCCAGTATTATTGTTATTACTACCTCCTTTTGTTCTTAAGAGTGTCCTGGTTAGGAAGATAAATTTTAGGACCCCCCTACAAAGTAAGGATCTCCAAAATTATTCACTTTTCAAATAAGTCAAAAACTCAGACTATTATTTCACAGTCCAGTAGGCCTCACAACTCATAGCCTAGATCTACATCCATTAATGAGATTAGTAAGTTTCCTCTCTCTGGAACTCTTCAAGTAAAAACTAGAAAAGGAGATGATGTCAAGGAAATGTGGACACAAAGCAAGGGCCTATGTCAATGGTTTTGTGAGATTCCTTCTTTCCCTGAGGTTCAGCAAATCTGAGAAAAAAAACTCATAGGGGAGATAGTTTCTCAGGTTTGTATAAGAAGGTGGTAGATGATGAAGAGGCTGAGCCCAAGTTTTCTCACTTTCTTTACTAGAGACTGATTTTGATTAGGAGAAAATAAGCCAGACAGGGAAAAATTTAGAGTGGTTCTAGGTACTGCATGTCTAACTCAACTGAAACCTGTACACCCACTCCCGTTTGAACTCTTTAAGGGCAGTAGAGTTTTTGTTAGATGCAAGAATTCAGGTGGTAAGAAGGCAGGGAAAGTTGGGGGGATAGAAATCTCCATCAATCATGCCCCCTGCAAGGACACCAATTTAACAACTTATCTATACAGAACAAACACCATCATAAGAACCAGAAATCAGGCAAGCCCTCATAGTATCTGGTGTTAACATTGTGTCACTGAAAGAGACACTGAAGAGATAGAAAACAACAGTCTTGAATTGCTGATGCCACCCCTCCCCCACCTCTGGCAGCAGCAATGTGGTGCAGAGTGTCCCTGGGCACTGGAGGAGGGTGAACACAGCAATTATAAAGCAATAAACTCAGCACTGTCCTGCTACAGCAGAAAGCAACACCAGACCAAACTCAGTTGATGTCAGCCCATAGCGGGAGCATTTAAACCAGCCCTACCCAGAGAGTAATCACCAATCGCAGTGGTCAGAATTTGACTTCCCATAAACCTTACCACTGAGGGACAAAGTACTCTGTGTCTCTAAATAAACTTGAAAGGCAGTCTAGGCCATAAGGACTACAATTCTTAGGTGAGTTCTAGTGCTCAACTAGGCCCAGAGACAGACTGGGTGGTGGAGCATACACATACTGAGATATCAGCTGGGGCAGCCAAAGGAGTGTTGGCAACACACCTCCCCTACCCCCAGGCTGCACAGCTCATGACTCCAAAAGAAACCACTTCCTTTTGCTTGAGGAGAGGAAAAGGAAGGCGGTGGAGGACTTTGTCTTGCATCTTGCCATAGCAGGATATGGCACTGGTCAGAGTTGTGAGGACCCATTCAAGGCCCTAGCTCCTAGACAACATTTCTAAACATACCCTTGGCCACAAGGGAACCCACTGCCTTGAGAAAAGGACCCAGTCCTGGCAGCATTCATCACCTGCTAACTGAAGAGCCCTTGGGCCCTGAATAAGCAGCAGCAATACCCAGGTACTGTGTCAAAGGCCTTGAGTGAGCCTCTGAGACTTGCTAGCTACAGGTGAGACTCAGCACGTTCCCAGCTGTAGTGGCTATGGGACAAAACTCCTTCTGCTTGAGAAATGCAGAGGAGAAAGTAAAGGGGACTTTGTCTTGAGCCTTAGGTACCAGCACAGCCACAGGAGTTAAAGCATCAAGTGGGGTCATGGGGTCCCTAATTCCAAGACTTGACTCTTAAACAGCATTTCTGGACTTGCCCTGGACCAGAGGTGATCCCACTGCTCTGAAGGGTGAGTCTCAGGCCAGACAACATTCACCACATGCTGACTTTAGAGCCCTTAGGCTTTAAGGGAACATCAGCAATAGTCTGGCAGTACTCCTTGTGGCCTGGGGTCATGGTGGCTGTCGGTTGAGGTTCTTCTGGCTTTAGAAAGGGAAGGGAAGAGTAGGAAGGACTACATATTGTGGTTTGAGTGCCAGCTCAGCTGCAGTACAATAGAATACCAGGTGGACTTCTAAGATTTTTGACTCCCAGATGGCATCCCTGGACCCATATGGGGCCTGGGGGACCTTGCCACCCTGAAGGGAAGGACCTACACCCAGCTGACTTTGCCACCAGCTGATTGTAGAGCCCCAGGGCCTTGAGCAAACATAGGCAGTAGTCAGGAAGTGGTTACAGTAAGCATTAGCCAAGACTCACTGCTGTGCTGGCTTCAGGTCTGATCCAGTGTAGGGGTGCTTGTGTCACTTAACCTCCAGCTTTAGGTGGCTCAGAACATAGGGAAAGAGAGAGACTCTGTTTGGGAGAAAGTAAAGGAAGAAAATAAGAGTCTCTGCCTGGTAATCAAGAGAATTATCTTGGGTCTTGTCCAAGATTATCAGTGTGGTACCACTAATGAGTCTGCAAGAAACATGTTACTGGCCTTGGGGTGCCCCCTAAAGCACATACATCTTAGATCACAACACCCAAGTCCTTTTAAATATCTAAAATGTGTTGCTCAAGAAGGATGGGTAAAAATAAGCCCAGACAGTGAAGACTGCAATAAATACCCAGCTCTTCAATGCCCAGAAACTGAAGAACATTTGCCAGCATCAATATCATCCAGGAAAACATTACCTCACCAAATGAACTAAGTAGATCACAAGGGACCAATCTTGGAGAAACAAAGATATGAGACCTTTTAGATATAGAATTCAAAATAGCTATTTTGAGAAGACTCAAAGAAAATCAAGATAACACAGATAAAAAAATTCAGAATTCTATCAAATAAATTTAACAAAGGGATTGAAATTATTAACAAGAATCAAGCAGAAATTCTGGAGCTGAAAAATACACTTGGCACACTGAAAAATATGTCAGAGTCCTTTAACAGCAGAATTGATCAAGCAGAAGATGTAATTGTGAGCTTGAAGACAGGCTATTTGAAAATACACAGAGGAGACAAAAGAAAAAAATAATAAAAAACAATGAAGTATGCCTACAGGATCTAGAAAATAGCCTCAAAGGCCAAATCTAAGAGTTATTGGCCTTAAAGTTATTGAAAGTTTATTCAAAGGGTTAATAACGGAGAACTTCCCAAATCTATAGAAAGATATCAATATCCAAGTACAAGAAGGTTATAGAACACCAAGCAAAGTTAGCCCAAAGAAGACTATTTTAAGGCATTTAATAACCTCCCAAATAAAACTCCCAAAGGTCAAGGGTAAAGAACTGATCCTAAAAGTATCAAGAGGAAAGAAAAACAAATAACATGCACTGGAGCTTCGATACATCTGGAAACAGACTTTCAGTGTAAACCTTATAAGCCAGGAGACAGTGTAATGACATATTTAAAGTGCTAAAGGAAAAAAAAAAACTTTATAATAGTATATCTAGTTAAAATATCCTTCGAACATGAAGGAGAAATAAAGACTTTCCCAAACAAAGGCTGAGGGATTTCATCAACACCAACCTGTCCTACAAGAAATGCTAAAGAGAGTATTTCAATCAGAAAGAAAAGGACATTAATGAGCAATAAGTACTCACCAGAAGGAACAAAACTCACTGGTAATAGTAAGTACACAGAAAAACACAGTATTATAACACTTTAACTGTGGTGTGTAAAGTACTCTTAACCCAAGTAAAAAGACTAAACAATGAACCAATCAAAAATAACTTTTCAAGACATAGCCAGTACAATAAGATATAAATAGAAACAACAAAAAGTTTAAAAGTTGGGGGGTAAAGTTAGGGCATGGAATTTTTTGTTCATTTCAATGTTTATACAAAGTGTTACATTATTGTCAGGTTAAAATCATGGGTTATAAGATAGTATTTGCAAGTCCATGGTAAACTCAAACAAAAACATACAATGAATATACAAAATTAAAAAGCAAGAAGCTAAATCATATCAGAGAACATCACCTTCACTAAAGGAAGGCAGGAAGGAAAGAAAGAAGAAAGAGGAGACCACAAAACAAAAAACAACCATAAAACAAATAACAAAATAGTAGGAGTAAGCCCTTCCTTATCAATAACAACAATAAATGTAAATGGACTAATCTCTCCAATCAAAACACACAGAGTGGCTAAATGGATGAAAAAATAAGACCCATTAATCTTTTGCCTACAAGAAACAAATTTTACCCTAAAGTCACACGTAGACTAAAGATAAAGGAACAGAAAAAATATTCCATGCCAATGGAAACCAAAAAATAGCAGGAGTCACTATAACAATATTAGACAAATAGATTTCAAAACAAAAACTGTAAGAAGAGACAAAGAAGGTCACTATATAATGATAAAGGGGTCAATGTGGCAAGAAGATGTAATTTTAAATATCTATGCACCCAAAACTGGAGCATCTAGATATATAAAGCAAATATTATTGGAGCTAAAGAGAGAGATAGGCCTCAATACAATAATAGCTGGAGACTTCAACACCCTTCTTTCAGCATTGGACAGATTTCCCAGAAAGGAAATCAGCAAAGAAACAACAGACTTAATCTGCACTATAAACCAAATGAATCTAATAGCTATTTACAGAACATTTCATCTGATGACTGCAGAATACACATTCTTCTCCTCAGGACATGGCTCTTTCTCAAGAACAGACATATGTAAGATCACAAGGCAAGTCTTAAAACATTCAAAATCATGCAAATAATATCAAGCATCTTCTCTGACCACAATGGAATAAAACTAGAAATTAATAGTAAGAGGAGTTTCTGAAACTATACAAAGACATGAAAATTAAATAATATGCTCTTGAATGACCAGTGGGTTAATGAAGGAGTTAAGAAGGAAATTGAAAACTTTCTTTAAATGATAATGAAAACACAACATACCAAAACCTATGGGATACAGCAAAAGCAATACTAAGAGGGAAGTTTATAACTATAAGTACCTACCTCAAAGAAGAGGAAAAAATTCAGGTAAATAACCTAATGACTTTAGGTTATCATAACCAAGTGGGATTTTTCCTTGGGATGCAAGGATGGTTCGACATACACAAATCAATCAATATGATACATCCTATCAACAGAATGAAGGATAAAAACCATATGATCATTTCCATTGATGCTAAAAAAGCATTTGATAAATTTCAACATTTCTTCATGACAAAAACCCTCAAAAACCTGGGAATAGAAGGAATATACCACAACATAATAAAAGCCATATATGACAGACCCACAGCTAGTATCATACTGAATGGGAAAAAACTGAAAGTCTTCCCTCTAAGATCTGGAACATGACAACACTGCCCATTGTCACCACTGTTATTTAACATAGTACTGGAAGCCCTAGCCATTGCAATCAGACAAGAGAAAGATACCAAAGGCATCCAAATGGGAAAATAAGTCAAATTATTTTTTTATAGATGATATGATCTTACATTTAGAAAAATCTAAAGACTACACAGGAAAACGATTAGAACTGCTAAACAAACTTAGTAAAGTTGCAACATACAAAAATCAGTAGCATTTCTATCTGTGAGTGAGAACTCACTCACTCTCATGAGAAGAGCATGGGAGAAACCACTTCCATGATCCAATCACCTCGCACAAGGTCCCTTCCTTAACACATGGGGATTAAAATTTGCCCTACGATTCAAGATGAGATTTAGGTGGGGACACAGCCAAACCATATTATTCTGCCCCTGGTCCCTCTCAAATCTCATGTCCTTCTCACATTTCAAAATGCAATTATGTCTTCTCAACAGTACCCCAAAATCTTAACTCATTCCAGCATTAACACAAAAGTCTAAATCCAAAGTCTCGTCTGAGACAAGGCAAGTCCCTTCCCCCTTAAAATATCAAAAGCAAGTTAGTTACTTCCAAGATACAATGGGGGTACAGGCTTTAGGGGGTACAGGTAAATGTTCCTATTCAAAATGGGAGAAATTGGCAAAAACAAAGAGGCCACAGGCCCCATGCAAGTCCAAAACCCGGTAGGGCAGTCATTAAATCTTAAAGCTTTGAAATGGTCTCCTTTGACTTCACATCTCACATCCAGGGAATGCTGATAGAAGGGGAGACTCCCAAGGCTTTGGGCAGCTCTGCCCCTATGGCTCCTGTGGCTGCTTTCACAGGCTAGTGTTGAGTGCCTGTGGCTTTTCTGGGTGCAAGCTGTCAGTGGATCTACCATTCTGGGGTCTGAAGGATGTTGGCTCTCAAAGCTCCACTAGGCAGTGCCCCAGTGGGGACTCCATATGGGGGCTCCAACCCCGCATTTCCCTCCATACTGTTTTAGTAGAGGTTCTGTATGAGGGCTCCACCCCTGCAGCAGACTTCTGCCTAAACATCCAGGCATTTCCACACATCTTCTGAAATCTAGGCAGAGGTTCCCCCAAAGGTCAGCTCTTGTCTTCTGCGTATCCACAGGCCCAACACCACATGGAAGCCACCAAGGCTTGGGGCTTATGAAAGGAATGAGGCACATCCCCCATATATCTCCCAACTTCCTGAGCCCAGCACAAACACATTCCTCCATATTTCTTTCAAACTTCAGGAAAACATCACCTGGGAGATCTCCGATAAGGAATGCTAAATGTATAATGTTAGCCAATTGTAATGCTGTAACCAAGAGAATTACCTTGTTCCCTGTAACTTTACATATCCTGTTTACATCGGGCTATAAAAAGCAAGCACTCGCATTGTTCGAGGCCCTCTTGTATGCTGTGGAATGGAGGGACCAAGTTCGAACTTGTAGTAAAGATCCTTGCCGCTTGGCTTTGACTCTGGACTCTGGTGGTCTTCTTTGGGGAACAAACGGTCTGGGCATAACACTTACACCCTCTGAAGCTACAGCCTGAGCTTTACCATGACCCCTTTTTGCCCTGACTAGAGCTGGAGCAGCTGGGACAGAGGACACCAAGTTCCAAGGCTGCGCAGAGGAGAAGGGCCCTGGGCCTGCTCCACTTTTTCCTCCTAGACCTCTGGGCCTGTGATGGGAGGGGCTACCTTGAAGATCTCTGACATACCCTGGAGACATTTTCTCCATTGTCTTGGCAATTAACATTCAGTTCCTCATTACTTATGTGAATTTCTGCAGCTAGCTTGAATTTCTCCCCAGATAATGGGTTTTTCTTTTCTACCGCATATACAGGCTGCAATTTTCCCAGAATTTTATGCTCTGCTTCCCCTTTAAACATAAGTTCCAATTTCAAATGTCTCTTTGTAAGTGCATATAACTGTATGCTTTCAGGAAAAACCAGGTCACGTCTTGAATGCTTTGTTCCTTAGAAATTTCTTCTGCCAGAAACCCTAAATCATCTATCTCAAATTTAAAGTTCCACAGATCTCTAGAGCAGAGGCAAAGTGCCGTCAGTCTCTTTGCTAAAGCAGAGCAAGAGTGACCTTTGCTCCAATTCCCAATAAGTTCTTCATCTCCACATGAGACCACCTCAGCCTGGATTTCATTGTCTGTAGTATCACTGTGAGCATTTTGGTCAAAACTATTCAAAAAGCCTCTAGGAAGTTCCAAAGCTTCCTACATCTTCCTGTCTTCTTCTGAGCCCTCCAAACTGTTCCAAACTCTGGCCCTTACCCAGTTCCAAAGTTGCTTCCACATTTTCAAGTATCTTTATAGCAGTGCCACACTGCTGGTGCCAATTTCCTGTATTAGTCCATTTTCACACTGCTATAATGACACTATTTGAGACAAGGTTATTCATAAACAAAAGAGGTTTAATGAACTCACAGATCCACATGACTTAGGAGGCCTCAGGAAACTTACAGTTATGGTGGAAGGTAAAGGGGAAGCAAGCACATTTTACATGGCAGCAGGAGAGAGAGAGGGGGGAGGAGGATGGGCCAGACACTTATTAAACAACCAGATCTCATGAGAACTCACTCACTGTCATGAAAACAGCATGGGGAAAACCACCACCATGATCCAGTCACCTCCCACCAGGTCCCCTCCTTGACACATGGAGATTACAGTTTGGCTTACAATTTGAGATGAAATTTGGGTGGGGACACAGGTAAATCATATCACTAAGTAAAATAAGCCAGGTACAGAAAGACAAATATCACATGTTCTCACTTAATTGTGGGATCTAAAAATCAAAGCAATTGAACTCATGGGCATAGAGAGTAGAAAGATTGTAACAAAGGCTGGGAAGTGTAGTGGGGGTTTGCAAGGAAGATGGGGATGGTTAATGGGTACAAAAAATAGAAAGAATGAATAAGACCCACTATTTGATAGCACAACAGGGTGACTATAGTCAATAATAACTTGATTGTCCATTTTAAAATAACTTAAAGAGTATAATTGAATTGTAACTCTAAGGATCAATGCTTGCGGGGGATGGATACCCCATTCTTCATGATATGCTCATTTCACATTGCATGCCTGTATCAAAACATCTCATGTACCCCATAAGTATATACACCTACAATGCACCCACAAAAATTAAAAATTTTGAAAAAAGTAATTAAAAAAGAATTTTGGTGTGTATCTGCACCTAGGGTTTTGTATCAGACAGAATAGGGTAGATGATGTAGTAGTAAACAAAATTTCAGTGGCTTAAAACAACATAGTTTTGCCAGGAGCAGTGGCTCATGCCTGTAATCCCAGCACTTTGGGAGGTCAGGAGTTCAAGACCAGCCTGGCCAACATAGTGAACTCCTGTCTCTACTAAAAATGTAAAAACTAGCCGGGCATGGTGGCAGACACCTGTAATCCCAGCTACTCGGGAGGTTGAGGCAGGAGAATTGCTTAAACCCAGGAGGAGGAGGTTGCAGTGAGCCGAGATCGTACCATTGCACTCCAGCCTGGGTGACAAGAGTGAAACTCCATCTCAAAAAACAAAACAAACAAACAAACATAGTTTTGCTTTCTTCTCAGCTACACTTTCCATCATGTATTAACTGGGAGCTCTCATCCATGTCAGACTTGCTCAGGAACGCCATATTTCCCTGATTATTGAATCAATACAAAGAGAAAAGCATGAATCACCCACCAGCTCTGAAAGTTTCTGCTGGCTATGACACATGTTATTTCGACTCACATTTCATTGCCCACAGAAAATCACATGGGCAATATGCCTAATTTGTTATGGGAAGGGAAGTCATACCATTATCATGGAAGGCAGAGAAGAGGAAATATTTAGAAAATAGCACAACCACAGGTTAATGGGAAAAAATATAGAAATGGCATGTCAAAGTGCCTGGTATACAACAAGAGCCAAACACATGCCAGCTCCCTGCTGAGAGATGCCCTGATTCTTTGGAGCCTTTCTCTTCCAGCTCCCCTGTTCTTCCTTTCAGATGAGGCTCCAGCACCAAGGATTGCTTAGTCTGTAGACTCAGAAAGGGTAGAGTCCTGTACTCCTCAAACAGGCAAAGAGTTAGTACCTGAATCATAGACAAGGACTTGTTGTATTCTGGCCTCAGCATTTTAAAACAGAAGCAGCAGCAGCAGCTAAACATCCAGCATTTATATAGCACAAGCGGTGTGCCAAGCACTTGCTGAGTTTCACTATTCTAAGAGTCTTACCATGTATTTAATTCTGACAACAATTAGATAGTTACTATTAGTACACTCTCTTTACAGATGAGAAAATGGAGGCAAAAATGGTAAAGTAACTTTTCCCAGGTCAATCCTTAGTAATTATCAGAGCTGGGATTCAAACCCATGCAGTTTGCTCCAGCATCGAAGTTCTATTACTTCTACGCTAGACAAACTGGGGAGTAAAGACATGCCCATCTTATCCAATAGCATATGATGGCATAGTACACACTACAATATGGTTTCTCAGGAAATGGAGCCCCTGGGGTCTTATGAAATAATTTTCTTCACACCCAAAGAACATTAAATAGCATCGCCTCATATGATGGCAAATGCATTTTCTTTTCATTGCTTTTCTCCCTTTGTTTCCAAATCCTTCTGATGATATTTAAAAAAAAAATGTCAGAGACATGCTAGCACTAACCATTATTGTTAATCTCACTTTGGAAGAAGAGAAAGGCCCCCAGCACATAGCCTGCTGAAGGCAACCATATCCACCTACATAGAAAAAGAATGTTTTCATTCCATTGTACTTGTTTATTGTTATTCTTTTCTATTGGAAAGTGATTCAAGATTTCCATTTATGGCAATAATATAGTTTCACTTTAAAACATATTTGTTTAATAAAAATGAGCTGATGTGATAAAATAGAAAATAAATAGTGTGGCTAGTGTGCAGACAGGCCCGGAAGAGTACAAGCGGTTGGTCAAAGACTGGAATGTGGGAAACACTATTCTGGAGGGATGAGTTTCCAGGGCAGTAGGCTGGACTTAGGGTAGATGCTAAGAAATTTCTTTCCTCTAGTCAGCTGCTAGTCTGACTAGTCTTTGTTATAAATCTTAACAAAGAAAACAATAAGAATCTCCTCTTTTCTACCAATGGCACCTATTAAACCCTAAACCCTGAGAAGATACACATTTAAGATGAAATGAGCCTGAGAGAAAGTGGTCAGGTGAAACAAAGAGGGCATTCAATTAGCATGGGGAGAAGTGGGCCTGCATCGGGTCAGTAACAAACTGTGCAACCTGGGCAAATTTCCTACCAACTAAGAGCCTCTACCACCATCTATAAACTAACTTGGGAAAATACAGTTTACCTCCCAGGGTTCTTGTAATTATTAAATCATATCATGGGGAAAATATTACCTGACTTATCTTGCTAGCAGTTGGGAAGATCAAGCATTCATTCCACAGATTTATAAACCTACCAAGTACGAGACAGTCAAAGGACAACCTCAGCTTTTGCCCTGTGAAGCTCAGTCAAGTAGGAAATTTCACTAAGAACAGCAAGAGAAAGAAAACCATGCAACTGCCATTTATTGAGGATTTGCCAGAGGCGAAGTGTCCTATATGTATAAGCCCATTTCATCCTAACAATAGCTCTGCAAAGAAAATTACATGTGTGTCACTACCCCCATTTTACAGATGAGAATCCTGAGACTTAGAGGGATAAAGAACTTACATAAAGTTATTCTTTATGCTGAATGGCAGAGACAGGACTCAAACACATCTGTTTTCTTTTTAAAACAGAGATCATTAGGCCAGGCATGCTGGCTCACACTTATAATCCCAGCACATTGGGAGACCAAGGTGGGAAGACTGCTTGAAGCTAGGAGTCAAGACCAGCCTGGGCAACATAGCAAGACTTTGTATCTACAAAAATAAAAATAAGAATATCCAGGCATAGCGGTGCATCCCTGTTGCCCCAACTACTCAGGAGTCCGAGGTAGGAGGATCACTCGAGCCCAGTTCTAGTCTGTACTGAACTATGATTGTGCCACTGCACTCTAGCCTGGGGGACAAACCCAGACCTTTTCCCCCCAACTTCCCCTCTAAAAAAGGAGTTATCCAGACAAATAGAGGTAGGATAGATTGGAGCTGCACTTGGAGAACCAGCCCTACATCCACTAAAGCACTTTGTAGATTACGAAGCATTAAGGAGGGAATACTTGTTGATATTCACTATTCCTACTTCATTATTTTTAGAGTCAAATTTTCCCCATGTGGCGTTTGAAGTTCTCCAAAGCTCCCATGCAAATGTATGGGGTATCTCCAGTGTTAAAGCAATGTTCCTCAATGCTTCCCAAGCTTTCATGGATACAGGAATCATACCAGGAAGGAATCTTGTTAAAAGGCAGCATCTAAGTCAGTAGTTCTAGAGGGGCCTGAGATCCTGCATTTTTAGTAAGCCTCCATGGTCTATGCTGCTGGTCCACAGACTACAGTTTGAATAGCAAGGCATTAAAGGATTGCTTCAGAGCCCATGGGGTGATCTTTTCCACCCCTTCCCACGCATAGTGCCCTCCTCAGCTCCGAATCAAGGTGCAGCCTGCACAGCAGCAGGGGCAGCCTCCCTGCCATGGTGGGAAATGAGCAGGAGCAAGTAGGACTTTTCAGTCTAGCACAGCAGCTTCAGCACAGAGAGGAACAAGCAGGTTCACAATCCCCATCAGTAATCCGCCAGAGGGAAGCTGGTAAGAGGAGCTTTTAGTGTTTTCCAGTCACTGCAATAGTCCTTCTGGGTACTCAAGGGCACAACAAAGTGGTGGTTATTAAGGCTAATAAAAAAGCATGTAAAATGTGCAGTTAAATAACATTAACCCAGCGGTTGGTAGCTCATTTGGGGATGGGCTATCTCTGCCCCTTGGTAGTGGCCCTTTTGTTTACTTAGTTGTTTCTCTGTCTCTAGCTATCCAGGCACTGGGCAGGTACACAGAAAGCAGATAAGGGGCATCAGGCCCTTCCTTGGGGTCGTCTCATTTTAAGAACAATAGCTGTGTTTGGAACCAGAAAGACCTGAGTGCAAAATGCAGCAGTAACTGTTGGCCAATAACCTAAGCTTACCAATCTATATGTGCCTCAGTTTATCAGTCTATAAAATCAGGGTAAGTATAGTACCTACCTCATAAGGAGTGTTGTAAAGGTTATAGAGATGATGTGACAGAACACTACCACTATTAATGCAACTCTTTCAAAGTGCCGGTCATTTTATATTATCACATTTAATCATGAGGATCTGAATGTGTATGTAACTTATTCAAAGACCCAGGAAGAGTGTGATTTGAATTAGGTCTGTCTGGAATCTAAAACCATAGGTAGTTTACTTTCCACTCGGCTTCACTCTCTCAGCACTTATCTGTGCCATAAATGCCTCATAGAGCTTATGTACACATTGGCACTTCAGGGACATTTGCCTGTTTGACTTGGTCTAGGTGCTAACCCAATATACACACCGAGAATCACCTGGAGGGCTGCTCTGGACATTGACATGAGGCACACACTGAGGGCTACTACGAAACCATGTAATATTGGCAAAACAAGGCTTGTTGACAGGCATCACAGAAAAGCAGCAGGGGATGGCATCAGATAATGCAGACCTTGTCTCTACTGGAAAACGTGGCCGTGATATCATTCCTCTGGGCTCAGAGAGGATATAGGAGTAACAATAGCTACCTTGTCTTCCTTTCAGAGCTGGCTGTAAGGATCGAGTGAGATCACTTACATGAAATGTCAGACACTGCAGGTAAGGCTTTCTTATCATTGTTATTATAATCAGAATGACAGGTAGAAAAGTCCCAAGAGAACTCCAAAGCCATTCTGCTTTGGAGAAAATATTGCATTTAAAGAGACAGAAGACAAGACCCAGGGCTATGGAAAGACTGATTGTCTTCTATGGAAATATAAAAGCAACAGATTCCCAGTCTTAAGGCCACTATGGAAAATAATAATGTGGCTAAAATTCATGGCCTGCCCACATTTATCTAATAAAAAGACTTAAAAGTGATTTAAATAAGCTATTTGGCAATGTTTAAACTTTACCTGTGAAACTGACCCAGTTTTCTGGGCCACATGTGTAGCCTAGCAGCAAGGGGACAACAGAAAACCTGTCAAAGGATCTGTTAAAACTAGGAAGACTCTATCAGAAGCCTATTCAAAGCTCTGAATTGAATTTTGCAGCTCAAGAGGTGAAGGAGATCAGTCCATGATTTACAACAGAGGACAGCACAATTAGTGAGTCTGTTTTTTCAAGCTAACTGAGCAAGTCCCTCCAGAGATACGCGTGACATCTGGACAACTGTTCCCAGCTAGAAGGAGGGGAGGCTGAGACCAAGCCAGCATTGACCTTCCAGCACACCCACATGTGCACTGGTCACCAACTTTCAAGAATGAGGCTGCAACGATTGTCAACTGGCCCCTTCCCTTGGGAGGCATCTCTAGCAGAGTTACAAAGGAGTGTCTTTTCAGGAGCTCACTGAGTAAGCCACAGACTTTCCCGGTCATTCATTTTTCAACTCACACTTACGGATCAGAGTAAGCAGATCTGAATCCTCCTCATCACTCTGTTTTCCAAGTGGAGCTCTCACTGGAATTAAAGAAGCTGTAATTAAAGTACCTTGTTTGGGAATGCTGCAATTAGTCACCAATTCAACATGCTATCAAACGTAATTCAAATATAAACACCCAGGCTGCAGGTGCCAATCCCCTGATGAGCTCTGGGAGCTAGTGAGCCCTGCCTGCCTTCTTCATATGAACCTGTTGTCCCTGGGTGACTCACCTAGTGAGGTCGCTTCTGGCTCTGACCTGATCCATGGGAGTAAGCCCCAAGGCAGCCTGTGTTTCCAATCATTTCTAAGCTTTGGGAGTTGGACTTTGTAAGGAAAATGGCTTCACTTTTGTCAGGAGTAGGCCCAGGTGGCCTTCCGAGAGCAGCATGACTCAGCGGGTTTGGAGCACAGGCCCACAACCCCACACATGATGTAACCACGCCACATGAGGTACATTAACCACTCACATAAGCTCGTGCTTGGCTCAGAGCCACTATTGTCTGTAAAAGGCATAACTACCCTACTGATGCTGTACATACAGCTTGTGCCCAGAGAGAGAATAAAGTCAGGTCAAAACTGTCTATAATTCCTCAAGTGTTTTTCCAGCTACCCACCACTTGCCCACCCACTCCCCTCAAACCGCACCTTGGGCTACGACTTGATATTTGGCGTAACAGACTTCCAAGGAGTTGATTTTGTCTCATCACCACACAGAGAATCTTAGGGTAAAGACAGCTTCTTCAATCTATATTTCAAAGGGAATAATGTGGCTTCATGATTAAACATAAGCTTTGAGGCTATATTTTCATTATTTCAATCACTAAAAATTCTGGGGTACTGAAATCTCAAGTGGCTTGGTCGCAGCATTGCCTTCCAGTCTGGCATCTGGCTTCAGCCCCTTCTGATCTGTTCCCCATGCACATCTTTTTAAAAATGCAAATCAGATCAGGCTACAGTCCTGGTCAAAGCCCTCCACTAGCCCTCACTCCACTTGGAATCAAGTCCGAGCCCTTTGCTTTGGCCTCATTGCCCCAGTGCCCTGCTCCTGCACATCCACCCTCTCACTGTGGAGCCCCAGGGACTTTGAATTCGCTGTTGACTCTGCCAAAAAACTTCCTCTATAGATTTTGGCATGGGTGGAAGCTTCTCGATTGTTGACTCTTCAGAGAAGCCTTTCCTGACCTAACATACCCAGCCTCTTCCCAGGCATTCCTTATCACATCAGTCTTCAAATGTTCTATCCCATCAATGTCTGATAGTTTCTTGTTTAATTCTTTAGTCTTTCTACTTTCTGCTGAGAATGCAAGCTCCTTAAAAGGGATTCTTCGTCTTTGTCGCCCACTTCCTGAAGCAGAGCTAGCACATAATAGAAAATATATTGGTGGGGTGAATGAATCAATCTTCATAACAATTATTTATAAAATAAGGATGAACCTGCCTGAGCAGGGTAAGGTGAGTTGTGTAGCATATCTGGTATGCAGCAGAACCTCAATTCAAACCTGTCTTTACTACTTTAAAGTAGATCCTTTTTCCACCCTCACTGTCTTCTGTTTTGTCTCTTTCCCTTCCTTTGTTCCCAGCAGCTAATGCAATGTTGTCTGAACATTTCATCTTTACATTGAATGCCGGCGCATGACCTCAAGTCTCTGTCTCTTCTATCGGAACTGACTTATGGCTAACACTTTAAATGTTTGCATTCCAGCCTCTACTGCTTTTCTGAATCACTAGGAAACACTTATTCAAAGTAGACCCAGTCAACATATTTTACCTTTTATCAAGGGGTGCTC
>NW_012108697.1:4258304-4290968 GCF_000951045.1 Mandrillus leucophaeus
CCAGCCCCAACACTCTGTACTAAGGGCCTTGGGCCCCCATGTTCTGCTCCATCTGTTCTGCAAACTTCTCTCAAGCTCTTCACTAGACCCAAATTTGGCCAAGAACAATACTGTTGCTGGCAGGAGGAGCTCTCCTTGGGCTCCTGAAGTCAGAGTCAGTGGTCCCTGAAAGAAAAAACATCCAGCCCTGGCCCCCTTCCAGTGTAAAAACATTAAAAGAAGTCACATTAAGAAACAAGGTTTACCCTGAGAAGTATGCCCAGTCCAGGGCACTGTCCTCCATAACTGAAAAGCAAATCCATCATATAAGACCAAGATGAGCCTCTGAAGTCAAATGGAAAAGGGCTTGTGGGGGTGACAAATTCCATCACCAGAGGAGGTGGGCTAATGATGTACATAATCCAGCCTCACATCTGCATCATGTTCTTGGCCCCATATGTCCTAAAGTGATTTGGTTGAGAAAAGGAAGGGGATTGCATTATTCATGGATATAAGACTATTCATAGTACTATTCCTGCCACTGACTAAGATATTTACACCTCCATGGGGAGGTCTGAGCATCTAGCCTTCTGGCACACCCATGTGAGTTTGTCAAGCCATTTGAAGAATTGGTGTCCTCAAGGGACATACCATATTCAGGGAAGATATTCAGCCTCTCTGCAAAGGGGTCACCCAGCTGAGAGCTGGTGAAGCACACTGTATCCAGTTCAACATGCCTTTTTTGAGCCCCTGCTAGATGTGGGCTATATGCCAAGAGTATGCTCTTACAGATCTAAGGCCAAGTCATAGTCCTGTTGCTTATTGCCATGGGATTACATATGACTTACTCTCTCCAAGTCTGAGTTTCTTCATCTGTAAATGAGGATAATAGCAAAGCCTGTGATACCCAGAAAAAAGAAAAACAAAAAACCAAAAAACTGGAGTTCATTCACCTGGCAAGTAACAGAAGACTCTCCACGAGAACACAGGTTTTCATCAGTCATCAATGAGAGTTTTATTCCTTGGTGCAAGTGAGGAGAACCCTGGGAGTATTCTCCAAAGCAGCGTTTCCCTGAGGGAAAATGACAGGAGGGTTTAATGGAGTGATGGATAGGAGAGAGGGCACATTGTTGCATGTAGAGAAAGGGTCCTAGTGATGCAGAGGCAGTGAGTTATTCTGCCAGCAGATAGGTTGTATGTTATGGTGGTGAAGCTGTGGCTCCTCCTGGAGTGGAAACTTCAGCATGGTCGTGAGGAATGTTCACTTGGGCTCATCTATAAATTGCCAGGGTCTGTCAGGAGCTGGTTCCAACTCACGAGATGACTGCACTCCATATGGAGTTTGGGGAAAAACAGGCTGAAGGGCAGGAGGCTGTAAAACAGGCTGATTGTTCAAGTTGATGAAATTCCTATAATCCTTTGAGACCCTGTTTGTCTACTTACACCTGATTCATGAAACTTAGTGTTCCAATAAAAATGCATATAAAAGTGATTGTAAGTAAAAAGTGCCACTCAAATGTTAAATAACCCTACAGCTATCATCAGGGAGGACAGGAAGTTTATATAGAGAGGGGAGAGTACAGTGTCTTCCTCAGCTGGCTGAAATAACAGTACATCTCAAGATACTTCCTTGATTTCGGTAAAATAGAATGCTTCCAATGGTAGACTTTCGTGACAGGCAATGGTGGTTAGAGCACCAACTTTGGAGCCAGACTGACTGGCTACTTCACCACTTACTGGGTGACCTTGGGTAAGTTACTTACCCTGTCTATGCCTCAGTTTTTCTATCTGCCAAATGGGGAGAATAGCAGAATCTATCTCACAGGACCACTGCGAAGATTAAATACATTAATATATAAGTACCTAGAACAGCGCCTGACCCAAGCAAACACTATGCAAATGCTTAGTATCTCTTTTTATCACATAGACTTTCAAAAAGCACATTGTTCCCCGCCTGAAAGGGTCTTAGAACAGAAGCCTTCCCTGACCACCGTAGTTTATGTTGCCCTTCCCCATTACCCACTACTTGGGTTATCAGGTAAAATATGGAATGCTCAGTTAAATTTGAATTTCAGGTAAACAAGGAATTACTTTTCAGTACGAGTATATCTCATGCAGTATTTGAGACATACACTAAACAGGAAATAATTCCTTGTTTATTTGAAATTCAAACTTAACTGGGTGTCTGGGATTTTTATTTGCTAAATCGGGCAACTCTACCACCCTATTATCCTGTCAATAATTTCAGGCCACAAAAAGTGCTATAAAACTACCATTTTACTTTGTATTTATTTATTTAATTAATTTATTTGTAGAGACAGGGTTATGCCATGTTGTCCAGACTGGTCTCAAACTTCTGAACTCAAGTGATCCACCCACTTCGGCCTCCAGGTCTTACTAACGCAGGCCCCCATAACAACTGTTTCAGCACTGACTGACTGGTTAAGATAAATATTAAAAACTGATAGAACCAGTGCCCTCATACAAAGGCTGAAATGTAACAAAAGACTGCCAAAAGTTTTGCCTAGGCCTTTCTTGGGCATTGAAGCATGACAAGATAATGAAGGAATTCTTAATCGGACTCGCTTAGGATTAAACAAGTTTTACTGGGGGTCTGAAGAAACTCACCAGGTCTCCACAAACAAGTTTAGTGGGGATCTGAAGGAACTCCCCAAAACTCCATGATTTAGCAGGGATAAAAGATAAGGGTAATCACCCTAGCCCCGGGACCCACTTAGATTAAGTAAATTTACTGAGGCTCCAGAGGAAGGTCTTCAGGACTCAGATCTTATAGATTAAAAGAAGTTAATCACTTGTGTCTTTAGATGAATGCACACTTACACGTAGACATATAGCTTAGAAGGTATATAAGCTCTGGAAAACTTTGTAATTTTGAGTTGGTTGGGTGATATTTTCCAAGCCTTTTCCCTGTAACCAGTTTCAGAAATAAAAACTCCTTCCTTTCCCAGTTCATCTGCATCTTGTTATTGGGCCGTGAGAATAAGCAGCTCAACCCTCCATTTGGTCTGGGAACAAAAGTGCTAGGATTACAGGTGTGAGTTACTGTACCTGGCAAAACTGCCATTTAAAATTTATCAGAAAGTCCTCCTCATTAGAATGTAAGCACCATGAGAGCAGGAATCTTGTCTATCTTATCTCTAGCTATTTTCCCAGAGCCCAGCAGACTACCTGGCCCATGACAGGAGCTCAACATAAAGTTGTTTTTATAATGACTGCAGAAGTTGACTGAAGCAGAGCAAGAGATGGGCCCTCGGCTGCCTTCTCCAACTTCCTGCTCTTCTGGTCTCTCTCAAATGCTATTTTCAGGTATCGTTCTAGTCCAGATACTCAGGTCTGAGATATTTCCTGTTTGCAGTCTGGGGGACCCCAAACCTTCTCAGAGCTTGGCCTTCATTCCCAGAGTGGCGACCTTGGCATGGGGTTACGAAATGCGCCATAGTTTTCCCTTTGAACTGTGGACAATCAATTCTCTGCATTCCAGTTCTGTCACAATCCTGGGCTCCTCCACAGACCACAAGAAATGGACTTGCCTTATGCTAATGGCATTTCATTTATCATTATGGAGTCGAATGAGGAGAGACCATTAAGCCGAGCGTGATGTTTTATTAGTGTGTTTTTCTGAGGTCTGTGACTCTGCATAACAGAATGAATAAAAATGACCTAAATTTTACTTTATGAGACACTTTCGGGCTGCACTTGCTCAGCTGCCCAAGCCTTTGGTAAAAGGCATCAGGCTTCAAGTCTTCCCTTTTAAAGCATTAGTACAGGTATGGCTTTCATTCAATTTAATTTGATTTTTTACATTTGGAACAGCTCCAGTTTCCCATAAAATGAAGATCTCTTGATTCTTTGTGATTTTTAGTTTAAAACAAGGTAGACTTTAGGGGCCTATGAACCAGAATGCCTATCCTGTGCTTGAAATTGGCAACATTTGCCACAGTTTTAAAAACCATATTTCCAGGTGTGGCTGAAATTGTTCACAGTCCTTTCTGATTTGGAGTCTCCATATTTGCTTTGTCTGATGTACTACATTTAAAAAGAAATGGCTCTTTGCTTTGGAATTGAGTTTTAAATTGAATGGGTGGTTACTGAAGCAGCACTGTTACATGAAAACACCTGCTTCGGGACTGCTGAGGGGGGTGAGAGGAGAACGCGCTGTCTCACCTCCTAGATTTGTTGTTACAAGGACTTAATTGTCCATGTAAAAGTTAGCTACTTTGCTCCTATAATTTTTACGAGAAGCGAAGGAAAAAGAGGGAAAATAAAACAAATGGGCTTCCCCAAGTGCAGATGGATGATTTTTGCAAGTCTCTTCAAAAAGGACAGCTGATGCGAACTGTGTCCCAAGCCTCCTCTCGCTGGAAACAGGAGGGAATTCTGTGGCTTACATGCAACCATATGTTGAGGATGTGAATATTGCTTCACACATTCTAGCAGTCAGTTTCAAAATGCATGAGGGCTTTTTTCCCTTTACAAATCAATAACTCATCAAGAAAAAAAAAGCTATATGCACAAAAATGTTAATTAACAACATTATCAATACTAGCAAGAAGAAATTACAAGCAAGCTCTATATGCAAAATTCTGGAAATTAAGTAAATTATGGTGCATGGACAATGATGAAGATAATGTATTCAATGAAATGATAATTAGAAAGATTTTGTAGATACATAGAAAATCTTTAAGCTAAAGTGCCAAGTGAAAGAAAAATGACCAAATTATATGTGCATTGTGATTGCAACTATATCAGTATTACTATGTAGATGGGCATAGGCTGGAAGAGGAAAATAAAAAATGATAATACATAATAGTTATATAGAATTGGTTGAATTAAATGTAATCACTATTTTTAAAAATTATTTTTGAAAAGGCAAAAACATTTTTTAAATAATGGCTTGAAAACAAATAGC
Source organism: Mandrillus leucophaeus (assembly GCF_000951045.1). Lineage (NCBI taxonomy): Eukaryota > Metazoa > Chordata > Mammalia > Primates > Cercopithecidae > Mandrillus > Mandrillus leucophaeus. The sequence goes on from NW_012108697.1 coordinate 4,263,214, forward strand.
AGAAATGTGCATTTAAACGTTTAACATGCAGTTTAAATGTTTGAATCTAGAGACTGTGTCCTCAGTTCATCCTGGAGCTTGTTAATAAGGTAATATTCTACTTATAGAAGTGTTTAAATTCTCCAAATACTTACTTAGAAGGATGAAATTCAAACTATCTAGGAGGATGCTTCCAAAAAGAAAACACAAAGTCATTTAATTTTAGGATGAGAAGGTCTTAAACGTATCGGTGGTAAGCTCCTGGTCTTACTGATGGAGGCTCAGCAGGACTGGAGACTTGGTCAGGGGCTAGGACTAGAACGGGGACACACCTAGTGTGTAAGTCACTGAGGGTGACTGGGAGGGTGGATGGCTCTCTCCCTGGGTTTCTACAGCCCACTGAAAAGCCCAGCAAGGGCCAGAGCTCAGCCCTGCTCAGCGCTCAGTCAGCACAAGACACAAAGTGCACAGCTGAGCTCAGCGGTCCAGCTTTGGAAGGATAGGGCTGGACAATGTTCTGTTGCCCTTCCTATGTTTGCAAGTGGTCCTTTCTTTTCCCTGCCTAAGACTCTACTGGTCCTTGACCCACAGCTGAATCCTTGGAGTCGGCACACACTGCTCGGTTCCTAGAAAGCTTTCCTTCTTTTGCTTTAACAAAGCGCTGTCCTCACATGGGCCACTGGCAGAACAGACAGGGACTTCTCTCGGGTCAGCCATGCTTTGCTTTCAGGGAGTTCTCACTCCAGTCCTGCTGGCCATACTGCATTTCCACCTCAGAGACATGAAGATGAAGGTTACTGTACAATGTGTTTGTTACTTACCCGGGACCACCAGGCTAATTAGTGGCAGAACCTGTTTTAAAACTAGGTTTGCTCAACTCTAAAACTTATATTCTTAACCACTATTTTGTAAGTGCTTTTTGCTATCAGTCAAAAAAATCAATTCAACCATACATTATATAAAAGAACATGTCAACATCAACTATACTAAATGTCTATTGAATTCAGGATATATAACACAATTTTTTTAATGTCCAAGGATTTGCTTTTTGTTTTGTCATATTTGTATTTGCTTCTGATTGACTGCTTTCCTCTTTAATAGAGCATGAGTGCATGTGGCTGTGGCTGGGCAGAGGTGGAATAAGGTGGAAGGTGTATTCCAGATCACAGAAGGCCCAGTTGTTTAGACTTTTTATGACTAATGATTGATGTAGACTCTTTAATCAAGATTTCAGGCTGGATGCAGTGGCTCACACCTGTAATCCCAGCTCTTTGCAAGGCCGAGGCAGGAGGATAGCTTGAGGCTAGGAGTTCAAGACCAGCCTGTCCAATATAGTGAGACCCCATCTGTACAAAAAAATTTAAAAATCAGGGGCAAGGACGAGAGGGGGTTCTGGCTATGTATCTCCTGAGAGGAAGGGTTTGGTATTAAAGAATCCTCTAAGCCTGTTTGATCCAGTTATCTTGCCCTACTGGGTCAGAGACCACCTTGATCTTAAACTTGACTTCCCTTAGGCCTACTACAAGTGAATTGTATCATCTAAGTTGCATTCAGATCCTGTCAATCATTGGAATTCTGACTTAAACCCCTTATTAATGTAAATTTTATTTTAAGAATTGGAAAAGAGGAAAATAACATAAGCTTGCATTAACAGGAGAAAACAATAATAATTTCATCTGCATGTAGGAGTTGTGTCTCAGATTCAATGAACTCTGGAATGAGATGGAAAATATTATAAATATGACTCCGAAAATTGAATAATCAGCTTTACACATGGTTCCAACTGTAATGGATGGAAAGATATAAATAAAATAAAAGGAATATTTGCTCTTAAACTTTTCTGAGACTGTCACCCTAAGAGTGAGCTTATCTCTCCAAACAATTGCTAATTGAACTGTGAAATAAGGAACACAACTCATAAATGTGAAGTTTCAAATTTTAAGTCAAATTAAACAAAATCTGGACACTTTTAAATTTGTAGGATTAATCTCCTGCCTTTCCTCCAATAACAAGTAAACTGAATCTGCAAAATCATGTTCAGTGTATGATTTTCAACTGTGTAATTACGGTTTAAAGATACATGTCTTCAATTTCTTCTGTTCCCTTTTGAAACTCAAATCCATTTCGAATCTTTTGTTAAAAAGCAATGTAGTTACCAGAGAACGGTTTCTTAGAGTTAGTAATTAAGTGTTATGTTTACAGAAAGGAAATAATGATATACAATCTCATCCAAAAAGAACATTCTAAAACATTCCACTGAGTGCAAACACATGACCCTGCAGTGTCAGAGTTTCTTCTAGTGACACCACAAAAACTTCCTGAGCTATTTTCCAAGGAACTGAAAGGAAAGTCTGATTCCTCTGAATGATCTGTACCTTTTAGATGTGACAGTTGAGGTAATATTAAGCAACTCAATAGCAATTGTGAAAGTCAATATACAGGATTACAAGTTTATTACTTGATATTTGGCATTAGATCTTGACACTACGACATGCATTTTCTTCTTAGGCAGGAAATACCTGCAGGACATGGGTGCTTTCTGCACATTTGATATAGTTATAGATGTAGCAGGTTTAGTAAAGTAAAAGATGAACATTAGCTAATTAGCCATCATACATGCAGGGGGCACCTCCTGACCATGTGACAGGTACTCTGTCAAGAGCTGCAGAAAATGCCAATCTGAATGAGATCAGACCCATTCTCATGAGTGTTCAGTCTGGTCAGAGAAATAAGAGAGTAAGGATTCTGATAAGCAAAGGAGAGAGGGCAGGGGAATTCCAGCGATGGGCAATAGGGTGGCAGGGGCAGAGATGGGGGCAGGACATAGGCTTGGGGGAGGAAATGCAAAGCATGTTTAGGAAAAAGGAAGACATATATAACATAATAATGATCATTATCATAATATTTATTATATGCCAAGCACAACGCTAAATGTTTTACTTGCAAATATGTCTTGTAGGGTGGCCACCTCATCCCAGTTTGCCTGGGGCTTTCCTGTTTTACCACTGAAAGCTGTTTTAGTAGCTCAGGATGCCTCTCAGTCCTGGATGAACAGGGGATGGTTGGTCACCCCACATGTACTCCTTGCAAAATGACCTTATGAGATCTATTCTGTAATACTATCACCCTTATTTTATAGAAGAGGGGATGAAAGGTCAGAGCGGCAAGGAACTTATCCAAGATTGCATGGTTGCTAACACATGGGAGCTGAGAGTGAAAGAGCTCTTACCTACTAGTATCAGAGATGAATCCTGATTCTAGAGTGTCTGCAAGGCACAGTCCCAGTTAGCAAGATTTTTTTTTTTTTTTAAGAAAGTTGGTACAGAATCATAGTGCAATAAAAATTCAAGGATTTCTCCTGTGAACATTTGGGAGTTATTGAAGATTTCTGAATAGAAGGACAATGTGGAAGCTTTCCTAATTTAGGATTGATGGCATCAATGTGGTTAGCACAAATCAAAGTTTTATCCAATCATTCTTCCTGTCTCTAGAAGTCTACAGCCTCACCCCTTAGAGGTTACTCTCCCAAACAATTAGCAAACTACAGAAAGCATTTTGAAGATCAAAGAAATGTTCTCCTATTCCCAATCCATTTCAGGATTTTTTCCTTATTCATGTTAGTACTTTTCCTATGTTTCTCTCTATAGCAGAAACTGGAAATACTTGAAAGGTTATAAACAGCTTTGCTTAAGCATACTTCTTTTACAGTCTATCATGCCTCAAATCTCATTTCCTTCAGGAAATAACACATAGAAGAGGTGCTGGTTCTAGACTTCCCTCTAAGAGACGGGAGCAGAAGCAGAGCAAATCACTGTCGAATGGCACGAATTAGACTGTGTTTGTGTGCACACATCTTTTGTCATCTTACCAATTTCCTGTTTGTTTGCTTATTTCCTTTCACCAGTTTTTATTTTGAGCTGTTATGTGGTTTATTTAGTGGTGGGGAGAATAGGGATCTACATACCATATCTGTTAAGAGGTATGCCATTTGAGGTCACCATAATTCCATATCTCGTGCAAGATGGTCAAGTAAAGTCCATTGAGAGTGAAGGTGGTAATTTTCATGAAGTACCTTTCCCTGTCTGATTCAAGGGGACACATTATGCAGAAACCCAAAGCAGTGAGTCTTTGTGCTGGGAACATTAATTTAATTGCAATCCATAATGCTCCTGCCGAGTCACCAGGCCCATATATTCCCAATCTCCTGCTTGCTTGAAATTGAAATCATTCCCTTTGCAAAAACAAACCATCCTTCTCTGTGAGGTCCCATTACATGGCCAGAACTCCTTTCTGGGAGATTATTTGATGACAAATTATATCAAGAAATTAAACAGAAACCCCATTAGTAATGTTGACAATATTACACACACACGCGAAATATTTAATGAAAATCTAGAGCTAGGGTGTTGAATTTGCACACAAACAACCTATGTAAGATGGATTTTCTCTGAATGCAAATGCAAATTTTATTTTCTAAAGACCTTTGTAAGTACGCAAGAGCTGTCTGCTTTTAGTCACAGAGAAACATCCATTTAGTAATCTCCTACCTCCATTGATTCCACCCATAATGAGATATCCAGAGGTATTGTAGAAGTCCAGAAGCATTCAAAATATGGGAGCAGAAAGATGAAACCAGCTCAAATGGCTACTGCCATCTGCTAAGGAGTCAGACATATGAGTGGCCAAAAGAACCCTTACTCTTTAAAGGATGAGTGGACCTGGTCAAATTAAAAATGGGTTTCTGCTAGATCCTAGTATAGGCAATTGAAAGAGTAAAAATAGCAACAGTTCATGCTCCTGCTTGGGGCACATCTCACCCTCTATCTTTAAAGTTGGATCTTTCCATACAGGTAAACAGAACAATACAGCATAGTGGTAATGTTGTTTACCACTGTATATTAAAATTATCTATGGACTTTAAAAATGTCCTGTCTGATTATAGCAGACCAATTAAATCAACATTGGGTTATGGGAGAATACAGATATCTATATATCTCTTAAGTACCTGCAGTCAGGGTCCTGTTGGGATATAGAAACCAGAAATAGAGAATTTAATTAGTCTTGACCAGTAATTGAGGAAAGCAGAAAGCAGCTACTACCTCTAACGCTGAGAGAAACAAAGGAAGAGGTTAGGGCTATTGAAACTTAGCAGCTAGAAGGAAGAGCCCTGCAGAGCTGAGACCACAGCCTCTGGGGTGTGCTGCCAACTGTTGCTGGTGTCTGAGCTCAGGGGAGGAACCCCCCAGAGCTGGATGGGACCTGACTTCTGAGAAGACACTGGCTGGCTAGTGCTTATTTCTCAGAAACAACTGCTTCTGGGATTTTGGCAGACCTGCAAATTAAAATCAACTGCTGCTACTGGGACCAAAGATTGAAGAACCACTGCTAAGGTGACAGTAATAACAAAGAAAGCAAACAGAATGAGAAAAATTCCTTCTCCCTATTTCATCCTTCCAGTCTCTTCTAGCACCCGCTATTGGCAGAGCTGGTAAAGGAGAAATGCTGTTGGCAGAATCCCAGCCGGGGCATTACAGAGCAGAACATAGGAGGTAGGTCTGAAGTAAGGAACAAGCGTTTAATAATGAGCATTGGTTCCCCAGGTGATTATGTTGTGCAGGCAGAGTTGAGAACCACTGCCTATGGAAAGCTACAATTCAGAACTCTTCTCAGGTATTACTGGTTGTTTTTGCTTTGTCCAAGTCCCCCAGACTTGGTTCAGTTTTCCCATTATCGGCCTGCTCTTTCAGGCTCTGTGTCTGCTTTTGGTCTCTTGACTTTTGGATTCCCACATCTAGCCCATGGACTCCTCAGCTTTAAAGAATTTACTCTCATTGGCCCTACAGGACCCAAGCCTAGGCAATTAGAGTAGAGGGGTTGGACTTTGATGTCCATGCAGTTTGTTTTGGCTCATAATTCCAAGGACCATATTTCCCTTGGACCGGCCAGCTCTGGTGGTCACTGATGGATCTGTGCTGATGACCAGCCCCAATAGTTGTCTGCTGCCCTTGGTTTGCTGAGAACCCAAATAGGAAAAATCTGTTACCCCTGTGAGGTGTGGCCAAAATGAAAACATCGGCTTTCATGCCTCTTTGTTTTTGTTCTTTGGAGAGACTGATTGGGTTATTTTCTTAGCTAAAGACTTCATCACTTAAAATACCCAACCAGTTAGATCAGAAGAGAAATAAAGCTAATCCATTTTCTCTTGAAGATCTCCCACATATAATGAGACACTCTAAATCCTCATTCAGATCATTTCAATGGATATCAGTAGGCTCCAGTGTTCATTTAACAAATATATATTGAGCTCCTACTAGGATCTGGGCAATGTCCTAGGCACCAGAGGAATAGCAATGCACAAAGCAAAGTAATTGCTCTCATGGAGGTCATATTCTACCTAAGGAAAGAGACAATAATAAATAAGCAAACCTATAATATACCAGATGTAGTTGGGTAGTTCAAGCTTACAAGTTCTCATGAAGTTGTCAAGCTGTTAACTAGGATAACAGTCTCATCTGAAGGCTCATCTGGGGCTGGAGGATCTGCTCCCAAGTTAACTCACGTGGTGTTGTCACAAAGTTTTGTTTCTAAATCATGTGGACCTCTCCAGAGAGCTCCTCATGACTTGGCAGCTGGATTCCGCTACAGTGAGTGATCCAAGAGAAACTGATCAAGATGAAAGCCACAGTTACTATTTCTAACCTAAGCTTGGAAGTGACATACCATTGCTTCTGTCATATTCTGTTGGTCATAATGGATCAAATGTGAAAGGGGACAACAAAGCAGCCTGAATACCAGGGTTTGGGGATCACTCGGGCTGTCTCAGCTGCCCTACATGGTAATAAGTGCTATGAAGGAAACAAAACAGGGTGAAGAGATAGGGAGGGCAGAGGTTTGGGGTGACTATTGCTCTTGACACAGAAGGTCACAGAAGACTTCACTCAGGCACAAAACAGAGGCCTGAAGAAAGTGAGGGAGTAGCTTCAAGGCTTGCCTTTTAAAGGACTCTACCTAGGGGTTAGCTTTTGTGGGAAATCATCCCTCAGCTCCTGCCCTACCCATCAATCTCACTAAGAACCCCTACTATGCTCTCCCAGAGCATCTACACTTACTCTCTGAAAGCTGTCTTCACACTGCCACATCATCTTTCTTCCTTCAACATTAGAGAGTGAGTTCTTCAGTGTCATGGACAATGTTTGATTCATCTTTGTATCCTCAGTAAAAGGTCAGTAATTTTAGATGAGTGAATGAAATAATTAATTTACCTTCTCTGCAGTCTTTTTAAGGAACTTAGAACAAACTACTATTTAACAATTTGTTAAATTAAGTATTAGTTATGCTTTGTTTAAAGCAAAAACTGTAGATATAGATTTATATAGCCACTTTAAACACATAAATCTACTCTTCTGCCCTGTCAATGGCATTGCCTATAGATACTGTTTATGAAGTACCAAATGGAACAAAAATATGTGGCAACTTATTGAACGAAAATGTTTTGTGAGAAAAATATTTTTGTTCCCATGCAGCAACGTTTCTATTAAATTGTTTCTAAATATATAAAAAGAAAAAACAAAAACTCAGAGTCGCAGCAGAATACCCTGAGGAGCCTAAAAAGCATGAAAACAGCAATATTATTTTGATAATGAAAAACAGATATGAATGATATTATTTCTTCATATTCTGTTTTGGGAGGAGCTGATTTTTTGCTTTTAATATATGTCCCTTGCACAATAAATCAAATGCTGTGACTCACCCACAGCCCTAGGCCAGAGGCAACAATTTACACAAAAGGACAGTTGATGACACAGAAATATGTCTCCCATGTGTTTGGGAATTAACTCATCAGTCAAAGCATCAGCTATCTCTCTCCTTGTGACTCCAGAAGTCTAGTGCAGCATTTAATACAGTATTGCTCCCAAAATTCACCCTGAGTACTTAAAGTACCAAAGCCATGGAAACTGTAATATGCATACCAATCACCTGGGTATTCCTTCAATGTAAATTTTGGTTCAGAACCTAGGGTGGGGCCTAACAGTCAGCATTTCTAACAAATTCCTGGGAGATTTGTGAGAGCTGGTCCTCATATTACATATTGAGTAGGAAGGTATTCAAATAGCATTCAGAGAGTCCAAAATCTGCCTGCTTACATTTATAGGTGATTTGCAATTTCTTTCTTCTTTTTATTTAATCAGCCTAATGAAGAAACCTATAATAATCAAGAAACAAATTTATTCTATTAATCTGAAAAGTTATTAAACCATTTATTCTTCCACAAGACAATGTAGATTTCAGATTTGAAAATCAGCATGTTCCACCATACATTTTTATTTGAACAAGTGCAGTTGCTAAGAAATCTACAATGTAAATTCCAAACTTAATTAAATCTTACCTCTACATCCAATGAGCTGTGTTTCAAGCATTTCCAAATTGAAAGTGAGCAAAAAAAATAGTCATTAAAACTAAAATTTAAAAGTTATATTAATCATCCTGTATAAAATTCCAAGTGGGCACCTTCCTCCTGCACTCCAGTTATATAGGAAGAGCAGAGGAATTTCACCTGTGATTTATTTTATTAAATTTTCTTTAATGTTACATTGACCTGTTTCTTAAAGGAGGGCACAGACTCTGCAGGGTTATTCACTCTCTCTGGCTTTTGTATATGCAACTTGTCTTATTGAGATAGGCAAATATAGAATCATATTGACGAGGTTGTTGGCTTTCATTATTTCAAAAAACTAGCAAAGTACAACAATCTATCAGAATTAATCAGCTTATTACATCTAAAGCAGCTTGTTACATCTAGCTTGTTACATCAAAACCAGTTCACCCTCATGCCCCACCCTCTACCCCAACCTCAGACTCCAGCTCTACTCTCAGAATCCTCACCGAGATCTAACTGGGAAGGCTGCACTGTTGCCCAAAAGGTCTTTGAGACCCATTTCCTGGGTCTCTGTAGCAGCAGAACCCCGCATGGTATTCTTCCATCAGCCAGCAAGCTGCAGGCTGTGAGTCATTTCAGCCCCTAACTCAACAGCTCTCAAAGCACCTATCTTTCACAGAAAATAACTCACACAGTGAATTTGGATATTTTTGAAATGTCTATATTTGGTGGGCTTGGAGTAATCACAGATTTACCACCTCAATTCAGTTGCAGGTCTTATTGATACACCAAACATCCTGACTTCTAAATATCTGAAGAGGCATAACAATGGAAACCCAACTAATTCCTTTGTTTGGTCAGTGACAGAGCCTATATACTCATTCTCCTCCTACACCTGCTTTTGGTTGCTTTTAACAAATTTTTAAAATTTTCCTTGGATAATGTAAACTAGAATTCCAACCAAATTAATGCCTAGCACACAGAAAGTACTTAATACATGGATTAAATAGATAAATGAATGAAGGATGACTCCAGTAAAGATATTCAACCCAGCCACTTCAAAGGAGAGACATGGCCATAACAATAACAAGTAGCATATACATGTGACTAGTTACCATTTCACAAAGATTTTGCCTATATCAGCTCAAACAGTCTTCCCTACAGCTCTGTGGGTGTGAGGGAACAAGCACTTTTCACTGATGGGGATGCTGAGACTCAGAGATTAAATGGTTGGTCAAGGTTTCATAGCCAGTAAATGAATGGGACAGCCATGGTTTGCACTTGGGTCTTTTAACTCCAAAAGTCATACCTTTCGCACTGTATGATTTTTCCTCAAGTAAGCCTAGGAGACAGACTTTTGATCCTAGAATTGATGGGACAGATCTGAATACATTTCCAGTATTCCACAATTCTGAGTCTTAAGACTTTTTCTTAGCTCAAACATCCCAACTTTAAAACTAGAAAATATAAAATCAAAATCTAATCTAGGGGGACAAAAACTCTCCCACAGTGAGAGTTTTCTGGGGATATCACAATGTATTAGTCCATTTTCATGCTGCTGATAAACACATACCCAAGACTGGGCAATTTACAAAAGAAAGAGGTTATTGGACTTACAGTTCCACGTGGCTGGGAAGGCCTCACAATCATGGCAGAAGGTGAAAGGCAAGAAGGAGCAAGTCACATCTTACATGGATGGCAGCAGGCAAAGAGAGAGCTTGTGCAGGGAAACTCTCATTTTTAAAACCATCAGATCTTGTGAGACTCACTCACTATCATGACAACAGCGCAGGAAAGACGCACCTCCATAATTTAATCACCTCTCACCAAGTTCCTCCTACAATATGTGGGAGTTGTAGGAATTAAAATTCAAGATGAGATTTTTCAAGATGAGATTTGGGTGGGGACACAGCCAAACCATATCATTCCACCCCTGGTCCCTCCTAAATCTCATGTCCTCACATTTGAAAACTAATCATGCCTTCCCAACAGTCCCCCAAAGTCTTATTTCAGAATTAACTTGAAAGTCCATATTCCAACATCTCATCTGAGACAATACAAGTCCCTTCCACCTTTGAGTCTTTAAAATCAAAAGCAAGTTAGTTACTTCCTAGATACAATAGAGGTAGAGGTATTGGGTAAATATAGCCATTCCAAATGGAAGAAATTAGCCAAAACAAAAGGGCAACTGGCCCCAAACAAGTCTGAAATCCAGCAGGGCAGTCAAATCTTAAAGCTCTAAAATGATCTCATTTGACTCCATGTCTCATATCCAGGTCAAGCTAATGCAAGAGCTGGATTCCCATGCTGTTGGGCAGCTCTGCCCCTGTGGCTTTGCAGAGTACAGCCTCCCTCTTGAATGCTGTCATGGGCTGCTGTTGAGTGTCTGAGGCTTTTCCAGGTACATAGTGGAAGCTGTGAGTGGATCTCCCATTCTGGGGCCTGGAAGATGGTGGCCCTTTTCTCACAGCTGCACTAGGCAGTGCTCCAGTAGGGACTCTGCGTGGGGGCTCCTCCCCACATTTCCCTTCTACACTGCCCTAGAAGAGGTTCTCCATTAGGGCCCTGCCCCTGCAGCCAACTTCTGCCAGGACATCCAGGTGTTTTCATACATCCTCTGAAATCTAGGCAGAGGTTCGCAAACCTCAGTTTTTTATTTCTGTGCACCTGCAGGCTCAACACTACATGGAATATGCCAAGACTTGGGGCTTGCAACCTCTGAAACCATGGTCTGAGCTGTACCTTGGCCCCTTTTAATTATGGCTGGAATAGCTAGGACAGAGGGCACCAAGTATGGGGACCACAAGCATGGAGACCCTGGGCCTGACCCATGAAACCATTTTTTTCTCCTATGCTTCTGGGCCTGTGATGGGAGGGGCTGCCTTGAAGACCTCTGACATGCCCTGGAGACATTTTCCCCATTGTCTTGCTCATTAACATTCAGCTCATTAATTATGCAAATTTTTGCAGCCAGCTTGAATTTCTCCTCAGAAAATTGGATTTTCTTTTCTATCACATTGCCAGGCTGCAAATTTTCCAAATGTTTATGCTCTGCTTACCTTATAAAACTGAATGCCTTTAACAGCACCTAAGTCACCTCTTGAATGCTTTCTTGCTTAGAAATTTCTTCCACCAGATACCCTAAAGTTCTCTCTCAAGTTCAAATTTCCACAAATCTCTAGGGCACAGGGGCAAAATGCCACCAGTCTCTTTGCGAAAACATAACAAGAGTCACCTTTGCTCCAGTTCCCAACAACTTCCTTATCTCCATCTGAGACCACTTCGGCCTGGACCTTATTGTTCATATTACTATCAGCATGTTTGTCAAAGCCATTCAACAAGTCTCTAGGAAGTTCCAAACTTTCCCACATTTTCCTGTCTTCTTCTGAGCCCTTCAAACTGTTCCAACCTCTGCCTGTTACCCAGTTCCAAAGTTGCTTTCACATTTCCAGATACATTTTTGGCAATGCCCCATTCTACTGGTACCAATTTTTACTGAATTAGTCCATTTTCATGTTACTGATTAAGCCATACCCAAGACTGGGCAATTTACAAAAGCAAAAGGTTTATTGGACTTACGGTTTCACGTGGCTAGGGAGGTCTCATAATCATGGCAGAAAGTGAAAGGCAAGGAGGAACAAGTCACATCTTACATGGATGGTGGCAGGCAAAGAGAGAGCTTATTCAGGGAATCTCCCATTTTTAAAACCATCAGATCTTGTGAGATTCATTCACTATCATGTCAGTAATGCAGGGAAGACCCACCCCCATAATTCAATCACCTCCCACCACTTCCTCCCATAACATATGGGAATTGTGGGAGTTACAATTCAAGATGAGATATGGGTGGGGACACAGCCAAACCATATCACACAGGAAGTAAAGGGGAAGCTGAATAGGAGAATCTCTCAGTTCCCATGCTTTCCAAGTCACCTCTACTTTTTTTTTTTCTGTTTTAGAAATTGGAGTTCAGTCTTACAAATACATCCACTGTTATGGCGTAAACAACAACAGAAGTCAGGAAAACCAAACTCATGTTTAATAGTAGCTTACTTGCTATCTATGCCTGGTTAGCCTTGAACACATCTCACCTCAGTTTCCCCATTTGGGAAAATAAACCAGCAGAGCATAGTGAGGAGTAAATGAAGTAATACAGTCATGCTTTGGGGACAGACTCTCCACAACTGCAAGGCATTCTCACATGCATGACCTTGCTGGGGTAGAGTCAGGGAGTGGTTGCTGGGTGATTGTTAAGATGAGTAAGACCAAGGAAAGAAAAGTCAAAAACTTCCTATATCCTAGAGCATGGTGGAACCTGAAGGAAAATTCTCATGACTTTCCCAAGGATCACCCTGTCCTGGGAAAGGACTTGAACAATCCCACAGAGAAATTAGACCCTTTTCCTGTTCCCCATTAAGAAAGCTGATGTCATGCAAAAAAGTGAACTCTTTGGGAAAAGAAAGTGTATTTGCTGTATTAATCTTCAGTTCTATCCCAGCAGGAGGAATGAGAGGACACTCTTAGATCTTAGAATCCACCTCGTGGGAATAGAACAGAGAGTGTTTCCTGTTAGGATAGGCTGGAAGCAAGCAGGACATCAAAGTAGCTTAAGTGAACTCATACCCCATTATAACTGGAATCACACACTTAGACCATGTGAATTTACTCTTTTTTTGTAAGTATAATTTCAGCCTGAAGAGGCAGCATGGTGGAGTAAAAAGAGGACAAGGAGTCTGGATTTGGTCTTTGGGTTTGTATTCTGGCTTAATCCCTACTCTGTAATTTATGAATGGAGTTCACAGATATCTTTACACATAAAATGGGCATATGTTGGGATTTGAACACAGCAACACATCATGCTTTTCTCCCCCACCCAACAAATATTTGAATCAAATGAGAAATAGACATGAGTCAAATTGAGGGAGGGTATTGTCAACATTAGTTTAATTCCTGTTACATCTGGATATGGGAATGCAGCCTGGACCTGCAGCCAAATGTAATCCCTAATATATTACTTTTCCAATGACTACCTCAAATTCAGGCAAAATAGCCAGTCAATTGTAGCCACCTACCTTCCTCTAAAGGTCACTCTTGGCAACAAAGAAGACAACGTGGATCAGACCACTTCCAAAATCAGAAGAGGTAAGCAAAAGGAAACACGAGCTCTCTTGCCTTAAACTACCTGGGAAAAGAACAGTGAGCCGACAGATATGCAGACCGTTCACACCCCACCAATTGGAAAAACTGTTCATCTTCAGCATCTCCTCCTGTGGGAAGAGGGGCTGCAAGGGTCCATAACAGAAGCCCCTCCCAGAAACAAGAGAACAAAGGAAAGTGTTCCCCAGATACCACCCCCTTGTAGAGTTGGTGAAAAAATTAAATTATTTCAAGAAAATGGAGCTCCAAGCCAGTGAACATTTGCACTGATTTTCTTTCTTTCTTTCTTCTCTCTTAACTTGCTTCAGAAAATGAAGAAGGCCACATCCCCTGGCAGCCCTCCTGAGCTGCCTGTCCCAGGACAACACTGTCTACCTCAGTCTGATGTTATGGCAAGTAGACGGCCACATATCCTTGTTTGTTGGAGACAGACTGAGGTTACTGCCACAGTCCCTGTGTTCTGTCCAGAGCGGCATTTGCCTGGACAAAAGAGTCCCAGCTGAGTGATAACTTATCCAGCCACACTCTCCTTAGCGAAAATCTTTAACCAAACAACAAATTCTCCTCCTTTTCTTTCCAAATCACTGCCATTTCTTGCCTCTTCTCCCATCCCTTCTCAGCCTCCTTTGCTAGATCCTTTTTAATAAAGGTCAGCATTTCCCAGGTGGGACTTCTTTCTCTTATTTCCTTCTGTCTGTTCTCTCTGGAGGACCCCGCCCACTCCACATTGTCAACTACACAAGCTACATTTGAGACAACTGCCAAACACCCCTCTACTTCCCTGATATCTCAGCTCACATCTCCAGCTGCCACACCTCTGTCTGGGTTCCCTACAAACACTGCAAACATAATGTGTCCTAGACAGAAGTCATTTTCTTATCCTCCTTCTCTACAACTGCTTCTGTTTCCTGTCTTTTCCAGATTTTTTTTCACTCTTTCCCCAACTAAAAATCTTGAAGTTATCCTTAGTTGTGGCATCTTTCTTACTCCCTGCATTTAATTGATGCTCAATTCTATCATGTGTCTCTTACATTGGGCTTTTTCTCTTTATCCCAGCTTTCCCTACCTTACACTAAATCCCTAGCTTCCACCTCATTCCTTGCAATGGCCTCACGAGTAATTTCCCAGCTACAAAGATCAACCTTCTCCAGGACATTGTTCACACTAATCCACAGTGAAGGTTGTTTGCCAAAACCTATTCCCCTCCCTCTGTGTATCTGTTTCTATCTGTTTTAGTCCAACTGGGTGTCTATAACAGAATATCACAGACTGGCTTATAAACGACAGCAGGTTATTCCTCACAGTTCTGAAGCCTGGCAAGTCTGAGAATAAGGAGCTGGCAGATTTGGTGTCTGCTAAGAATCTGCTTCCTGGTTCATTTTTTCTGTATCTTCACATGGTGGGAAAAGGACAAGGCATCTCTATGGGGTCTCTTCTATAGGGACACTAAACCCAGAAGACTCCACCTTTAAGACCTAATCACTTCCCATACCCCCACCTCCAAATACCATCACACTGGAGATTAGGATTTCAGCATACGAATTTTAGGGTGACGCAGATGTTCAATCTGTAGCTCTCCTTTTCTTTCTCTCTCCAATTCTCTCTCTCTCTCTCTCATACACACACACAGACACACACACACACTCCATGTAACTTGCAAACTTGTCTTGACTCTCTTCACCAACCACTTGGGAGTCCAAACTTCTTACAATTTCCCACAAGCCCTCGAGTGTCCCACCTTTTTTTGCCTTGTCTTCCACTGACCCACCCTCCAAGCCTTAGGACCCAGTGGCACTGAATTTACATCACCGTCCCAGAGAAGCCCATACCCTCTTATGTTTCTCAGTTTATGCCCCTGGGCCCTCCACTTTGAATGTCTTTCCCCAGAACACACCCTATTTTCTGGCTTATAAACCTGTATTTTTCCTTCAAGGATAACTCAAATTTGTCTGCCTTGGTGAAGCCTTCCCTGACATCCCCCCTGGTGCCCTCAATATTAACTGCTATAATAGAGTTATGAATAATTGGATTGAAGGTAATCTATTTGCACTTATATTTCTCCCATTACAATGGCAGGTTCTTGAGAACAGAGAAATGTTTTCATCTCTTTACTTTCAGCAGGTAGATATTGACCTTCTCCTAGGTACTATCACTGTGTTGTTTATTCCACACAGAGGTAAACTAAAGAATAAAGACTAGTTTACTTTGTTGTGGTAAAATATTCCCATTCACCACAGGTCTGCATATCAGGAAAACATGGCCCCAGGTATCAGTGCTGCCTCTACTTAGCCCTGTGTAGTCTCTCTACCAGAAAAGAACTACCAGATTGGTTCTTTTGCCTGAACAGTGATCAGAATAACTAAATACTCTCCTAATGGATAGTAATGAAAACATAGGAAATTACTTGTTTCAAAGTACTTTCAAATCTAATGTATAAATTAACTATAATGAAACATATCATTGTTATCACCATGAATTAGATTTTCTAGCAAACATTTAGGTAACCCATCTAACATACTTTGTAATAAATGAATGGAAAGATAATGCACAGAAGACTTAAGGAATTAAGAATACAGAACACAAATTACAGTTTTATTATTAAACCACACATTATCAATTTAATATTTGATATTTATATTATCAAAATAGCATTATGATATTGTCTTGACTTGCTTAGAATGTTTTCCTTTTCATAGATCTTTACTTTGAAGTCAGACCCCTCCCAGGATGTGACTTCAGACTAGCTTGGCTTCAAAATCTGTTCCTCACATTTTGAGAAAGTGAAGAAAAATTGAGGGCAATTTACACGGTTGAGGTGCCAGAACTCAATCTACATTAGAATTCTCCCAGGATTCTAAATACAGAAAAATCTTCATGCACTGAGAATTCATCACAATATGTTTTTTTCATAAAAGAAAAAAATAACTGAAAACAATCAAAATGTACAACAGTGGTTAAAGAACATTTTGTATTTGTGTGATGGGAAACAATGAAGGCCTTATATATTTGTTCTGTTACAAGGACCTGTAGCACTTGGGTAAGCACTTGTGTAATAATGTTAAATGAAAGAAAAGGTAAAAAATATAGGCACAACAGAAGCACAAGTATCTAGAAAATAAGCACGAGACACTAAGAAGCATAGACCTGTCCACCCTTTGCTTGTTTGTATTGCTTCTCCCTCTGGAAGCTGTGAAAACTGGCTTAGGAGAACCATCTTGGTGTCAGGAGTGGGAACCTCCACCGAGAGCTTTTCATAGTCAAAGCTTCCTTTGCCAGTTTGCCCTGTGGGAAAAGGATTTCATTCTCATATTCTCAGTCCTACCCAACCTCCCTAAACTTTAAAGCAAAACAAAACAAAACTTATGTTTGATTACCAAAGTAATTTATGTTCACTTAAAAATCTTCCTTAATTTTTAAATTCCTTAGCCATCTCTGGTTTGAAGTGAAACTGGAAAACAATTGTTCTTTCAGCCACCAAAACTTTTGGCAGCTTGCTTCCAAACAGAGCTTAGAATTATGTAACTCTCCGTTTAGCAAAAAATTTTTCTAAAAAGGCCAATTTCTTTTCTAAAATCCAACATTCCAAAACAGCATGTAAACAGATTGTAAATGGATTTCACTGCTATGGTGGTATTTCCAGAGTCCACACTTGAATGTGTGATACAGTCTATGGGGTTTTCTTAATGCCTTGTAATAAGTGATGGATTGTTAAATAAACAAAGCAATTCTTCCCCTAACCCTCAACAGGGCTGTTAGTGAATAATTAACAACTACAGGTGAATCAAAAGAGAACAAAGCCCACTTAAGAGGCAGCTTTGGGTTAGAGAAAGGCCATCTTCCCAAGGAGGCAGACCATAGGCTAGATGTGTACACCTGCAATCAGCTGGTGTGTAAGGCTGACTGCCCCACTCTGTCATATGTCCAGGGAGCTCCTTGTAGTCCTCACTGTGTCTCAATAAATCTGTCCAGGTATTGGTGTAAACAGACTTTCTCAACAAAAGCTCCTGGCCTGATGGTTCCAAATACAGATCCCCAGGCCTCACTCCAAATCTACATTGTAATCTCTGTGGATAGGACACAGGACTATGCATCTTAACAAGGTGCCTGGTAGATTTTATGCATCTGTGTGAGAACTACTGATGTGAGGACCAACTGACCTAGAAACTGGAATTGTATGTTATGGGACTGTTAATAGAATGGGTCTTGGGAATTATTCTTATCCAAATCCTTCTCTTTACAGGAGAGGAATCTGAGCCCCAGAGAGGAACGTGACTTGCCTAAGATCACACTGATGGGTGGTGGCAGAACCTCCTTATCTGCAGGTTATTCCGTCTCTACTAGGATGTTAGGCCTTAGATGGACAGACCTGTGCAAGAACTGAGAGCTAGGTGTGACCATGGCTCTGGCTGAAAACAAACTTGCTGCCAATCACTGGGTTGCCATCCTCCCTAAGTCTTTGGATTAGAGAGGCATCTTCCTGAGGTTATTAGAGGGAACTAAAAAAGAAAACTAGAGATTAAAGCAAGGTTTCCCAAAGTGTATTTCCAAGAAAGCTTACAAAGTTCTTACAAGGTAGTCCATATTAGTCCATTCTCATGCTGCTAATAAGGACATACCTGAGATTGGGTAATTTATAAAGGAAAGAAGGTTAATGGACTCACAGTTCCATGTGGCTGGAGAGGCCTCACAATTGTGGTGGAAGGTGGAGGAAGAGCAAAGTCATGTCTTACGTGGCAGCAGGCAAGAGAGCATGTGCAGGGGAACTCCCCTTTACAAAACTGTCAGATTTCTTGAGACTTATTCACTATCATGAGAACATCCACAGGTTTTCACAGGAAAAACAGACCTCCATGATTCAATTACCTCTCACTGGGGTCCTCCCATGACACATGGGGTTTATTACAATTCAAGGTAAGATTTGGGTGGGGACACAGAGCCAAACCATATCAGTGATCCATGCAAAAAAAGAATGCCTGCATTCTCAAGAAGTCATTGTATACTCTCTCCCTGTCTTGAACAGTCACAAAGAGTGACTTAGGTGAGCCTGTGAAAGGCACGGAGAAGTCTTGCAGTAGGGAAGTCTTTTAACTTCCTCATTCCAGCGGTGCTCTGATTCATTTGATAGAAACAACTTTGTATGTGTTTGTAATACCTTTGACATTCTGAGAAACTAGTGTTCTAGAGAAACCATCTACTCATCCAGAAGTTTCTCAACTCAAGTCTATGTCACAATCAGTAACCTGGCTGGCATTGTGGAAAACACACAAAACTTGGGTTTTTGGCTCCTCTCTGACACTTGCCAGTTTTGCGACCTTGGGCAAGTCTCTTGCCCCATTTTTACAGATGAGAAAATTGAAGTGACTGCTACATTACTGGGTTGTTTGGGGAACCACAAATAAAAACTGTTTACAGAATAGACAGCACTATAAAAGTCACAGTGTCACCCTCCTCCTCCTTTTCCCCACATACTCATCACTCCTGAGGTCATCTCCATCCCAGAGACCTCATGCTACCTTTAACAGCAAGACTCTGACAAGATGACACCAGAAGTTGGTGGTGATATAAATACAGCATCCAAGGGTAGACCAGGTAGTCCGTGAATCACTGCAACCTCAACACTCATTTGTCATTCATAACAAACTCTCAAAGCATCTACTGTAGAAGATATTGATGCAGGGATGGAACATTTCTCACTGAATTATAGGTCAATTGTTCATGTAATTGAGTTTCATCTCTAGAAATATTGATGCTGCTAATACTGTCATTATCAGTATTCTCAGTCAGATGGAGGAGGACAGAACAGTTGCCCTCAGTTTTCCTTTATCTGTGTTCCAGCAGGTGGTTCTCTGTCAAAACACACTTCTCTCAGTAGCAGCTCCTCCCTTTCTTCCTAAGGGAGGGTATCCATTGCAGTAAAAAGGGATGAAGACTGGAAATGGAGGCATGGGTGCTGCATAATAACCTTAGGGAAATAGCCACTGATGTGTTTCCCTGGCTCTGCTAAAGTGTGACCAGGAGAACCACATGGATATCAGTGTTCCTCACAGTGCTTTACATAGTTCCTGCCCCCTCCTGGGTGCTCAAGAAATATGTCTGAATGAATGGGTGAATAAATGAATGAGGTCTGCCTTACCCTACCCCTAGCATATTTTCTCTAGTTTAGTGGGGCCTTCATGAGCCATCTTCCTCACCCATGATAGGCAGTACCCTATCATAAGGTTGAAAAGTCCCAATAAAACACCCATTTATACACCTCAAAAACCAGGCAGTAGAGACTCAGAGATGAACAGAGCATTCTTTATACTTTCCAGGATCTCTCAGTACAGTAGGAGAAGTTTATTGGGCCACAACCATTACAAGGTAAGGCCACGGCAGCATGAGGAATTTCTTCATCTCCCTTGACAGACATTAAACTCCCAGGTGGCAGAGACCATCTTCAATGTCATCATCATCCTCATCCTCATCCTCATTCTCATTGTGTATGCTCCCTGAGAACAGGAATTTTTATTTTGTTCCCTGATGCATTTCAATCCTTCGAAAACAGTTCCTGACACACAGTATGTGCTTTATAATCTTCAGTGAACCTTGAATAATCATTATCAATGCTATGCTAAAACTGCATGCTTACTTCTTTGCAAGCACTATGCCAAGGACTTTATAGTCATTATTTTAACAATCTGAGGAAACTGGGAAACTGCAGCATCAATAGGTACAGAATGCCGTAAGTTGACATAGTCAGGTGTCACATCTGGGCAATCTGACTCCAGAGAACACACTCTTGCCCACGCCCCTCCCATTTCATCATGTACAGCCACCTCCAGTGCTTCTCTATGTTCTGCAGAGTTCCTTGTAAGATAAATGGCGAATGCTTGTCCAATGAGTTAAAGGACATAATTCCAAGCTGAATTACTGGCCCTGGATTGTTCACTGCATCCAAGAACTCTAATCTTGAAGGATTCAGCACTTCAAGTCTTCACACCCAACCAGGGTTAATAAAGGAAGAGAGACAGGATTGACCAAATGAGCAAGCCAGTGTTAAACCCTGCTCAGCCAGGTGGCTAACAAGATTCTTATTGACAGGAAAATAAAGACATCAAAGAGCAATGTGCTTCACTCTGCCCTGTGTTCAAGTGAAAAATGAGTTGGACCAGAGCAATAACAGAATATTTCCCCTTTCACAGTTTGTCTCTAGTGATACTAATGCAACCAAGCTAACAGCAGGGCTACTGGTTCAACTACCACCTGGACAGGGAGGCAAGAAGAGATGAATGGGGACAAGAGAGAGGGAGCTTCATAGCTTCCCAGGCCATGGAGAGAACTCCATCCCACTAGGAGAGACATCCCTGGGTGGGCCAGGAAGTGTGTGGAGCACTTGCCATGTGAAATGCAAATGAGAACATTCATAGGGGTCAGGGTGGGGATATATATCTTGTGCCAAGTACTTAGAAAAGCCTCTTGTTTTAACAATTATATTTAACTCTTCAACACATATCCAGTAATCATCTAATCAGTGCCTAAGCTTGCATTAGATGTTTGCTCCTTTTGTATTTGTATTGTCTAATAATAATAAAAACACCTAATATTGTGTGGCCTTTTATAGTTTACAATGTGCTTTTACCTTCTGCTTGTTTTGATTTAGTCTCAAATGACACCAAGGGATAGGTGTGGCAGGATTTATCATTTATTATGCCTTTTTCCCACTTGAGGAAATCAGGGTTCAAAGAACAATCACCAGCAGCTAAGAAACATGTATTGAGTGTTCAACCTATGCAAAGCACTGTGCAAAGAAGTTTGCACACATTATTTACTTTCACAACAGCCATTCCAAGTAGAGACAGTATTACCTTCATTGTGCAGATATCTCACTGAGAGAAGAGATAATATTTAGTTTCCCAAAGTTGCACATACAGTAGGTAACTAGGCTGGTATTTAAAGAAGTCTTGTGCCCTTGTTCGGAAGTTCACATTTATCCTATCACCAGAGGTTAAAAAATTTGCCTAAAAGCATGTGACTTTCCAGAGACAAAGCTCCACCAATATCCAGAGTTTTTCCCTTATCTTTGCTGCTTGGGGAAGTTATCTATTAATATTGGAAAGGCCTCTGTTTTAAGGGCAGTTATATCTGCTAAAGGAAACAAGACAAACATAGTAGCCTATAAGAGAAGGACATGATCTAGTTTGTAGGATAAAGGAAGACTTCTGTAAAAAAGTGACAATTAAGCTGAAAACTAAAGGATGACTTAGTAGGTGAAGAAAGGAGGATGCACTTTCTAGGCAGAGGGAAAGGCAATCTGTACAATCTGTAAATGTCCAGAGGAAAGACCATGCCATATTTAAACCCTGGACCAAAAATGCTATAACACTTGGAGTTCAGAGAGACAAGGAGAGAGTCAAGAAAGATGAAGCTGGAGAAGTCAAATAGTTTCCAGTTCCTTGCCATGACCTACCATGCCTGTGTGATTGGACCCTGACTGAGTACAGCAGGAAGTCCCGGATAGCTTTAGGCAGTGACTTAAAGACTGAGTTGTAGATCTAATATCAATCTAACTGAAATGGAAGGAGCAGACATGAGGAAGGCAAGACAGTATAGGGGATAAACAGTTAGGAGGCTGCTGCAATTATCCAGGTAGTAGATGATAATTGCTTGGTTAGGGTTGTGGAGGAAAAGGTGGAAAGGAGGGGATGGATTTGAATGATGTGCATAAAATCACAAAAGTTGACAATAGATTAGACATAGCGAGACAGAGAAGAGGCCAAAGATGCTGTCTAGATTTTTTGAGTTGCACAGCTGTCTAGTACAGTAAATGTTGACTGAAATGGCTGACACAAGAGAAGCAGCCTGGTTTGGGGAAAAGGAAGGCAGTGAGTTTGCTTTGAACAAGTTGAAAGAGCCCAGATTGGGCTCTTGCTTCTCTGCTTTCTGCTCCATTCATAAGGGGACTTGAGGACTTCCTGTATTCCAGGTGGTGTGTCCTGTTCTCAAAGCCTCCCTAAAGGACTCAGAGTTTCAGGAACAACTGATTCCTTCCCAAATCCCTAATTAGAGGAGTTGGAATAAGACAGTCACGCTCTCGCCCTGTTGGCCACATTTGCAACAGAGCGGATTCACGGTTCAGAGCTACAGTGTTTGACCCTGTAATCTTCTCTTTGAAAATACATTTTATGCTTATTAAGCCCAAGTTTGGCAGTTGACTTAAGAGCCATAGTTAGAGCTTTTTACAGGAATAGACACACAGAGACCAAACGGAATTGGGAGCGGGGGAACAGCTAATCATTTGGGGTTTTCCACTGTTTATAGGAGAATCCCATCAACATCCCACAGGAACATAAGATTTCGAGTTTCCAGAAAAAGGAGTGGTTGTTTCTAGCTGAGGACATTAAGCAAAAACTTCCTGTAAAACTTGCATTTAAGTTGTCTCTTAGAGTGGGAGTATGGTTTAGACAATTGTGATGGGAAAAAGAAAAAGTAAAAGAATTCAGGCTGAGGAAAAGGCAAGGACCAAGGCAGTAAGCAGAAAGATAGATGACATATCTCCTCCCCAGGCACCTTCCAGAAGCCTCTACTTATTACCTTGTCCTGAGTACAGAGCCCTTATCTATCCTTACTTAGTGAGAGTGATTGCCACCTGCAAAAAGTTTCAGCTCAGCAGCTGAAGCATGACCACACTGGACTAACATGCAAAGGGTTGAAGACCAGGAGAAAACAGAACTTGGAAAATATGATTTAACAATTATTATAGGAAACAGTATGGAGATTATTTAAATAACTCAAAGTAGAGCACTTTATCCAGCAATCCCTCTAATGTGTATTTATCCAAAGGAAAAGAAGTCATTGTGTGAAAAAGACACATGCACACACGTTTACAGCAGCACAATTCACAATTACAAAGACATGGAACCAACCTAAGTGCCCATCAACCAACAAGCAGACAAAGAAAATGTGGTGTATAGTAACAAACCTGCACGTTGTGCACATGTACCCTAGAACTTAAAGTATTATAATAATAATAATAATAATAATAAAATCTAGTCAAGAGGAAGAGAGAATTTGTTTCACCAGATGTTAAAACAAGCATCATGAGATGGAATATTTTTGTTCCTGATTGTCCAGAGTTGGAGCATATGCCTATCCTGAACCTGATATTTTAGCAGAGAAACTCCAATGTCCTGACCACCTGAGTTAGTGCATGGCACCTATTGCTCTCTGAAACTTTAGGATGAAGCAATTAGATGAGACTGGGAACAAAACAAACTAAAATAAAGTTGGGCCACTATTACGATAAGTAGTGGGAGTGAACCTTGAGAATAAATAGCAAAAACCAAATGTCCAGCATTTTGGTATATTAAATGCCACTCTTCTTGCTTCTTACTTCTATGGGCATCATTTCTTGCTCTCAGTAACCTTTTTGTTTTTGGTATCATTATTGGTGAGCTCTCACTATGCACCGAAGTATTGTTAGAGGTTCTCAACACCCACTGACATGGGGATGGAAAGTGACGTTGAAATTATATTAATTAGGTGGCTGGCAAGATGGCTGAATAGGAACAACTCCAGTCTACAGCTCCCAGTGAAATCAGCACAGAAGGTGGGTGATTTCTGCATTTCCAAGTGAGGTACCCGGCTCATCTCATTGGGACTGGTTAGATAGTGGGTGCAGCCCACAGAGGGTGAGCTGAAGCAGGGTGGAGCATAGCTTCACCTGGGAAGGGCAGGGGTTTGGGGAGCTCCCTCCCCTAGGCAAGGGAAGCCCTGAGGGACCATGCCATGAGGGATGGTGCATTCCCACTCAGATACTATGCTTTTCCCACAGTCTTTGCAACCCATAGACCAGGAGATTCCCTCAGGTGTCTACACTATCAGGGCCCTAGGTTTCAAGCACAAAACTGGGCGGCTATTTGGGCAGACACTAAACTAGCTGCAGGAGTTTTTTGTTTTTTGTTTTTTTCTTTTCTTTTTCATACCCCAGTGGGGCTGGGAACACCAGTGAGACAGAACTGTTCACTCCCATGGAAAGACAGCTGAAGCCAGTGAGCCAAGTGGTTTAGCTCAAGGGATCCCACCCCCATGGAGTCCAGCAAGCTAAGATCCACTGGCTTGAAATTCTCACTGCCAGCACAGCAGTCTGAAGTAAACCTGGGACACTCGAACTTGGTGCGGGGAGGGGTGTCCACCATTACTGAGGCTTGAGTAGGTGGTTTTCCCCTCACAGTGTAAACAAAGTCACTGGGAGGTTCGAACTGGGTGGAACTCACCACAGCTCGGCAAAGTCGCTGTAGCCAGACTGCCTCTCTAGATTCCTCCTCTCTGGGCCGGGCATCTCTGAAAGAAAGTCAGCAGCCCTGGTCAAGGGTTATAGATAAAACTCCCATCTCCCTGGGACAGAGCACCTGGGGGAAGGGGCAGCTGTGGGTACAGTGTCAGCAGACTTAAACCTTCCTACTTGCCAGCTCTGAAGAGAGCAGCGGATCTCCCAGCAGAGCTCTTGAGCTCTGCTAAGGGGCAGACTGCCTCCTCAAGTGGGTCCCTGACCCCTGTAGCTCCTGACTAGGAGACACCTTACAGCAGGGGTCAACAGATACCTCATACAGGACAGCTCTGCCTGGTATCTGGTGTCACTTTGGGATGAAGCTTCCAGAAGAAGGAACAGGCAGCAACCTTGGCTGTTCTGCAGACTCCGCTGGTGATATCCAGGCAAACAGGGTCTGGAGTGAACCTCCAGCAAACTCCAGCAGACCTGCAACAGAGGGGCCTGACTGTTAGAAGGAAAACTAACAAACAGAAAGGAATAGCATCAAAATCAACAGAAAGGACATCCACACAGAAACCCCATCCAAAGGACACCAATAGCAAAGACCAAAGGTAGATAAACCCACGAAGATGTGGAAAAACCAGTGCAAAAAGGCTGAAAAAAAAAATGTGGTATATATACACCATGGAATACTACTGAGCCATAAAAAGGAACAAAATAAAGTCTTTTGCAGCAACTTGGAGGAGGTAGAGGCCATTATTCTAAGTGAAATAACTCAGGAATGGAAAACCAAATATTGTACATTCTCACTTATAAGTGGGAGATAAGCTGTGAGGATGCAAATACATGAGAATAATATAATGGACTTTGGGGACTCGAGGCGGAAGGTTGGGAAGGGGGTGATATGGTTTGGCTTTGTGTCCCCACCAAAATCTCATCTTGAATTGTAATCCCCACATGCAGAGGGAGGGATCTGGTGGGAGGTGATTGGATCATGGAGGCAATTTCCCCCAGGTTGTTCTTGTGATAGTGCAGGAGTTATCATGAGATCTGATGGATTAAAAGTGGCAGTCTCCCCTGCATTCTTTCTCTTTCTCTCTCTCTCTCCCTCTCTCTCTTTCTCCTGCTGCCTTGTGAAGAAGGTGCCTTCTTCCCCTTCACCTTCCGCCATGATTATAAGTGTCCTAAGGCCTCCCCAGCCATATAGAACTGAGTCAATTCAAGCTCTTTTGTTTATAAATTACCCAGTCTCAGGTAGTATCTTTATAGCAGTATAAAAATGGACTGATACAGGGGGGAGGGGAAAAAAGACAACATATTGTGTACAGTGTACATTGCTTGGTTGACAGGAGCACTAAAATCTCAGAAATCACCATGAAAGAACTGACCCATGTAACCGAAAACCACTTGTACCCCAAAAATGACTGAAACAAAAAAAATTAAAAAGGAAATGTCTTATTTTCTACCTGCCTTCTCTTCTTCTACATCTACACATGTGCTAGAATAGCCTATTCATTATTGCCTAAACATATCCTTTAGTTTTCTCTCCCCCTACCTTTAATTATACTGTTCTCCCTACCAGAAGTATTCTTCCTCCTCCATCACTTTCTGTTCAAATCTTGTATCTCCTCCATGGTACTAGATCCCACTCAAAGACTACATCCACAGTAGCCATCCTTCATTCCCCAGTCAGAGATGGCACTTCCCTTCCAGCAGCTTCCCCATGTGCTTCTCATTTGATGTCTCACTCTCCAAGCTTACGTTTGGTCATGTTGGAGTCATGCTACAAACACTTCTTGTGCTAGAACTATGTCTAATTCCTCTTCAGAGGCCCAGAACAACCTTGCACACAAGTGAGAACTTCATAAATGTTAAATAAATGAAAGGCCAAGCCTAAATCAAGAACTCCTGGGTCCTCTTTCCAGTTCTAACTCTGAACTACAAAACACAGGAGCAATGTAAAGCCTACGACATCCACCAAATACTTTTCTTCCATAGCCTGAAACCATGATAGCAAAACTCTGAGCACCTAGGGTGTTTGTAGCCAAATTTACTTTTACTTTTTCTGAGTTTCGCAGTTTTATCTTGTGAGAAAAATTTTTTCCTGACAGTATGTTGGTAGTTCCTCTGCCCTCATGTACTCTACCTGGTGGTAGAGAAGAGATGACTGTGGCAGGGAATGTCTTGTTCCTCTGCCCACCAGGCTGCTCAAGCTGAGGTCCAAATGCCACTGTGTACATGTGCCTGTAGATGCCCTATGTACCCATGTGCAGGAAAGTGCATGTGTGACCATGGACATGTACAAAGATGAAGGTGCAGTCACTGGCATATGCCATACCCTTACCAAGCCAATCCTCTATTTTGGAATATTTTGGCTTTGGCCAGAGAGAGAGAGAGAGAGAGAATCTGTTCCCCAGTGATAATCACGTTACTGAAAACCACCAGAAGTCATCATATTTATCTTTCTCATTTATCCAAACCCCAAACAGCCTTCTGCAGCAAATCACATTTCAGCATGGCAGATTATTCCGTCTGTAGCATAAACTTCTTATTGCATCTCTCTCAGGAGAAGCCTCTCTAGGTAAATATAAATCTTACTCTAATAGCAACATTTGGAGAAGTAATGTTATTTGCCCTGATTTAGAGAAAACACAACATAGTCTCTAGCAAAGCTGATCCTTTCTTTCGAAATTAATCAAAGGCACACAGAAGCAACACAAATGTTTCTCTGGCAGAGTGAAGTGCTGGTGTGTGTGTGGGGGTGGTTGGGTGGGAGGGAAGGGGTCGGGGGGATCTTGAATTATTCCAGCCTTCTAACCCTCCCTCTGTGGAGGAGGCAGAGGAGTGGGATCCTTCTTTTTTATTCTTGCGATGTGAGTGGTTTCTGCAGACCAGTTCATAAGATTCACATAGAGTTGAGAAAGATCAAATGACTATTTCTCATTGCACAACTGAGAGTCTGCAAGTTTTACCCCAAGGGAATATGAAAACTCA
>NW_012108697.1:4291348-4302147 GCF_000951045.1 Mandrillus leucophaeus
AAGCTGAATTGCCAAAATGGTTGTGAGTATTGAATGAGTTAATGTGTGGACCTAGAGCAGCCTGTGATGCACTGGAGAGTGTCAACCATATTATTATCATTTTTCATAGCACTGATGAAACCCTCCATGTGAACCTCTTTCTGGCCCACATTCTTGTGAAAACCACGTTATACAAAAGAGCATTAAATGTGTAGATTAACAAACCTGATGGGTTACAAAAAAGCTGCCAAGGGCTTAGGACAGGAGGACAATAAGAGTTAACCCATCTGTTCCTCCATGGTCTAAGATCTTTTAGAATTCAGGCCAAATACACACTAAAATGTTCTATTTTTCTTGGGTTGGTTATATAGAATCCACTTTTGTGATCAGAGACCATTTTCTGTCTTCCAAAGTGAAAGTGTGCTTCTAACTACATTCAGGATTGGAAAGAATGTAAGAGGAAGAATCAGGTCTGAATTTAACATCAGTGGGCCATGGGATTTTTACAAGTTCCTTCTCTGCTGTGGGCCTCAGTTTCCCCATCTCTGTAATGAGGAGGGTGTTGTCAATGGCCTTTGAAGAATCACCCAGCTCTGCCAGTCCATCACCACCTGCATGTTCTAGGTAGGCTTTGTGTTGTGACTGAACTTCAGAAGTGCACAAGTTGGGGGTCACCCCCAATGCCCCAGGACTGAGGCTGGAGAAGCGAGCAAAGAGTCAATGACTTCTTTGGTTGTTGGCATCTCAGTAGTTTTGTTTATGCTCATGGTGCCAGCAGAGTGATAACAAGTGTGGGTCTCCTGCCCCATTCTTCCAGTTGCACTCTCATGGTGAGACAGGATCAATATCAAAGACTGAGTAAAGGAATTAGCTATTATGTGTCAGTCACTTCCCTCTGGAGGGCTGATGGTTCTCAGGCTTCTTCATTGCATGACCCTCTGTGAGGTCCTTGGGTGCCCAGATTCTAACTATCTTACCTTCCAGAGGACACTGCTCATGGTACAGGCCTTGCTGTCCCCAACAGCCTCTGACAACTCTGTACTTCATCTCTGTACTTAATTTCCTTCTTGTCCTGGGCCTTCTGTCAAGCCAAGAGCTGGTGACCAGAGAGAGCAGAGGCTGGCCCAGCTTCACTCTGGGTTTCCATCTCCCTAAAACCACTGGTTTCTCTTAACAATTTCAGAGCAGGGTTTTAAAACTCCATGTTTGAAATGCAGTAGAGCACTGCTATCTTGATAAGGCAAGAGAGTTGAGTCTATCTCAGCAATCAGACAATGCATCATTCGATAAATCCTCAAACAAGAATTAGGCACCTGCCACATGCTAATAACAGTCGAGTAATCTTTGAATGCAAACTGGATATTATAAAAGCCTCTTCACACTTTTTATCTCTTTAATATTTACAATAACCTTATACATCTACTAGAACAGTAGATATTTTATAATGACGCTCAGAAAACTCTATGAATATGCTGGCAAGTGACACAACCAGGACTCAACCCAGAGATATTATAAGTACAATAGGAAATACGAAAAAACAAAGGACCTAGCTCCTGCCTCTAAGAGTGAATATCCTGTTGGGGAGAAAGAATGTGGGCTCCATCTGGCTTTGTCCTGTACTACTGTTTGATAGTTTAATGCCCAATGATAGATAACATATTATGCAGATTATGAGATATAAGAGTTAGCTCACTCTGGCCTGGGAAGTGAGGAAAACTTGAAAGGACTTCAGGCCAGGCTTTGGAAGATAGGGAGGGATCCTGTAAGCAAGGGGAGACCTGATCAGATGAGAAAAATAGCACTATCAAAGGCCACCCAACCATGCCCTTCAAGATCCTATTTCCTTCTAGTTATCCTTGACTAAAGATGCAGGCTTGCATTATGGAAAAGGACATGAGAAGAATTGCTCAGGTATTTCCTCACATTCAGAGCTGTGACTGGCCTGGCGATCTGGGGACTATCTGCATGGGAACGTGATCCAGGAAACAGCACTAGAAAATGGTTCTAGCAATATATGGTGAAGTTCAAATTAAAGTCGGTTTGACTATTCCTAAGAGACAGCACCTTAAACATTTTGCCAAGTGCTATTTGTGATAGAAAATATAAAGACACACCCTATTTTGCTCACCTGTTTGGATTTTTAAAATTCATGCTCTGCTTATGTAATTCTAGAACATATTCATGTTTATTTCAATCCACTTATTTATAAATTCTGCAGATATTTTGAGCCCCTGCTCTGGGTTAGTTACTGTTCTGGGCACTGAGAAAAAAAGCAGTGAAAATCCATACAGTCAACTCATGAAGTTGCATTTCTGAGTTTTTTTCCACATTTTAGTAGAAAGTGATCTCTTGGAAATATATGGCATCCATTTGGGGCTTCCCACAGCGCAATGCCTGCCCACATTTAAGGAGTGGAGTCCTCAGAAGACACTCATCCAACCCATGGAAATAAGAAAGACTTTGCTCTTTTAAGGAATTTTCTGTCAAATATGGGTACGATCTTCCAAAGCTGCACATCAGTAAGAGTCTTACTGTCTTTCTTTTCTATTATCAACAACCCTTAGGAAGAACCAAACCCTGGTCCTATGATCTCTCAATGTTCCCAAATTATGCTTCTATTTGTCAGGATTTCTTGGCTGCCAATAACAGAAAATCTAATCCCAATGGCCTCAACAGTAAGTACCACCATGTTCTGTATCTTATCTGACATGGGATGTATGATGGAGTGTTCCCAAGGGGACTAATTCGGTGTTCAAACCAGCATCACCAAGTCACATTCTTTCCACCCTTGTTTGCTCTCACACTCAGCATGCTAGCTTGATCTCTAGGTTGGCTCTTTCATGGCCCTAAGAAAACCACATACAACATTTTTGACGGTCATATGCAAGTATCAGCTGGAGAGAGAAGAGCCCATTTTCTCTAAGTGCCTTTTGTTTGGTTGATTGTTTTTGGAGTGAGAAACTCTTATCCAGAAGACCCCTCTGTGGAATTTCCCTTACATCTTCTCTGTCAGACCTGTGTCATATGACTTCCTCTAAACCAGTGCCTGGCAAGGCAAATGGGATTACCATGATTAGCTGCCATGTGCTTTGAAAGATGTGGGGATATTTTCCTATGCTGGAAGATGAATCTTGACTAAATATTTTTAGGCAAGGAGGAAGGGAGAAAGGAGAAATGCCTTCTGAGTGGATAGTGAAGGGATCTGATACCATGGTTTCCTCTCATATGCTGAATTCCAAGATGGCGCTACTTGGTGTCATGTAAAATGTTTGCATCCTACATTCCAAACATTGTCCTAGACACTATAAAAGACATTGATTCCAGGTGCCTTCTGAGTTTTTCTTCAAAACTCCTCTCATAATCTGAAATTTTTTCTGCTTATTTGTTAGTTTGCCTCACCAGCTGCAATGCAAACTCTAGGAAGGTAGTGACCATGTGACTCTTGTTCATTGTTTCAACATATACGGCAGCACATGGCACACAATTGGCACTCAATGAACATTTTTGAATAAGTAAATAGGTGAATTCCTTACAAGATGCAATATTCTCCCTATTCTTCCATAGCCATTCTTTTTATTTTCCTTTTGGGGAAATTGGTCAATAAAACTTAGGTAACTTGCTCAAGATCACTCAGGGAACATGTGGTAAAGTCAAACTTTAAACCTAGGTCTGTTAGATTCCAAGTCCTTGTTCTGTCCCCCGTGCTATATTCCCTGACCTTGCATGAATACAGCCTTTGATTTAATGAGTCCTCTTCTTTGAACAGCTACAAATCCCTTAGTCTCTACCTGCAGTCATGCTCTCAGTTACCTCTGCTCCTGCTCTTCTCTTGGTCTGGAACCTTTTCTTCCCACCAGTGCAGAGCCTCTCCCCACCCTGTACACATCCCTGCCCAAAGTTTAGCCCAGGTCCCTCCCTCTTCCTGACACCATCATCTTGCCTTCATTTTTTCATCCTCTACCTCTAGCTCTTCTACCTCCCCAGGGAGAATGCAAATCCTCAACTACCCCATGGCCTTGAGAGAATAATGACTATGATCTCAGGTTCTATGGTCGGACTCGCTGTGTGCAAATCCCAGCTCCTGTTGCTGATTTGTGTGATCCTGGGCAAGTTTCTTTGCTTCTTTGGGCTTCTTTGCTGATCTGAAAAATGGGGATAACCATGGAATGCACAGCATAGAGTTGTTATGAAGACTGAGTCACCACGTACGAAAGTCTTAATGCAAAGCACATGGTAAGAGTCATTTAAATATCGACTATGATTTTTCATTTTTCTTATTTTCTTTCTTAGCAGTGCCAGGCACTTAAAGGATGTTGAAGAAATTCCTGCTAGCACAAATTTGCTAATTCTCTGCCTGCTTCCTCAGTATATGGTATTTCTCCCATACTGTCCTGCAAATTTCAAGGACAGGCATTGTTAGCGTTTTCTCCTTCTTCTGTACCCTTTCAGGGTCTACCGTAGTGATAAGAGCCCGACAGGCACTTAATAAATTCTTATGAAAATGAACAAACCAAAAAAGCCCTGGGCTTCAAAGAAAATTCTCATTTGAATTTCTTTTCTGCCTTTCCTCTTTCCTTTAATTGTGCATCTCTTCTTCCCTTCTGAAAATCAGATTAAGCCCCACTGAGGCTAAACCGATAGAGTTTCGAGTCATTTTGTTAATGGATGTAAATTGACTGTAATCCTTTTGTTTCATGGCTACTGATGGTTGGTCAGGCAGGTGACTGAGATGAAGATTTTAATCATGCCCAAAATGTGATACCAGCTTAGAAAATGCCATTCCTCCACTATACCACAGAGTCATTTATGATGATGCTGCAGTCGGAAAGAACCCCGAGAAACCTTAATTGGCCTTTGGCTAATTTCAGAAACCAGGCCTTCTTTGTAATTTGCTGCAAAACTGGTACAATTCTCTGAAATAAGATCAGCGAGAATGTTACAGAAAATGGCTCAAGGCCAGATCTGTGCACCACAGATTCATTAAGGATGCCCGAGCTAGATTTAGCTTCCAATGCGCTTGTCTTTGGGAGCACTGATTTCCTATTAGGACTTGACTTTTAAAGGCCACAGAAAGAGTTGCTCCCAGCAAGGTTTTGCAGCTGCCCCTTTGGTCCACACTTTAGTGACCCCAGAAAGAAACACTGGTGAGAGAGAAAAACAGGATACTTGATTCACTTTGGGCAGGAGTCTGTGTCCCCACAAAGGTGAGTCTGGAATTGAAATTTAGAAAATGAGAACATATAGAGCATGTCAGCTGAGGCCATTCCAGGTGACACCTGGGCTTACACACATACAGTAAGGCCTCATTAACTTAGAACAGGGATGGCAAATGGGTTTCATTTCATATGACATTTCTGATTGATTACAGTGGAGAACACTGTGTTCAGAGGGATTCTCCCACTGTATCTCAGCTCAACAAGAAAGAATGCTGTGATCATTCAGCAATGTCTGATGTGGCAAAGGCATAGGAAGTGAACCCATATGCCAAGTGTTTGCAGTCTTTGACTGCAATAATGGAGTGGAATAATGGAGACAGAGTGGACTTCTGTCCAAAATGTTGAAAAATCTATAAAGCTCCGTTGTGTTTTTTCACATACTGTTTTCCATGGTAAACAGTAATACAAATCATAAATAGGAATGTCCAAAGTTAGAGCACTTATTTAAAAGTTTTTATTCAGTGGACTCTCACATTTTGTGTTTTATATCATTGGAAAACCTCTATTATGACAGCCTATTGATGGTTTGTCAGTGAGGGAGACCGTCAATACAGAGGAGCTGTTCTATGGTAATGAAGGAGAGAAACCAAATTCCCTGTGTCGCTCACAGAAGACTCCTCCCTGGGTACTGTCACCTTGAAACAAACCCTATACACCTACCCCCCTATTTCCATGGGTTCAGGCAAGCCTTACAAAAGACAGCTCTTGCTCATTCTCACCATTTGCTGAAGGAAGCAGTAGCTGATGAGTAACTCACCTGTTTCGCTTGCCGTCTGCATCACTGGTTCAGACCAGTAGGAGGGAACCCAGGAGTTGAGCAGGAGGAAAGTCGCTCCACCAAAGGTAGCTCCAGCTCTGCTGCTGACACTGCCCGGTGTTAGCTCTGACAGCTGTTAGGCAAATCCACTCCTCCACTACTGTTCATGATGACAGCTTGAAATGGGGCTGGGGATATTCTCCCTTTCCTGAGTAGAGAGAATGAGGGAAATCAACACAGCAAGAGACATCTTCTCTGCATATTTTGTGGGTACCTGCAGGCTAATGGAAAAGGCACCAATGATTCAGAGTAGGAGGTTTCTGTGCCAGTCTGAGCCTGGAGTGC
This sequence comes from Mandrillus leucophaeus, assembly GCF_000951045.1. Lineage (NCBI taxonomy): Eukaryota > Metazoa > Chordata > Mammalia > Primates > Cercopithecidae > Mandrillus > Mandrillus leucophaeus. The sequence continues at coordinate 4,297,646 of NW_012108697.1, forward strand.
CAGAGACTGGCAGTAGCCCTGGAATAAAGACAGTGCAAAGATTTCTAAAGACATTTCAATCTTTTCAAAACCTGGGCTTGAATGTTTCAGTGCAAGTCAAGGGAGGGAAGAGGGGATTTTTGGAAAGCAGCTGCCAGAAGTTCCACCTTCCAGCTGATGAGCTTCCCTTTCAGGCTGATGAAAGCAAGACAACTTCTTCAGCTTCACCAAGAAAGATATTTAGTACAAGTCAACTGAGTCAGGCTAGAGATCAGCTCAGAAAAGCCACTGCCCTCCTCTCTCTCTTCCCACTGTGACATCAATAGCTGCAGAATCATCCCTGGTTTCTAATAAACTTGATGAAAATATGAATAACAATTTTTTTCTGTTCACCTTCTCATGAAGTGGAAAATTCCTTAAATTGGGGGGGGGGGGCGGTTAGTGAGTGTACCAGTCTAGTTGGAAATTAAGTTAAATTCAATTAATTTACATAAATAAATTGGGTTACTTTGGTATTGTAATTAATTCTTGCTTTGTAAAGTGAAGTTTGTCCCTGCAGACTGTGTCACAGAATGTGCCATGAGAAACTGCCCTAATCTTACTGACAGCCTGGCTTCAAAGTCACCAGCAGATGGATTCGAAGCTCTTCGAGGACAGAGTCAAGGCTGATACTGTTCTTTTGGATAATCAGGTATTCACTTGGCAAATACTTATTGAGTGTCTACGCTGGTCGTCCACCAGTATACACATGGTGCTTAAAAGTAGATACAATAGATGTCCCTTCACTGATCTTATGATCTGGCTGAGGAGGGACAGGTTATAAATAAGGAATCCAATCAATAACAAAATCCTTTCAGGTGATGACAAATGCTATCTTATACTATAAAAATTAGAAAATAAAAAGCAGTGAGAAAGGCCCCTTGAGGTTGGTGGCTCAGGGAAGAGGTGGTACCTAGACGATAGAGAGTCAGCCTAACTCCTAGCAGAGGAAATGTCAAGTGCAAGGTGCCACAGGCAGGCAGGCTCAGTGGTACCAGAAACAGAAGGAAGACCGGCATCACCAGAACCTGGTAAGTGAGAGGGAGAAAGACATAAGAGGAGGCAGGAAGGGCAAAGAGGGGCTTGGTCAATAAGAAGCCATTGGAACATTTTAAGGTTTTAATCAGTGATCTGATTAATATTTTAAAAGGTCATTCTAGCTTCTTTTAGAAAATGGATTGTAAAGAGTAACAATAGAGGCATCTTACATGTACATTATCATTCTAAATCTGGGAGGGGGGCAGGTGAATGAGTGTTGAGCAAAAGTACACAGGCAAGAATTAGCTGACTCTAATTCATGGGTACAGGATAAGCTGCTACAACAAAAAGGTCTCACAATACAACAGCTTGAACAATATAGTTTATCTTCCTGTTGATAAGTCCATAGATGAATAGTCCAGGGTTTGCGAGATGGTGCTACTCTACAAACTCATCAAGGACACAGACCACTGAGTTGACCCAGCCTATGGCTTCCATCTCTGAATCCCAGACAAATGCTTTAAGTTTTGCTATTTCCCAGCCACGAAGAGGCAGACAAAGGGAGAACTCCAGAAAGTGTCTGGTCAATGTTTAATAGCTGGCTCTCCGAGAGGGAAAAAACAAACCCTGATTTGTAGCATTTGCTGATGTCCATGGTCTAAATACTTCTACCATGACTGATTTCAGACTATCAGCTGGGCCTCCCTGAACTCAGAGTTGGAAAGAAATGCATACAGTGAGGTCTCACAGGCCAAATATGAGCAGGCTCAGTATACCACTGACCTCAGGACAGAAAAGAAATCCCTTACAAGTAAAAGCTTTTGCTAATTCTGCTTAAAGAAGTAAAAGCTTCTGCTACAAGCTTGAACTATTCTCATATAGCGTGATAAGGCACACCACACTCAAGAACACTAGACTATAGAGTCTGGGAGAAGCTACATATTAATTAGTGAAAAGGGGTTCAAAACTTTACTGAACTTCCCAGAAGAGAAATATTTTAAATGATGGGGGTAGAACACAGGGAATTTTTAGGCTGGTAAAAGTATCGTGTGTGGTACAGTAATGGTGGCTACACGTCATTATACATTTGTCAAAAATCTGCAGAATGTATCACACAAAGAGTGAACATTAATGTAAACTATAGACTTTACTTAATAATAATATATTAATATTGGCTCATCAATTTTAACAAACGCAAGAGGTTGAAAAGAAGGGAAATTGTAGGGGATGAGGGAGAATATTGGAACTCTTTATACTTGCTGCTAAACTTTTCTATAAGTCTAAAACTGCTCAAAAACATTAACTATATTAATTATATCAATTAAAAATATTTGTAGGGGAAAGATCACCATGTATATGTACATAAATGTGAAAGTGTGTGTCTGTGTCTGCATAGGTATGCTAGTGAGTATGCCTGTGTTTGTGTTGGTGCATATGTGTGTCGGGTGGGTATAGGGTGATAAGAGAGACTTCTTCATCGGCCTGGTGACAGGAGAGCTAACTGGCTCACTGTGCTGCCCCTGAACCTCAGACCCAACAGAGTAAGCCCAAAAGCAATCCTTTGGAAGAAATGCCCATCTTGCCTCAGTCAACATGGCGCCTTCCTCCATAAGCACACTAATTAGGGGCTTATTAATGTGGGCCTGCCTGAGACTGCACTTTCATTGACTAGATATTTCCCATGAGAGTTCCCCTAAAGCAGGGGTCCCCCAGCCTTTCATCCCTTTATTTGTAATTCCCCTATCTGCAATTGTATTGGACATAACCATCCACGTGTATTCTGATCTTGGAGGGGAAGGAGCACCAAGATGGAGCTTGAGAGGAATCACTATCCTCTTCTCCCTTTGTCCTTATCCCAAAGACAAATAACCATAAAGGATAATCTATATTGTTATCAAAAATATCCAATTTCCTTGCTGTTATACTATGGCCTATATGATAGTTCTCCTCCAGAACCTGTGAATATGCTCCTTATATGATAAAAGAGACTTTGCAGATGTAATTAAGGATCTTGAGATGGGAGATTATCCCATTTTATCTCAAGATGGGATAATCTAGCCAGATGGACACAATATAATCATGAGGGTCCTTATACAAAAGTCAGTGTGACAGGGGAAGCACAGGGACAAAGAGAGATGAGAAGATACTGTGCTGCTGGCTTTGCAGTGTTGAGAGTGGACTTGAGCCAAGGAATGTAGGCGGCCTCTAGAAGCTAGGAAAGGCAAGGAAGTGATTCTCCCCAAGAACAACTGAAAGAAATGTCACCCTGCTCACCCATTTTAGGACTTCTGCCCTCCGGAACTGTAAGAGAATAAATCTGTCTTGTTTGGAGTTATTAAGTTTGTGATATTGTGTAACACAATTTGTGATACAAAATGGGAAACTAATATACATCGCTGCAGCCTGAGAATCTGCACTCTCTCCAAGAGTCAAGCTCTCCAGGTATCCCTTTGCCTGCTTACTGTTTTTTCTTTTAGCACCTACTTTAACTTGTGGCCCCGGCAGTGAACCTTGAACCCTGACAAAACACATGTCATCTTGTCTCACTGTTGTTAGTGCCAGGCACAATTGCAGGCGGGCATATCAGGGCACTCAATAAACACCTGCTGAATGAATGACTGAATGAATTTTTCCAAATTTATTCCATGCTCAAAAGGAAATGCTGGGATTTATTGTTTTTATATTTTGTTTTTGAGTTATCTTCCCTCTATCCCATAAGAAACCACCCACACACATAATTTTGGTGGCCTCCAGCTGTAAGTACACACAGATTCATTTCTTGTTTTGACCTGGCCATGTGATCTAAGCTCTTTATGGGACTCTAATTCCCAGAACTTCGTGCTGGTAAATAGACATCTCAACTTATTTTTATGTGGGGTGTCAATTTAAACTAAAATCAGATGGGAAGCTCTACAGAGCCCCAAAATATACCACCCTGGGTTGGGGTCAAAAAGAGATGGTGACTATATCTGGGACAGTTTCCATGTAGAACTAATAAAGAAAACCTTAACTCTGGACTCATAAAGAGAAAAAACTGCTACCAAGTCACAGATTGTACCCCTAACCCAGCCATCCATCTCAAATATGCAATATCCCTGGTCACAAGGAGACTAGACAACAAATTATAAGCAGATGAGATCCTAATGTGGAAAAACATGTCAAAGGCTGTCTCCTTCTGAGGGTGGGTCATAAAGTCTAAAAGTAGCCAAAATATGATTTGCAAAGAAATTTAGAGACCAATAGTTCAACTTACCTTCAGAGCTTGATAAACGACTTCTCCCAGACCTCAGTTTTCTTAAGACAGTAAATGTCTGTTTCAAGTCTTGGCAGCATATAAGTACAGGAGGGCACTTTTGTTTTTTAAATTAAATGCAAGGAATTAATGAAATGATCACATTAACTTTCTAAAATTTAATATTGACTAATTTCACTCTTTGGTGCTCTACAAAGCAGTTGAACTCTGTCAACCAAGAACACACGCAACACACACAATACACATACAGGCA
>NW_012108697.1:4302197-4304745 GCF_000951045.1 Mandrillus leucophaeus
ATCTGCAATTGTATTGGACATAACCATCCACGTGTATTCTGATCTTGGAGGGGAAGGAGCACCAAGATGGAGCTTGAGAGGAATCACTATCCTCTTCTCCCTTTGTCCTTATCCCAAAGACAAATAACCATAAAGGATAATCTATATTGTTATCAAAAATATCCAATTTCCTTGCTGTTATACTATGGCCTATATGATAGTTCTCCTCCAGAACCTGTGAATATGCTCCTTATATGATAAAAGAGACTTTGCAGATGTAATTAAGGATCTTGAGATGGGAGATTATCCCATTTTATCTCAAGATGGGATAATCTAGCCAGATGGACACAATATAATCATGAGGGTCCTTATACAAAAGTCAGTGTGACAGGGGAAGCACAGGGACAAAGAGAGATGAGAAGATACTGTGCTGCTGGCTTTGCAGTGTTGAGAGTGGACTTGAGCCAAGGAATGTAGGCGGCCTCTAGAAGCTAGGAAAGGCAAGGAAGTGATTCTCCCCAAGAACAACTGAAAGAAATGTCACCCTGCTCACCCATTTTAGGACTTCTGCCCTCCGGAACTGTAAGAGAATAAATCTGTCTTGTTTGGAGTTATTAAGTTTGTGATATTGTGTAACACAATTTGTGATACAAAATGGGAAACTAATATACATCGCTGCAGCCTGAGAATCTGCACTCTCTCCAAGAGTCAAGCTCTCCAGGTATCCCTTTGCCTGCTTACTGTTTTTTCTTTTAGCACCTACTTTAACTTGTGGCCCCGGCAGTGAACCTTGAACCCTGACAAAACACATGTCATCTTGTCTCACTGTTGTTAGTGCCAGGCACAATTGCAGGCGGGCATATCAGGGCACTCAATAAACACCTGCTGAATGAATGACTGAATGAATTTTTCCAAATTTATTCCATGCTCAAAAGGAAATGCTGGGATTTATTGTTTTTATATTTTGTTTTTGAGTTATCTTCCCTCTATCCCATAAGAAACCACCCACACACATAATTTTGGTGGCCTCCAGCTGTAAGTACACACAGATTCATTTCTTGTTTTGACCTGGCCATGTGATCTAAGCTCTTTATGGGACTCTAATTCCCAGAACTTCGTGCTGGTAAATAGACATCTCAACTTATTTTTATGTGGGGTGTCAATTTAAACTAAAATCAGATGGGAAGCTCTACAGAGCCCCAAAATATACCACCCTGGGTTGGGGTCAAAAAGAGATGGTGACTATATCTGGGACAGTTTCCATGTAGAACTAATAAAGAAAACCTTAACTCTGGACTCATAAAGAGAAAAAACTGCTACCAAGTCACAGATTGTACCCCTAACCCAGCCATCCATCTCAAATATGCAATATCCCTGGTCACAAGGAGACTAGACAACAAATTATAAGCAGATGAGATCCTAATGTGGAAAAACATGTCAAAGGCTGTCTCCTTCTGAGGGTGGGTCATAAAGTCTAAAAGTAGCCAAAATATGATTTGCAAAGAAATTTAGAGACCAATAGTTCAACTTACCTTCAGAGCTTGATAAACGACTTCTCCCAGACCTCAGTTTTCTTAAGACAGTAAATGTCTGTTTCAAGTCTTGGCAGCATATAAGTACAGGAGGGCACTTTTGTTTTTTAAATTAAATGCAAGGAATTAATGAAATGATCACATTAACTTTCTAAAATTTAATATTGACTAATTTCACTCTTTGGTGCTCTACAAAGCAGTTGAACTCTGTCAACCAAGAACACACGCAACACACACAATACACATACAGGCAACACATACAGGCACGCAAGCACAATTGGGAAGGGTACTGATCCACTGAGGGGACAACGGCTATGCAAAAAGCAGCCGTTCCCACCCTCCTTTCTCTTTGATTCCTTTCCATGAAGCTGGAAATGCCAAGTGTCAAATATTTCCAGTTATTTAAGCCCCCAAGATGGATCTTTTATTTCTCAGAGAGAACACTGGGCAGGAGACTTCAGAGAAAGCTCCATTTAAATGTTCCAAGTTGATTTGCTTTTCCATGGGAGCAGAGAAGGAGTAGGAAGATGCCAATTAAACCAAGGCCTCAGGCACAGTCCTCTCATTACAGGCATCTGTGGTGCAAGATCTTTGCAGAACCCCTCCACTGTGCTAGGTGAGCTCTTGTGATTGCCCACCTCTTAGAATGACCTCCAGGCTAATGACAGAGCGTTCTTTCAGTTGTTCCAAACGAGACCCCATGGCTAGTAGGACATTTGGCATTTCTGTAGGGGTTCATTTAAGCCACGTTTTCTGCAGTCATACATGGGAAAACTTACCTCAGCTTAAATACAAGGAAATGCTTCAAGCTCATGCATCTCTACGGATGACTAGTAGAGTCTACTTGATTGGAAGAAAGGCAGGCACCTCGTAGCTTTGAAGTTCTGTTGTCTTACAAACAAGCTGGTACAATGGCATTCTCATGGTGCTTGTTTTGTTTCATTTAATTTAATTTAGGAGAGCTAAATAATTAAACATGAGGCCAAAGTACATAAGAAAGTAGCAGTCTTTTATTGCAAATATGCACACACTCTCGG
>NW_012108697.1:4305980-4360003 GCF_000951045.1 Mandrillus leucophaeus
TGCTGTATGCAGATAATTTCTGGGGGAAACAGAAGGAATGTAAGCACAGCAAAATGGAATTGGTGGTAAGATTGTGGAGAGATTGTTCTTATTTTCCATTTTCCAAATTTTACAATGAGTATATACCACTTTTATAATCATAAAAATATAAATGAAAATTGCTATATTTTAAGCCATAAATAAAACTGACAGCACATAGAAAAGGTAGCCCATTTTTGCCTCTACACTGGGGAACATAAGCTATAGGAAAACTCATATCATGTTTTAATCCCTATGCAAATGGAACTGTAGTTTTCATATGCAGATATCATGAATATGGAGAATGTGGCAGCTGAAACCAGTACTTTGATAAATGCCAATCTCCGCAGGACTATTAGAGAGAGGATTTGTGATAATCCTGTTGACATAACCCAGAGAACTTTACCTACTCCATACATCAACTTGAACACAAAAATGTCCTAGAAAGACAAACAGAATGGAGTAATTAGGAATTGCAGTAAATGGATTGGGAGGTGGGTTTGTTCATCTCTATTTCCAAAATTTCAATAACAGATTCCTTTGGAGGGTGAAATAGAATGAAGCACTCCAAGCTAATGTTTGTGTTGAGAAACACTAGGGTGCAGGAAATATATCCTTTGTCATCTTGAAAAGGTTAGGGCAATAAAATGCTACAATAAAATGCTTTGGAATTCCTCAGAGTTGCATGCATCACTGGACAAATTATGGCCTGGCCTCAGAATGATCCTCTGCATCATTGGTGAGGTAAGACCACAGGGCACAGGACCTTTGCTTACATGCAACCCCAAACAATTTTGTCCACTGCAAAATCAGGTAAATTCACTTTAAAGGGTATATTTTCAAGGAGGCAGTGTTGACTTCCCTGCAAGGGTACGATCCCACTGAATCTGCTCTGACTCAAGACTTTTAATATGTTTTGCCATAAAATACATAAAGGAATAGAAGAGAATGTATTTTTAAAAGTTGCTACAAAAATACCTTTTTAAAGATGGTATTTTTAAAAAGACCCACTGTATTAGTCAGGGTTCTCTAGAGAGACAGAACTAATAGGAGATATATGTATATATGTGTGTGTGTGTACATACATATATATGTGTGTATATATGTGTATATGTATATATATGTGTATATATATGTGTGTATATATCTATGAATGAAAGGGAGTTTATTAAGGAGAATTGACTCACAGGATCACAAAGTGAAGTCCCAGGATAGGCCGTGTGCAAGATGAGGAGCCACCAGTAGTGGCTCAGTCTGAGTCCCAAAATCTTAAAAGTAGGGAAGCCGACATCGTGCAGCCTTCAGTCTGTGTTCAGAGGCCCAAGAGCCCCTGGCAAACCACTGGTATAAGTCCAAGAGTCCAAAAGCCTGAAGTCTGATGTTCAAGGGTAGGAGGAAGGGAAAGAAGCATCCAGCATGGGAGAAAGATGAAGGCCAGAAGTCTCAGCAAGTCAGCTCATTCCACCTTCTGCTTGCTTTCTCTAGCTGCGCTGATAGCCGATTGGATGGTGCCTTACCAGATGAGGGTGGTTCTGCCCCTCCCAGTCCACTGACTCAGATTGTGGACCCAGTCCACAATCTCATCTAGCAACACCCTCACAGACATACCCAGGAACAATACTTTGCATCCTTCAATCCAATCAAGTTGACAATATTAACCATCACACCCACTAATCAAGCAATGTGAATAACACTGGGCTTGAAGCCGTAGAACTGAGTTTCAACACAAAATCTGCAACACCTTGAGTTCATGACTTTTCTTCCTTGAGATTCTATTTCCATAACTATAAAATGGAGGGAAAGGGGGCAGATGAGCAGGGCAGATGGGACTGGATTTGTATTAGATGAGTTCTGGATCTGATCACAGAGTTAATGTTTGCTAACTCTAAGAGGATGGGAATTCTTGCTTTGCGGGAAGCATCTCACAGAGAAAGAGATTCTGCAAACCACACAACAGACCCTGCCAGCATTGTCTACATGCTGGATTCTTAAGGCTGATGTTGCTGCATATGACTCTCTGGAGACTGTGGTTTAAACCACATCCAAAACTCAATTGCCTAATTTGAAGTCTTTGCCTAGGAAAGCCAAATCAATTGCTCTGTCTCCCAGCAAACCTTAAACTGCACATTATTCAAAGAATCATCTCTGAGCTCAGGGTAGCTGATGGTCAGGCTGTCAGCACCAAGTGGGCCCCGTTTCAGATTCAGGCTTGGATGCCCAATCCTGTTGATAGAAAAGCAAACTGCTGACCTGGGCAGATCACGGCCCTGCCTGCCACATCAGCTGCTGCTGTTCTGCTTAGAAATCTGCCCCTTGGAGTTAAGGTCTTGGCTATTTCCCAGGGCCTTTCCTATCTCAGGGAACATGTGCCTTCAAGCAAGGACCCCCAGTGATAGAGATAATCAGTGGATTCATCAGATCTGCTATGTTCCTGAGCTATACTGACTGATCAATATTTTGAATATAATCCCTGGTTATATGTCACTTAAAAAACCAAGTCATTAAAATTGGGAAAAAGCAATGTTTAGTAGCTTGAATTCTAGTCTCAACTCTGTTGGTACCTTGCTAAACAGACTTAAATGAACCACTTATTTTCCTGGTCCTTGGTGTCCTTTTCTAGACAGTACTTGGACCTGTTCAGAAGGGTTTTTACTGTTTTGTTTTGCTTTGCTTTAACTTGGCTTCAGGGACTATGTAAACTCCATGAAATTGTGTAAAGAAATGTGGGCATATGTAGCTTCTTCTTCCAGAGGATCCATTGAGTCCCAAAGAGATCCATAATCCAAAAATCGATTAAAAGCCATTGCTTCAAGCAGATTCAGAATTTGCACACCAAAGGGGCTTAGTGGCAGCATACTGATGACAAACAACTGTCTTGAAGCTGTGGTTGCACAGCAACAACATTCATTTGTTTTACACCATATGATCCAGATCAATATGAATAGCAAAGTTTTCCAAAGATGCTGTCCACCAGCCTAAGAAAATGCAATGCGTCCACATCATTGATGTTATTTTCTCATCAATAGTATTACTAGTACTGAGGCCCATCTTTGGCTCCAAGGTCTCTAAATGTTTCATAATCTCCATTTCAGATTATGAGACTCGGAGAAGACCCAGAGAATGTACTTCTCCAAGGAAGGCAAGCCCAGGAAACCAGAGGAGCACATGAAGGATAGCGGCATATGCTGCTCTCAAGGCCAAAGAGCCAAGTGGCTGGGCCCCTCAACTGAATCGGAATGATTTCACAGCTGTTTACTTGAAAATCTTTCTCACTTCTGTGCCATGTCTCAATTTCCTTTTTTTTGAGACGCAGTCTCACTCTATAGCCCAGGCAGGAGTGCAATGGAATGATCTCAGCTCACTGCAACCTCTGCCTCCCAAGTGCAAGAGATTCTCCTGCCTCAGTCTCCCAAGTAGCTTGGATTACAGGCGCCTGCCACTATGCCCAGATAATTTTTGTATTTTTAGTACAGACAGGGATTCATCATTTTGGCCAGGCTGGTCTCAAAATGCTGACCTCAAGTGATCCGCCTGCTTCAGTCTCCCAAAGTGCTGAGATTACAGGCGTAAGCTACCGCACCTGGCCTCAATTTCATTTCATAATAATACAGCAGTAACTTTACCAGCCTACTCTACTGAGATAGTGGTAAGAATAAAGCACTGAATGAATTCAAAAGGAAGGCAACAAACTTTGCCAGAGAGGAAAGTTTGATTCAATTTACATAATCACAATGTTTTCAACAATGCAGCCTCCATTTCAGGCTTGGATATTAACTGTCCTGGAGGTGCGAACATCATTATTCCACGAGAACAATCCACAAGAAAACAAACAAAAGAGAATATTATTATTAAACCTCTGTTGGGTGAAGTGGAAAGCAGCAGTATATGAGGATGGCACATCATTAAATAAGAGATCTCATTTCCCCATAGGCCTGGAGAACTGCATTAATTCAGAAAACTTAGTTGGAGAAGGACAATTGATTCCTTGAAAGCATAAATGTGCTGAAGACTATGTTTGAAATCTTCATCGACTCTTGTTCAGCTATAATGACCTCCCAGGGGAGATTTGCAAGAGCTCATGGGGTATCACTGGGTGACAAATACATAGAAACTCAGAATGCCACTGGCAATGACTATTCAAGATGGCCTTAGGTGACTGACATTGGGTAACCTCCCAGTAGCCACTAAGAGAGCAAAACCATCAATACAGCTACTAGGCACTCAGTGAAACACCACTGTAAGCAATTTAAGTGTCCAATGTAAAAGAAATGATAGCAAATTATGGCATGTCCATAAAGTAATTATGATGCTGTCATTAAAAATTACGCTCACAAAGAATGTTTAAGGACATAAGAAGTAAGTATATGAAGTATTAAATGAATAAAACAAGTTTCAAACTTGTATACAAATAAACCATGACCCCAAGTATGTTTAAAAACTAAAAGCCTCTCTAACAGAGATAACCACTAGTTACATAGTAACATTTGTTTCCTCTAGTCTCTTTCTATATAAGCAGCTTTTATCTTCTTTACAATTCTTTGTTGAAAAAATAAATAATGTAAAAATAAATATTAGTCAATGTTCTCCAGGGAGTCTGAAGGCCTGAGAACCAGGAGAAGTGATGATATAACCGCCAGCCTAAATCTAAAGACTCACATAGAGGGGAACAACACACACTGGGGCCTTTTGGAAGGTGGCAGGTGGGAAGAGGGAGAGGATCAGGATAAATCACTAATAGGTACTAGGATTAATACTTGGGTGATGAGATAATCTGTATAAACAACCCCCATGACACAAGTTTACCTATGTAACAAACCTGCACTTTTACCCCTGAACTTAAAATAAAACTTGGAAAAAAAAGAAAAATATATTAGAAGACTGCCAAGGGTTAAATGATAATTAGTTAATACTATCGAATCACAGTTAAATTCCTGGTTTCTATAATTAAGCTATGATTACATAAGATTATCATTAGAGGATGCTAGGTGAAAAGGCTGAGGGAATTCTCTGTACCATTTTCACATATGTAAGTCTAGACTTACTTCAAAATAAGAACTTAGAAGAAAACAACAACAAAAATAAATAAAGGTCCAAGAACAAGGGGCAATGATGTCTAAGGGCAGGAGCTGATGGATATTCCAGCTCAACAAGAGAGAGAGAATTTTCCCTTTCTTTTTGTTCTATCTGGGCCCTCAATGAACTGGAATATGCCTGCCCACATTGGTGAGGGTGGGTCTTCTTTATTCAGTCCACCAATTCAAATGACCACCTTTTCCAGAAACACCCTTACAGACATACCCAGAAATAACGTTTCACCACCCATCTGGGCATCTCTTACCTCAGTCAAGTTGACACATAATATTAAGCATCTCAAAAACCATGATGTTCTTTCTTATCAAGAAAGAACTTTTAAATGTAAATATCTGGGCTGGGTACGGTGGCTCATGCCTGTAATCCTAGCACTTTGGGAGTCCCAGGCCAGTGGATCATCTGAGGTCAGGAGTTCAAGACCAGCCTGATCAACATGGTGAAACTCCGTTTCTACAGAAATATGAAAATTAGCCAGGCATGATGGCAGGCTCCTGTATTCCCAGCTACTCGGGAGGCTGAAGTGGGAGAATCACTTGAACCTGGGAGACAGAGGTTGCAGTGAGCTGAGATCACATTATTGCACTCCAGCCTGGGTGACAGAGCGAGACTCTCTTAAATAAATAAATCAATAAAATGTAAATGTCTGGAAATAAAGAGTTTTTCCTTAAACAAGGAGGACATACAATTTTTTGCTCTAGAATGCTAATCTGCCACACACGATGAGCTCGAGGGAAGGGACATCAGGTCTACCACTGGTGAGAACATCACACTCCTTGCCTGCCTTGTTTCTTTGTTTTTCCCCCAGCCGTTCTGTGTCCTAAAAGACAGCACAGAAGAGCAAAAAGCCCTGTCCTGTTCCCATCCAGTAAACTTTGGTGCAATTATGGGATCCAGAGTTCCCCATCATGACCTCCTAATGGCCTCTGAGGTGAAAAAGCACCTGCTGCTCATACTTAGAAGTCAGTTTGAAGCAGTATCATATGTATGAGCCTGAGAATGGAAATCGTTTCAGAAGCAGGATTCCATGTCCACCATCAATAGCCACTGAGCCTGGCTCTGAGTATTCCTCTGCCAGGAACACATTCTTCAAGTCAGAGGTATAGGAGAAATAGCACAGGCTAAATCCTGGTAGGCTTCCAGTTTTATCTGTAATGAACTATGCGGCCCTTGGGCAGGTGATTTAACCTCTCAATTTTCTCAACTGAAAAACAGTATCTACATTTAGAAGGTTGTTGAAAGAATCAAATGAGACCACATATATAATACTGTGGCCGGGGTGTCTACATGCTTTGGTATAGTTGATCATCACATGAGGTGCCCAGCCTGGTGCTATCTGCTGTGAGACTATATTTATCATAAGGCAGGACATCTATCCAGAGTGGGCAAAGAGCCCACTGCAGAGACATGAAAAAAGGCACTAATTAAGATAGTCATCAATTAAGGGCTCAAGCTAGAGATGCCAATTTTATTCAGACTAGAAAAAGCAAAACAAAGGCTGGAATGATCAGACATGGCCATGGAGGAGGTGACATTTGAGCTTGGCCTTAGTACCTAGTTAAGAACAGTATCTGTGTCTCCATCTCACTAAGCTAACACATGTTTTCTTGATAATATGACCACCTTGCAATTCCAAGTCTAAGATAATAAAAATGAGCCAAATTTGTTTTAAATATCTATTTTTTTCTACTCTCCCTTCTTCTCTTGCTTTCCATCTTAATTCCTTCTGGAGGCCTGATTAGTACAAAAGCTGGAGGAAGGAGCAATTTTTTCTTTTCGCTCCCTGCCTTCCTTGTTGAGCTGGAACATCCCATCTCATCTTCTCTGGTCTTTGGACTGAGATTACATCCTGGGCTTCTTGCCTGTCAGGCCTTCGGACTTGGACTGAATTATAGCACTGGCTTGCCTGGTTCTCCAGCTTGCAGATGGCAGATCATGAGACTTCTCAACCTCCACAATCCCGTGAACAAATTCCTCATAATAAATCTCTGATTCTGTTTCTCTGAAGAACACTGATTAATACAGCAAGGCTATGGCACAAAATGGTGTTTGGAAGACCATTTGGTTTCCAACCACAAAAAGACTTGGATATCTTGCTAAGGTATTGAGACATGAATCAGCTGGAAGTGAGGGGTCATGGGAGGATGCCAGGCTAGTGCATGACATGACCAGATGATTGTATTGGAAAGATCACTATGGGTGACAGCTGAAGACAGGGAGACTGGTTGTCCAACAAATCCAGGGAAGAAAAGTGAGGTCTGACCAGGTCATCTCTTTGCCAGATAACATTGAACACCCGCTGTCTGGCAGACACTTAGTTGATTGAGTTATCTGATGAACTGTATAAAAGACAATAGGCAGATGTTCAAGGAAGATGGCTAAATCACAGTCATCAAAGTCTGCTTCCAGGGAAGCCTTTTTTGAAACTAAAATGCACTCATTCATCTCATCATTCATCTTTCCTTCAAATACTGTGAACTGAACACCTGCTCCAAGTGCAGAATTTGGCCAGACACATAGAGCATCAAACTTGGCTCTGACTGTGCTCAAGGAGCTTGTGGTCTTGAGAAGGAGGTGGACGGACTCCTAAACCAATCTTTATCTAACTGTGTTGGAACATTGTGATGGGAGTCAAGAAGGACAGCCAATCCAGCCTAGTGAGAAAATCTTCCCAGAGGGGATCATGTCTGAGCAAAAACCTAAAGGATGAAGGGGAATTAGCCAGGTAAGAAGTAAGGACAGGTGCTCCAGGAGGAGGGAAAAGCAGGAATAAAGACCCAGAGACAAGCAAGACAGCAGCACTGTTTGAGGGACACTTCAAGGAGTTAATGTGACCAAAATGTAGGCCTCGGTGCAAGGAAGAGTGGAAGAAAAGCACAGCAAAATAGATGTGGGACATTTTCTGAATTTCTGTAAATGAAGCAATGAAAGGGGAGACAGGAAAGAATTCAAGATGATGTTGGCAAGTTCACTGTGCATTTTCCCAAATCCTGAATTCCCTGTTGTCTACTCCTTGGCGAAGTAACCACCGTGTGCCAAAGGGGAAAACTGGATTCTTCGTTTTTTTCCTTCTTTCTTTCTTTTTTTAAAATCTCACTAATGAATCAGTATTTCTTGTTCCCAGTAGAGGCTATTTCCTTTCCAGCCCATTTGTTTTACAGCTGAAGATGTATGTCTGGGGGGTCTTACTTTTCCTATGATGATCTGAAGCTCATCCTTTTCAAGACTGGTTATTGCTCACCCATGCAAGGCTACTGTTGCATGGGAAATTAAATTGATAAAGTCTTCCATGTCCTGCAATCTCACCTGCTATAAATTTCAAGCAGCAAAAAGAAATTCTGTCATTATCAAGCAGAGTAGCTTTACTGTAGGCACTTTTAGTGTTTGGAGAGAACACAAAAGTTGGGGCAGCACTGGGGCAGCACTGGGGCAACCCCAAAGCCTCCAAGAACTCATATTTGGTATCAAATATGGCAAATATTGATTATTTGCTCCCTCTAGGTATTACACAATGTGTTGAGATGCCAATTTATCTATGAAACTATTTATCAGTGCACAGCTAAGATAGGAATCCAGGAGCATCTGGATAATTTGAAATATACCTGCTTTCCTTCCACCTGTCTCCTAGTTGCATGCATGTTGCAGATCAAGGGTAGAAGATGGAATCATTAATCTGCACCAAACATTTTTATAATCTTCTTTCTCTGAACTTCCTGTGTAACTTCAGGTAATAAGCAGGGAGAAGAGAAAAATCTCCAAAAATCAACCTGCTAACTATGTGTTCTTCTTTGTCCAGAATCTAGCATAGAGTCTGGCAGACAGGGGTTGACTTTTTTTCACTGAAGGTCTTTTGAATGATGACAGCTCCATGGGGATGTAGATGTGCACATTAGGTTAGGAGATGTTAGGCCAATGAATTTTAATTATTTTTAACCATAGAAGTATTTTTTTCCAAAAAGTACAAAAAACATAAATAAATATTTGAAATCTCTGATTAAGCCAGGCCTGGGGGCCCAGAGCCAAATGTATCAAGTGTCCCTTCTAACCTACTGCTACAGCCCTTAAAGATGCTCCAAGACGCATCCTGAACATCATGGAACAAAATTTGTAAAGGTCATGACCCTGAAGACATATTTTCATTCAATGTCCTGTCTATTGATGAGCTCATCAGGTGATGCTCAGCCCACTGTGATCACAACCCTTATGATATAATGGAATCTAGTACTACCCTAGTTTTGCATTCCATGAGGAAATAAGTGGTGGGGGGAGGTGGTCGGGAGAGAAGATCAATAGATTATAATTAATTTTATCAGTGTCATGTAGTCAATAGAACATGTTTATTAAATTATTTGCACTCAGTAGAGTTCACATACCAAACAATTTTTCTTCCACTGATGTATTAAATGATGTTCTCTCAGATCTTTCTCTTGTCCCCTATTTATTTGTTGAATATGCTCTATAACTTCCTAATCTCAATTTAAATCCTCAATCTCATTTCCAAATGAATGTCCATTTCACTTCCTGCTCTTCCCCAGATTCAGACCTAGCCAGGCCAGAAAAGGGAGGGAGCATGTTCCACCTTTTCATTCCTCCTATTTTTAGGACATTTTCTCCTCTGGTGTCCTCAAACAGGAGGTACTAATAAGGAGAAAGTAGTAGAGTTTTGACTTAATTGGCATGGTTGTTGCCTGCCTAGACTGTCACTGCCCTCAGTAAGAAAGGCACCCCGGTGCAGGCTCTCCAATGGGGCTTATGGGTAAGTTTATTGAGTCTTTGAAGGGCACCTCCACTCTGCACAGGGGAAATCCACCCCAGCTTGACATCTTCCTAAACCTCTTAATGGTTTCATATCCAGTCTCTTATGCCAAGTGTCATCACATCCATCAGCCAGCAGGAGGTACCAGCAAGATAGCTCAATCCCAGGAACCTTCCAGGTCTACTTAACTTACATGAAACTCATACATACTTGGCCATGTTCTGCTGCTGAGGCCAATCTCCACACTTGCATCTCTACTCACCTTTCTTCTTCACTACTCAAATAGGTACAAGTGGTAGATCATCAGTTGTACTAATTAAGCTAATCAATTGTGCTAATTAAGACCTCCAGCCAGGAAATGTAAATGTCTATCTCCCTTTTCTTATAGGAACCACCCTCATCTAAGGAATGTTTCCTGTGGAAAACAGACCTCTCCATCCCCACTGAGATGAGAAAGGCTGACAACTCACCACTCAAATAATTTTCCAGCAATCCTTCTCCTCATTCCACTCTCCTCAGCCCACACCCAATTGTCAGATCTACATAAGTAAGTAAGCAACAGAGGGAGATGATAAGGTGGTAGATATGGTAGCAGAGCTATTAAAAACCCAAACAGGCACTTGCCTTCCAAATATTTTTGGCTTGTCACAAAATTTGGGGTACAGAACTTTGTCCTCATTTGTAGATCCTAATTGTCAATACTCAAGTAACAGGAAAAGTTCCTTAACATTCTGTTATATAACAAACATAGTGTTAGTGACTTCAGAGATTTTCCAAAGGAGGATAATAATGGCTTTTGACCTTTGAGAGCTTGTAAGTCAGTTGGGAGTCAAGATATACACTTGCATACACACATGTACACACGCATGCATGAAATGTTAGCAAGACATGTCAATAGGCTACAAGTTCTTAGGGAGTCCTAGGAGCATGGAGTAGACTGTTGCTATTGTGGTTGAGAAGGAAAATAAGTCCCTGTAGATTGAGAAAAGGTAAGTATGAAACTAGGCTCTGAAGGAGCACTGCCAAGGTCATGGTGTGGTGGCAGAAGAAAATGTGAGCAGGAAATCTTAGGGTGGTAGACCCACCATTTGGCTGGCCTGGGAGGATCATACAGGGCCCTCAAAGGCATTCAGGATGGGACAGTCTTGGGTGCCTGGCTGCGGAGCCTGGACTTCTATTTCTGTCAGTTGGGGACTCATATGGATTCTTGAACTAATACAGGACAAGATAAAGGCACAAGCCGGGGAGGAGGAGAAAGACAGCAAATCCAAGTCTGTCCTTTACCTCTATCTATATCAGAGTTAAGGAAGTAGTTTAATCACTTCAATAGCCACCCAGAGACCATCCATGATGAAAGGTCAGGACAGAAGAGTCCCATGGGAACAGGCCAGGAAACAGAGGATGTCACAGAATGTGAGAAGTTGTGCCCACAGCTGAGCATTTGCAGGCACTTGCATGCACTCAGGGCCCTCCCTTGGCCCAGCCACAAGGGAAGGATAAGTCAAATCCCAATCCTGTGTTCTTTCTTTTTATGCCTAAATTCACACATATTTCCTCCCTTGCCCTGCTTTCCATTATGTGCTCTAGCTAATGTCATGTCTCAAATTGAGCTCAGTGTTTTTTCTTAGCACTGTATCTTTGTTGGATGCCTGAGTCATGGGCATAAACCTCCACAGGACTTTCCAGAAACCCTCAGAGTGACACCATTATCAGGAGAACAGAACAGAACACTGGGGGATTCAGGGATAAGAATACTGTTGAGATATTTAGGCACATGCCCCCTGCCATTTCGAGTCACCCAGGCACACAGTTCTTTGTCAGATGCTTGAGCTATTTCTAATCACATGTGATTCACACTTCCTTCTTCCTTAGAGGTTCAGATGACCAATCGTTGTGCCCACTTCTTTGAATCTGGGATCTCACCCACTTCAGCAGAGCTGATTGGTTCCTGGAGGCCTTAAGCAAGACAGGAAGACGAGAGATGCTGGTGGCATAGACCTCAGCCAGGAGCTGTCTGGCCACTTGATGGATGAAGCTTTTTCTAGATTCCCTGATTCCAGAAGTTGGGCCTGGACAGTGGGCATAATGGTGTGAAGCATGGACTTTTCAGACCAAGGATTCTTTCTTTCCAAGGGCAGATTCAATATCCTCTGCACTAATAGATGAAGAGAGACGTCCTCTCACCTTCTGATACAAGGAATTTGTTAATTCTTTTAGTTAGGCATCTGTTGTCAATTCAAGAGAGGGACAGAGAGGCCACAACACTGAAGGGAATTCCTTAGGCGCATTGTGAGACAGCCAGATTTGAAGTTTGGAACCTAAACTTGGATCAAGATCAAAATAAGATTCTCTGGATTGTTGCTGCTGGGCCTAGAAGGCCCTAAATTCCAAATGGACAGGGCAGTGTGTGACAGACCTGTTTTCTGGTGAGACGGGTGGCTCCCTTCTACCACAGGTTCCCATATCCAGAAAAAAACCCAGGTGCCTTTTATGAGGTACATCCTGGGTGGGATAAAACCTAAGGACAAAAAGAAAGGCAAAAAATGAAAATTCACATCTGAAACTGTTTACAGTTATCATAGTGTTAGTGATGATGTTGATATTTAAGATTAGTATTTGTATTGTGGGATAAAGCAAATAAGCAATTATGTGATTTTCAAATTCTCTCATCCCAGGTGTCCTTGAAAACTGGGATCCTCTGTGTGGGAAAAAGGAAATAAAGTTGTGAGACAGAAAGACATTCAGTGCTGGATTTAAAGAAGTATCACTATGAATTCATTATGTATTTTATTTTAAAACAAATAAAAGAAACAGAACAAATTTCCTAATTGTATGCAATTAAAAGACATAGAAAAGTCTAGAAATATTGAACATCTCCAGTGCCTAGATTTTAGTATTAAAATATTCTTTCCCCAAAAAGGAAATGAAGGGTCCTAGGAGCTAATTCAAGATCAAGGGAATGAAATATACAAGATGAACCTGAAACATCTTGTCAACCCAGATAGATTTTTTACTATCAAAACTCACTAGCGGCCAGGTACAGTGGTTCATGCCCCTATTCCCAGCTCTTTGGGAGGCTGAGGCAGGAGGATCACTTGAGGCCAGGTGTTCAAGACCAGCCTGGACAATATATAGTGAGACACCATCTTTACAAAAAAAAAGTGTTAATTAAATGAATGTGGTAGCACATGTCTGTAGTCCCAGCTACTCACAGGACTGAGGTGGGCTGATCACTTGAACCCAGGAGTTCAAGGCTGCACTGTACTCCAGCCTGAGCAACAGAGGGAGACCCTGTATTTAAAAAAGAAAGAATGAGAAAAGAACACCCCCAATTTAGTTTATGATATTAATAATACAACAGTGACCTGATATTTGATATTAAGAAACTATTATTTTTGCCATGATAATGATACTGGGGTGGGGTTGGAGGTTAAACTCTTGTTTTTTTTATAGATACTGATTTAGCTTGGATGTTTCTAAAAGCAGAGCCTGAGACAAGGAGTTGGGTTCAGGTAGTTTATTTGAGAGGTGATCCCAGGAAGCATGAGTCAAGTATCAGGGAGAGTAAGAGAAGGAACAAAAGCCAATCAAAGGGTGCCTCATCAAGGTCAAAGCAGTGACCATCGGGGGTCTGATTCCCTGCAGACTTCTGAGAAGGACACAGAATGCTCCCAGAATTGTCCATCTGAGGATGAGAATCTGGGATTGTCTCCCATCTCCCATTGGATGAGTTGATAACTCCCCACATTTCAGAAAATGCCTCGAGCCAGAAAGTGAAAATGCTCACAGCACACATTTTAGGAGTGACTTTGTCACTCTCAGAGAGAGTCTGACCTCTACAGAAACTTTTGCCACAGCTGCAGCTGAAATCAGAGATGAACCAGCAGATGTGACACAGGAACTTCTACTACAGGTTCATGTTGCAATAATTACAGACAAAACACTCTATGCCTGAGATTGGTAATGTGGAGGGGGACGCATGAGGGTATAGATGAAACAAGCATGGCCAAGAATTCATACTTGCTTAAACTGGGTAAAGGGTACATAGGGGTTTGTTATACAACTCTGTCTACTTTTCTAAATGTTTAACATTTATCATAACAGAAAGTTAAAAAGAAAGAGAAGAAAAAAAGGGGAAAGATGGAGGAAGGGAGGAAAAGAAGATATGAAAGAAAGAAAGAAAAGAAAAGAAAGAAAAAGTGAAGTTCCTGGAATCAGAAATCTTGGCTCCACTGAATTGGGCAAGGCAAAGAACCCTTCCAAGTCTTGGCTTTTCTCATCTTAAAAAAAAAAAAAAAGCTAGTAAAAGAACCTACTTCCTAGAATAAATATATACATAATGAGAGTGCATTCACTGTTGCACTTTCAAATAGCCCACCTTACTGGTCACGCTCACAGTAAGTGCTCAATAAATGTTAGCTATTACATTATTATTTTGAGAACTCCATGTCCAGACAGCAGGCAAGAGTAAGCAGGCCTGATCTGGTTGACGAGGGAGAATTTCAGGGACAAAATGATCTCACAGTGGTGCTATGATTCTGTTCGCCTAACATACTTTGAAATGCTCAGAAGAAAAAATACAGCAAACTCTGTGCTACACATGTGCGTCTGAGGGGGACACTGGTAATTAAATATGAGACTCCCAATTGCTCAGCACACATCCTGTGTTCCCCATTTTTAAAAAGTGTGGGATGATAATCCCTGTTCCCCTATCAGAAGGAGATGACATCCTAGCTACCTATGGAGAATAATGGAGAAGGGCAGAGCATGGTATCCAGCACGGAGTAAGTGCCTCAGAAACGGCGGTTGTGTTGAAATAATCATTACTGTGTTACTGCCGCTGCTGTTTTTAGGAACCATTTCTCCCTCTCTTGGCATTGAGACCACCATGAATCTTTAGCCTGGGATCCTTAAATGAGCATCCCCTCCTCATCTGAATGCCATCTATCCACAAAGGGACAACATGAGATCTGGAAAAACCAGTGAAGAATCCTGTGAGTTACTCAACACTATGGAAATAGACCCTCTTATTGTAAAACGTTGACCGGCTAATGTTGCTAGGAAGTGAAAGACTAAACCTTCTCACTTTTTGAGAGTTAAGTGGAAACCTCTTTTTTACTTCCATCCTTGTTGCAATCTTTCTAACATGCATCAGCCCAATGTGCTGCCTTAGAAAGTTTAATCTTTGAAGACTTTGACCACATTATGCCTCAGAGTCATCTTTCTGACCACCTGTAACTCTGCGCAAGAGGAACCAAAGACATAGAAGTCTCATGACCTCATCATATTCCCAAGGAGTTGTTTTGTCTAATGAATAATACTTTTCTTTCTTATCACTTATATCTTACACATGGAAAACTGAGTGCCAGGAAACAGTTTGGCTATTTAAATATTCTAATTAACCAATTTTTTCTATTTCACTGGCTTATATAAATCTGGTTAGTATAAAAACCCGTATCAGTCAAGTCCAAGTTCATGTTCAACCATTTCAGTGTCCCAAATGGCTATGTTAGAAATAGTGCCTGAATTATACTAAATGACTAAATCTTATTAGTTTGAGAAATTTTGAATATTTTCTCTATATAATTAGAGAGATTGCTTATTTATGTAAAAGTCACTAAGCTCTCTTGACCTACAGTCCCCTCTTAAGAATCTGATGAAAATCATAGACTTTCATCTCTAAAAAATGTGTGTATGCCCATGCACTGCTTATTTGTCTCCCTGCAAGTCTCCTGTAGCACATTCATGGACCTCTAGGGGCTCTAAGAACCCCAAGTTAATAATAACAACTGGTTAGACTTCCTCCCATTGTTGAATGGTTAAACTCTTTTATAAAGGCAGTGGTCCTGGATGTCTCTTCACATAGAAACCACTCTTACTGAAGTTTTGACATACATATACCTCCGTGAAACTGTAACTACAATCAACATAATAAAAATACCTTTGATCTCAAAAATGTCCTCATGGTCCCTTGTAAATTTTAGCAAGTAGGCAAATTTGTAAAAACAGAATCTGTGAAAAATGAGATTAATATATTTGTCTATTTTTATGCCAATACCATACTGTCTTGATTACTATATCTTTATATTAAATCTTGAAATTAGGTTAATGTTAGTTCTCTACTTTGTTCTTTTCTGAGTTTTTTGCTATTTTAAGGACTTTGAATTTACGTATGAGTTTTAGAATCAGCTCATCAATGTTTACAAAAAAAATCTGTTGGAATTATGATTAGGATGACCTTGAACCTGTAAATCATTTTGTCTATTTTTTTTTTTGGCATTCATTTTAATTGTTTTCTGGTCTAATCATTAATATTTCCTTTTTTCTTCATACTTTACAGTCCTTTTAAATAATTTTTAAAGGGGAAATCTGAAGCCATTAATTGAAGAACTTTCTTCTTTTCTAATATAGTCATTTAATGCTATAAACTTCCCCATAAGGACTGTCTTAGCAGTATTCCACGAATTTTTATATGTTATATTTTATTTTCCTTCAGTGCAAAACAGTTTTAACTTCCCTTTTGCTTTCTTTTTCGGCCTATGTGTTTTTCAAAGTATACATTTTTATTTCTGCCTATTTAAATATTTTTTTCCAAGAGATCTTTCTGTTATTGATCTCTAATTCCACTGTGTTCAGAAGATGTTTTGGGTGACTTCAATAAATACTTTACATTTGTTTAGACTTTTTTTTGTAATCCAGAATGTGATTGATCTTGATAAATATTATATGTTTACTTAAGAAGAACGTGTATTTTGCTCTTCTGCTGTTGGTTAGAAAGTTCTATAAACATCAATGAAATTGATAGTGTTTTTCAAATATTTTACATCTTTCCTGATTTTGCCTACTTATTCTACTCATTATGAAAAAGGCATATTAAACCCCACATTCTTATATTGAATTATGCCAACTAAAACTGTAAATTTGTCTACTTTATCTTACAGTTCTATCAATTTTTATGTGTTTTGACAGTTGCATTAATATTTATGATTATGTACTCCTGATGAACCAATCTCTTTATCATTATGAAATGACTTTATTCCTAATATGTGCTGTAAAATCTACTTTGTCTGATATTAATACTGATAAGCCAGCTTTCTTTTGATTAGTGTTTGCATGGTATATATTATCTCTCATCTTTTTACTGTGCCATATAAGCTAGTTTTGTATTTATATTTGAAATGTGTTTCATATAGGCAGATTATAGGTGAGCCTTGATATTTTAAAAATCCAGTCTGACATTCTACCTTTTAAGCATGGCATTTTGAGTATTTACATTTAAGTGATTATTGCTGTGGTTAGGTTTAAATCTATCATCTTGCTGTTTTGTTTCCTGTATTTGCCCAGTTGTTCTTTGTTTCCTCTTTTCTCTTTTTCTGCCTCCTTTTTAATTAATTAAATATTTTTATGGTTCCTTTTAAATTCCTTTATTGACTTATCAGCTGTAACTTCTTGTTGTCATTTTAGTGGTTGTTTTAGGTTGATTTTATGTTTCTTTAATCATAGTCTACCTTCAACTGATATTATACTACTTCATGTTTACGTAGTGCTGAATCTTACACATGTAATTCACTGCCCACAAAGTCCATGTTAGCCAGGTATTAATGTCCTCATTTTGAGAATGAAGGAATCAAAGCTTAGAAGAATTATATAATTTCCCAAGATCAATCCATTATTTTGACATATTAGAGAATGAAACACTGTTACCATTTTTGACTTTGATAGGTTGATAAGCTAATAAGAAGAAAATGGCTATATGTAGCATCTTAGCTAAGGAGACATGGCTTTAAAACTCCACATCTGTTTCATAAATCCCAAATATTCAGGACTGAGTTAATGAAATATACTTTTTATCTACTTTTAAAATTATAAGTTCTTGAGTACAGACATTAGGCTCGATATGAATTCACTTAAAAAACTAAAGAATGGAATCTATACTGCCTGTTGTGTCCTCCTCCTCCCAGAAGCTCCAATTCTTAAATTTATTTTTCTGTTTTAGTGCTTCCTCACCTAAAAGTCAATTTTCTTCCCTATTCTGAAGCTTCAATATGACTGTGATATGAAACATATTTCCTCTAGAGAATACCAGGAAGTTCCCATGAGCAGCCAAAAAACAGCTGTGTATGGACAGAGGTGACAGATACCAGTGGCTCATGTCTTTCAAAGAGGGAGATAGGCACATTACCCAGTGGGGCCCCTTTTATAGAAAGGAAGAGCTTATCTTTGCTTAATTAATGTGTGAACTCAACTAAAATGTTGATTGTGGTTATAGTTTCACAGAGGTATATGTACGTAAACATTTATTCAGTTCTACACTTTAAATATGCATGGTTTACTGGATATCCATATAACTGTTTTTAAAAATTTAGAGGCTCAGTCAATATTAATACGTGCTTCCTACCATGCTGGACTGAGATTTTCACAGTCCTTTGAGAGTTTACTCATTTTCAGGGAATTTGGAAACAAGAAAATAATGCTGCAGATAACATTGAACAGAATATAAAATGTCCTATGATGTTTCAGAGGGCACATTGGACTCCATTAGTATCTCTAGTCATCAATATGTTTACAGATTATCCTTTTCTCATAGGGTTAGCACTTTTGGATAAACCATTGACAGCTTTATCTTGGATAAGCCTGAGTGCTCAGACAGATGGAAAAGGATCAAATTCTTCCATACACAAACAAAAATATGAGAGTATCAGAATCTTTCATCTTCCAGACCAGGTTTCTGTCAGAGAGAGATGTTACAAATCAGTAAGGGGGAAAGGTGAGAATGAACCTTACTTAATTAGACATCAGTATGAACTCACATGTAGCTTGGTAGATACAGACATAGAGATGCAGATAGATACAGAAACAAGTATAGATATGTGTGTATACACGCATTAGAATACATGCATGAGTCTTCTTAGCTCTGTTCTTGTGAAGGCCTAGAAGAAATGGCATCCCAATAGCCATAAGCATACTTGTGCCCAGGTCTTGGTATCTAATATCATTCTCCAATTCCAAGGAACCAGGGTTCCTTGGAGAAGAGGCTGATTCTACAACTAGGGAAGATAAAATACAGTATGATCTTGGAATATTGTATAATACCAGAAGACAAGGAAGTGTCCCCAAAAAACAAAAGGATGGGGTGTTGTCAAAAGGACACAGGCATCAATCTGAAAGATATTCCAATGGCTAACGCTAGAACAATTTGAGCAACAAAATAAATAGCATAGCATTGCATCATAGCTCAAAGTATAAAATAAATACACTTACTAATACATGTATGTATATTACATATTTTTGTAATGCAGGGAAACATGTCTTCTTTACAGAATTGACAATAATATATGTAGATATTCCCCTATTCAGAAAATCAAGCTTAATTCCCTTCCAATCTTGAATATGGACTGGACTTAGTGACACTTCGATATGGAAATAGAAAAATAGTAACTTCACAATGGAGAGTCCTGGCAGACACCAACTTAACTAAGTAAGCATATTTACTACCCTCACTGGTAAGTCGTGTTGTTAGCATGTATCCCCTGATATGTTGTGACAGGAAGGCACTTCATCTCTGTGGTATTCTTCTCCACATTCATAATCCCAGTTTATATATAAGGAAAACATCCTAGAAACCCAAATTGAGGGGCATCCTATAAAATACCTGACCATTACTCTTTAAAAACGACAAAGTCATAAAATAACAAGGGGAGACTGGGAACCTGATACAGTCCAGAGATTATGAAGATATACAACATAAAGGCAGTGTGGTATACTGGATGGGATCCTGAAACAAAAAATAGTGGAAAAACAACTGAAATCTAAATAGTCTGGAGCTTGCTTAATAGTAATGTAACAATATTTATCTCTTAGTTTTGACAAGCGAACTACAATCATATAAAAGTTGACATTAGGAAAATCTGGGTGATGGGTACACAGGAACTCTCTGTGTTCTCTTTCAACTTTTTTTGGTAAACTTAACATTATTTCAAAGTGAAAATTTATTTTTAAAAAAACAGCCTCTCAAAATTGGCTGCATTGAAATCTTCACAAGAATGATAAATGTTGTCATCATGAAAATTCTCAACTGGGCAAGTGAATACTGACATTTGATTCTGGCTCATGGCGTTGGGAGTATTATTCTGAGCAGTAAGTGGTGATACTGTTGTTCTCCTTTACCTAGCCCCAGGAGCAACAAAATCTGCATCTGCCCTTGAAATGGTCCTGGCTACCTCTTTTATCACTCTTTCGCAAAGAAAGAAGACCATGGTCGGAAATAGCCACAGGCTGCATGTGTCAGGATTTCTCATGACAACTGGGCAGCTCCAGAGCCTGGCCTGCCTGGTGGCCCACAGCACAGGTTTCTGGTACCCTAAGGAGTAGTGGGTTGGGAGGTGAGCTGGCTACCCCATAGCTTAGTGAATCTTCTCTAAGTAATCTTAGCAGCCCTGCAAGCTCAGTATTTTAATAAACAAGTCTTAGACATACTCAAATGTATGTCATCTCTCTCAAGAGGGAGAATCACATGCTTATCCAGTTTGTCAGCTAACAGTTTGGTCATCTCACTGTCTGTGTCTCAAAAACACTTCAAACATATATATTGGTCATCCTGAGTGATGCTAGATGGGTGTGTCAGCAGCCAGACCATTTCTGCAGCTCTCACTTGGTAAGATCCTCTCTGTTTTATTTTTTAATGTTTTAAGAGAAGAGCGTACTTTCAAAGGATGTGAGATGCCAAATCAACTTCAAATTATGCTCTCTGGAAATGTCATTAATCCTGTACCAGCTCCAAGGATTAATTTGTGACAAGCCTTACAGAGTTCCCAGCACTCACCCTTGTCATTCATCACTGTACACACCAACTGATTTCCTCCACGACTCCTTTAAACATCTTTTTTCATCACAGTGACCCACTCTCCATGTGAAAGATCTCAGTGATTCAGGAAACATTATTTGATGAGATGAACTCCGCTTAAGTTCTGCAGACAGCAATGAGGCCCTCAGAGAGTGAATTCCCATTTTGAGAGCCTACAGCTGAGGAGGAATCAGGAACTAAGTTTCTCAGCAGGGCAAGATTTTTAAAAAGCCCTCAGAGCAAGTGCAGCTGCCCTACCACTCCCCACCACGGCACCCAGGTTCCTGCCTGCCCAGACAGTTGAGTGTGGCTCTCCCGACTTAACCCTCTTCTGTCATCCACTTGCCCATTGACAGCAGCCCGCAACACTTTGTCACACATTCACCAGTCTTTTAGTGACACTTGGCCCAGGTTGAACAGGTATCCCCATATTCTATGCTTACCCACCAAACTAGCCTCTGAATCAAGAGCTACCACATAAAACAGAGAAGAAAAGTAAAGGGGAAATCCATCCTCAGCTTGGGTTCGCTGATCTTCTGTTATCAGAAGTATATATAGGATGATGCTCGGTCTTGGTGTCTGTGGAGGATGTTTTCGTGGTAGGCAAGAGAAATTCTCTTTATTTACCATGACACTGTGTGGCTTCAGATTTATTTAGTGTAAAACAGCCTTTATCTCAGCTGGCATTGACCCTATTTAAAAGAAGCTCATGTCCTTGGCAGACAAGATTGTTGTCTCTCAAGACTAGGGGATTGATTGGAGGGCAAGGAGGGGTAACAAGGCCAGCCATAGCATAGGAGGAAGTAGAAGGAGAGCAGCTTTGCCCTCCAGTGGCAAGACTTCTCCTTAAGGCAGGGTAGGTGAAGAGAACCTGCTCAGGCTGTTATAAAATTTATTTGCTCAGGCTTATATAAAATGTTTCTTGCTCCCTGGATGGATGTCAGCTGACAGTGACATCACATCTCTGCAAGGGACAAGAAACATTTTATTAAAATATATCAGTCTGGGCAGAGTCACCATAAAAGATAGTGAATCAGCCGGGTGCAGTGGCTCATGCCTGTAATCTCAGCACTTTGGGAGGCCGAGGCAGCAGATCACGAGATCAAGAGGTGGAGACCATCCTGGCCAACATGGTGAAACCCTGTCTCTACTAAAAATACAAAAATTAAGTAGGTGTGGTGGCACGCACCTGTAGTCCCAGTTACTCGGGAGGCTGAGGCAGGAGAATCGCTTGAACCAGGGAGGTGGAGGTTGCAGTGAGCCAAGTTCACGCCACTGCACTCCAGCCTGGCAAGAGTGAGACTCTGTCTCAAACAAAACGAAACAAAAGGTAGTGAATCTAAGACAAAATTTTGGGGTATCAGTTAGGAAGTAGGGTGCAGAGGTGGGATATCTAGGTTCAGCTGCACCCAGGCATCCAGGCACAAAGTTGGCATCTGCAGGGTACATTAGACAGACTCCGGGCAGTACATACAGCTGTTAAGAGCACTTGCCCCAGAAACAGGTTGTGGAGCCTCATCAATTCTAACGATTCACTTTGGCTGATATATGTCATTCCATTTTCTATTTTTTTAAATAGTGACTATGCTTCATAGATACCAGTTTTTCAGCTTGAGAGCTCATGTCCCCTCAGTAGCAACTAGTCTTTCCAATAATGTGTAGAAGGGAAGGGCTGAAATTCAAACCTAGTCTACAAGTAAAGGAAAGAGAAGATAAAGAGAGCCTCAACCACTGGAGACTCATGTGGGCCCTTTCCGTTTGCTGCCTCTATATCAATCAATTCCTCTGACCATAGATTCATTTTTCAACTCAGAGACAAGCAGTATGTATCTTCTTCAACTTTAACACCCTTGCCCAGGGTGCCACGGGGAGGAGGAAATAAAGGAGAGACTGCCTAAGGTAAAACAGCTCACAAATTTCCTTCATCTTCTCACCCCAGAGGATTTTTGTAATGCCTTGTTAGTTGCCCACTATCAGTAGTGACTGTTGATGCCATCAACAGGTGGTTGTCCAAGATATGAGCAGGTGTCCCACAACTTTTATGTATTGGAAAATAAATCCCCAAATTTATATGTTGATGGAATTTGGATGTAGGGCTTTTGGGGAGGTAATTGGGATTGGATAAGGTGATCAAGGTGGAGTCTCCATGACAGAACTAGTGGCTTTATCGGAAAAGGAAGAGAAATCTGAGCTACCACACTCTTACTCTATGTGATGCCCTCCACCATGTTGTGATGCAGCAAGAAGGTCAGTGCCATGCTCTTGGACTTCCCAGACTCCAGAACTATGACCTAAATACATCTCTATTATTTATAAACTACCTAGGCTATGGTCTTCTGTTATAGCAACAGAAAATGGACTAAAACAGTTGGCTATGGCTGCCCCATACATGGGTAGTGTATGCAGCACAGATATGTTGGACAAGGGGAGATGTCATGGCTCAGGCATGAGATTTCATCACGCTACTCAGAACAGCATGTAATTTAAAATTTGTGAGTTGTTCATTTCTGGAGTTTACATTTAATATATTTGGACTGCAGTTGACTGTGGAGAGCTAAAACCATGAAAAGTGAAACCTCAGATGGAAGGGACTACTGTAAACTTTACCGTATAAAAATTATATTTCATATAGGATGATGGCATATTTTAATGTTTTTTATATTTTATGGAGTAAGCCTTCCAAAAACAAGAGTTCCTTTGGTATTTAAATTTGTTTTAAACTTTGCTTTTCAGGATAAGGCATCTTTAGAGTTAAGAAAAGGGAGCTACCCCCATAAAGTGACCCTTTGGACACCAGGTATTTCTATCAGGTAAGGCAAGCTAACCACTGTAACAAGCAACTGCCTAATTCCAGTGACTTAACACAATAACACTTTATTTCTCATTTATACAGTAGTCCACCATGAATACTCCTTGTTAGGGGGTTCTCCTGAGTAACTTTCTTTTGAGTGACACATTGGGGACTCGGACACCCTCTAACTGTGGCTCCACCTCCTCTGATCTTTGGAGTTTCTCTTTTCAGAGGAAAGAGAGTGTGGAATGGCATCAGATGGACTTTAAGAGTCAGACTTAGAAGTCTGAGTTGATCAACACTCAATTTCATGGTGCCTCTTACCTGAGATGGAGGAACTGAAGTCTAGTGGTGTACACAGAAGGAACAGAATAGCCTGTGGTAGACACAAAGCAATCTCTGCCTTAGTATTCACTTCATTCTTTCATTCATTCATTCATTTATGGAGAAGGAGTCTCGCTCTGTCACCCAGGCTGGAGTGCAGTGGCGTGATCTCAGCTCACTGTAGCCTCCACCTCCTGGGTTCAAGTGATTCTCCTGCCTCAGCTTCCTGAGTAGCTGGGACTATATGCATGAACCACCACAACCAGCTAATTTTGTATTTTTAGTAGCAGCAGAGTTTCACCATGTTGGCCAGGCTGATCTCGAACTCCTGACCTCAAGTGGTCTGCCTGCCTCAGCCTCCCAAAGTTCTGGGATTATAGGCATGAACCACTGTGCCTGGCCCATAGCATTTATAAATGTGGTTTACTTTATGCCATCACAAGTGTCCTAACCTCATGAGA
Source organism: Mandrillus leucophaeus (assembly GCF_000951045.1). NCBI lineage: Eukaryota > Metazoa > Chordata > Mammalia > Primates > Cercopithecidae > Mandrillus > Mandrillus leucophaeus. Next base: position 4,330,262 of record NW_012108697.1, read on the forward strand.
AGGTGTGAACTTCCTCTCTGATGAGGGGCTTTGATGTTTAAGAAGAAAACAGTTGTATTTGTTTTATTTTGAGAGGGGTATCTTTGCTGCATTTTCATATTTTCTCTTTCTAGGTTGTTACAGTTGGCTTCTAGTGCTCTAGTTGACTTCTGAGTGCAGAGCCACCTTCAACCATTGCAGTGACTTGAGGTTACCCATAGCCTTCTGTCTCTCATGCCCTCAACTCAATGTGGATTTTAGAGGTGGCAAAGACTGATCCCCAAGCACGCTAAGGATCAGGCAAATAAACCTCTATTCACACTATACCCAAAGATAGGCTTTGGGAAATGGTTCTAGAGGCCCATTCTATTCAACTATTAAATATTAAAGCAATATTTTTCAGGTCTGGTCCAGGTCCCAATGAAGTCATGACCTTGGGCACAATAATTAATTTCTTTGCCGTTTGGCTATCTTGTTTGTAAAATAAATATGGTTGTATCTACCTCATAGTGTGAGTGGGAAGATTCAACAAGATAATGCAAGTAAAATGCTTAGCACACTATTAGGTGCATAGTAAATGCACAATTAGCCAGTTAATTTCCCTTACAAATCGGATCTATTTTGTATTAGTCAGCTTCCTTATCTGCAAGAATTAGAAACTGAGTTTGGATGATTTAAGTAGAAATAAATCCCTTGAAAAACTATGGGATAAATTAAATGAGCCAGGTGCAGAAAAACAAATACCTTATTATCTCACTTTTATGTGGAATCTAAAAAAGTTGAACTCATAGGGGCAGAGAGTAAAATGCTAGCTGGGGGCTGAGGAGAGAGGTGAGACTTGGAAGATGCTGGTCAAAGAACACAAAATTTTGGTTTGGAGGAATAAGCTCCAGAGCTCTATTGTACAATATGGTGACTATAATTACTAATAATAACAATGTACTATATATTTAAGAGTTGCTAAGAGAGGAGATTTAAGTTTTTTCACCGCAAAAAAAAGTATGTGAGGTAACTGATACATTAGTTAGGTTGAATTCACCCTTTCACAATGTACACACATATCATAGCATCATGCTGTACAGCATAAATGTACACAATTTTAATTTGCCACTTAAAAAATTAAAAACCACAAGGCAAGTGAATCTGTATCGGAAACTTCCTCCTATTCATCATTGTGAGGAGAGAAAGCTTTTATTTCATCATTAAAAGGTATCATTAAAGAGTAAAAAGGAAAGAAGGAAAGAACATGAGTACCTCACAGAATCTCCGGAAGAAGTGATAATGAATCGGGCATATATTAACAATGCCCCAAATCACACATCAGAATGATTTTTGTGATGGCAGCCATCACCACAGCCAGGCTGTCACCAAAGCTTGTACAACCAACAGCACTGATAGGATGGTGGATGTCGATCCCAGAACTGGAACCCATCCGGCATCTAGAAACCAGGAGCAGTGGCTGCCACTGCCACTACCTGTCAACAAATTGGATTCTGGGCAGTACCAGCTACATCACATCACTAGCCCCCAATTCAACATTGAGGCCATCATTATCTAGGTCATGTGTCCGTGCCCTCCATGCAAAGGAGTCTGGGAAAGCAAGTACAGTCAGCACTCCATGGGAGTGGGTTACACACAATTTGTGCATTCAAACAACCGCAGATCAGAAATATTTGAAAAAAAAAAATAAAGAATGGTTGCTTCTATATTGAACATGTACAGACTTTTTTCCTGGTCATTATTTTCTAAACAATACAGTGTAACAACTATTTTACATAGCGTTTACATTATGTTAGCTATTATAAGTAAATCTAGAGATGATGTAAAGTACATGGAGAATGGGTTATGCAAACGCTTCACCATTTTATATCAGGGATGCACACAGTGAGTGTAGCTTACCTGACAGGCGAGGAGTTATTCTGCCACTCTGGAGGTCCTTCTTTTTCTTTTTGTCTTTTGCAGTTTGCCTTTCTTCATTGTCCAAATAATGCATATTCATTGGAAAAAAAATAATACAAATAAGTAAAAATATACAAAGGAAAACATAAAGCTATACAAACAACATAGTCAAAACCCCAACAGATACGTGAAAAATGGAATAAAGTACTTAAATAATCCAAAAAAGAAGGCCAAAAGGGGAAACAGAGGAACAAATAACAGAAAGGATAAACAGAAAACAAACTTTAAATGGTAGACCTAAATGTAAGCATAATGGTTATTAAATGAAATGACCTAAACACACAATTAAAAGACCGTCTTTTTAATCTCTTATTTTTAAAATTAGATTTTAGGGGGTACACAAGCAGTTTTGCGGCATGGGTATATTGCCTAGTGTTGAAGGCCAGGCCACTACTGCAGCCATCATCTAAATAGTTTACACTGTACCTGCAAGTAATTTCTCATTCTTCACCCCTCTCTCACCCTCTCCCTTCCGAGTCTCCAATGGAAATGACAAATTGTTGAACTCTAGCTCTAATTCTGTGCTGTCTCCATAAACCTACTTTTAATATGAAGAAGTATGTTACATGTAAAAATATAGTAAAAGCAAGCAGTAAGTAAGCAAGAGCTGATGTAGTTGTATTAGTACCTGACAAAGCAGACTTCAAAACAGGAAAAGATTACTGGAGGTAGGGAGAGTAATTACAAAAGGATAAATGAGTCAATTAATCAAGTTATGTTATGTCAAGAAGACATAACAATCTTAAATGTGCATGCACCTAAAAACAAAACTTCAAATACGTAAACCAAAATCTGACAAACTGAAAGGAAAAATGGACAAACCCACAAATATAGTTGGAGACTTCAACATTCCTCTCACCTAAACATTAGAACAAGTAGAAAGACAATCAGCGGCCGGGCCCGTTGGCTCACGCCTGTAATCCCAGCACTTTGGGAGGCTGAGATGGGCGGATCAAGAGGTCAGGAGATCAAGACCATCCTGGCCAACATGGTGAAACCTGTCTCTACTTAAAAAAATAAAAAATAAATTTAAAAAAATTAGCCAGGTGTGGTGGTGCGCACCTGTAGTCCCAGTTACTCAGGGCCTGAGGCAGGAGAACTGCTTGAACCTGGAGGCAGAGATTGCAATGAGCAGAGATCGCGCCACTGTACACTCCAAGAGACTGGCGACAAAGGGAGATTCCATCTCAAAAAAAAAAAAAAAAGAAAGAAAGAAAATCAGCAAGAACATAGAAAAATTAACACTACCAATCAACTGGACATAATTGATATTTATTCTGTAATATGTTCACCAACAGCAGACTGCATATTCTTTTCAAGTGCACACCAAATGTTCACCAAGATAGATCATATACTGGGTCATAAAACAAACTTGACAAACCTAAAACAATTGAAATCATACAAAGTACATTTTCTGATCATAATGGAATTAAATTAGAAATAAGTAACAAAAAAGTATATGGAAAATCCAAAATATCCAAATTAAACAGCGCACTACTTAACATCTATTGTTCAAAGAGAAAATATCAAGTGAAATTTAACATAGTCTGAACTGAATGAAAATAAAAACACAGTATATCAGAATTTGTAGTAAGTAAAACAGTGTTTGTAAAATAGTCTACAGTATTAAAAGTTCATATTGGAAAAGAAGAAAGATCTTAAATTCCTGTAAGCTTCTACCTTAAGAAGAATAAAATAGGAAAACAAATAGAAGGAAAAATAATATGGGTAAAAGTAGAAATCAATGAACTAGAAAACAGAAAAGTAAAATAAAATCAAAAGCTGCTTTTTAAAAAAATCAGTAAATTTAATACACCTCTGGGCACATTGACAACTAAAAAAGTTTGTTACATATAGCACCAAAAACACAATCTATAAAAGATAAAATTGATGTCAGACTTCATCAGAATTGAAAATTTCTGCTCTTTGAAAGACACTGCTAGGAATATAAAGAGACAAGCCACATACAGTAAGAAAATGTTTTCAAATCACATCTTAGGCAAAAAGATTTACATGCACAATGTATAAAGAACTCTTTTTTTTATTATTATTATACTTTAAGTTCTAGGGTACATGTGCACAACGTGCAGGTTTGTTACATATGTATACATGTGCCATGTTGGTGTGCTGCACCCATTAACTCGTCATTTACATTAGGTATATCTCCTAATGCTATCCCTCCCCTAAAGAACTCTTATAACTCAATGATAAGAAAACACACAACCCATATTTTAAAAGGAGTACAGGATTTGACTAGACACTTCACCGAAGGAGATATACTGATGGTAAATAAGCAATGAAGAGATGTTCAACATCATTACCCATTAGGAAAATGCAAATTAAAGCCTCATTAAAATCACCTTTGAAGAGGTTAAATTTTTTTAAACTAAAAACAAAGCAAAAAAGAAAAACTAAAAACAACTGGAACTCTCATGCACTGCTCTACCAAAAATAGCACAGGCACTCTTAAATTCCATTTGGCAGTGGCTTATAAAGCAAAGCATACACTTACCATATGAACTAGGAATCCTGTTCCTACTTGTCTTCCACAGAGAAATGAAAACTTATGTTCACATAAAAACCTGTGCATGAATGTTTACAGTAGTGATATTCACAAATGCCCAAACTTGGAAAGAACCAAAATGTTCTTCAGTGGGTGAATAGATAAACAAACTCTGGTACATCCATACAATTAATATTATGCAGCAATGAAAACAAACAATATAAATACAATAAGGATGAATATTCAAGGCACTCTGCTGAGTGAACAAAGCCAATCTCAAAAGGCAACATGCTTTACAATTCTACTTATACGATATTTTGGAGAAAGCAAAACTATAAAGACAGAGAACAGAAAGTGATTGCAAGGGGTCAGGGTTGGAGGAGGGGAATGTCCACAAATGGGCAGCAAGAGAGAATTGCGGGGGTGATAGAATTGTTCTGTATCTTGACTGTGGTGGTAGTTAGATCCATCTACACATGGGTTAACATTAATCAAAAGTACACCAAATTAAGTTAACTTTACAGTAGGTTAATAAGAAAAATTTAGTAAGAAAAAGTAAACAAAAATCAGAGAAAACTAGAGGTGAAATGAATTTTCAGATATTTTTATGCACACTCACAACCTCAAATGCATACAAGATTTTCTTTCTCTCTTGTACGTTTTAACTGAACAAAAATATTACATCTTGACGTTTTTACATGAGCATTCTCTTCTCTCAGAACTGGGAAGTTCCTACATACATTGGACCAGAAAATCTTTAAAGATCTTTTTTGGAACACACACTATATTTGACTTGAGTTAGGTGAATACATTGAATCCAGACACAGAACCAAAAACTCCACTGGGCAGAAGCAGTGCGGAGCATTAGTCCATTCTTGCATTGCTATAAAGAAATATCTGAGACTGGCTAATTTATAAAGAAAAAATGGTTTAATTGGCTCACAGTTCTGCAGGCTGTACAGGAAGCATGGAAGCATCTGCTTCTGGGGAGGCCTCAGGAAGTTTCCAATCATGGGGGAAGGCAAATGGGAAACCAGGCATCTTACATGGCAGGAGCAGGACCAAAAGAGAGAGAGAATGGGGAAGTGGCACACACTTTTAAAGGACCAGATCTCAGAAGAACTCACTCGCAATCACAAGGGAATCACAGTACCAAGGGAATGGTGCTAAACCATTCATAAGAAATTCACCCCCATGATCCAATCACTTCCCACCAGGCCCCACACCAACATTAGGGATTATAATTCGACATGAGATTTGGTTTGGACACAGATCAAGCAATAAGAGATCTTCTGCGGTAATGGATCATGAGCCTCTTAGAGAGATGTGGTGAACACTGGGGGAACACCAGCATCGTTTCCTCACTTATTCCCATCGGAGTCCCAATTTTGTCTAGGGTAGTGTTCAAAACTCTTTCAAAATTCTGCTAGAGGACCTGTAAGCAAAAACCTTCATCAATTTAACTTGACCTCTAACATTTGTCATTATGTGTTTAAATAGTAACAATGCATTTCCCAGCATGTTGCAAATATTGAAATTTTCTAGTAAAACCACTAGATCCCTTTAAAAAATCAATTTGATGATTTAATACCATAGTAATTCAGGCTCTATCGCCAACTATTTTAAAAATGAATGAGCAATATCTTTTTTTAAAAATAGAAATGTTATTGATTTATCTTCTTAAACTCATATTTCGATTCTACTTCCCTCTAGAACTTAATCCTAATATATTGGCATACAGGTCTTTTTTCAATGCTCATAACACTGACATTTTCCTGCAATGTAGACTTATAAATGTCTCTGAGTCTCCTGGATTTTGATTTCACACCATCATTATTAGTGTGTAGTAAAAACAAAATAAAGTGCTTGCTGATTATCTTTTCAGCATTCATGATGATGCCTACCAATATGTAACCTTTGCAGGGGCATGAGCTATTTCCCATTTTAGGGTCAGAAGCAGGACTTGTCAATCAGTGTGGGTGACCAGCCTGAAGGATTGGGCTCACATTTCCCTTTGGTCTTAGGAATCTGCTTCCTGTCATCTGGTCTGGTAACCAGGCCTCCTGCCTCCTACATGCCCCAAGATAGAATGGACATACAAATATTCCAGCCTGTCTCATAGCAGATGCCACAGAAGGCAGATCATACACATGTCAACACAGAGGGTCAGATCCAGTCACAAGGGGCTAGTCTTGCCTATGTCCCACTGAGAGAGGCTAGCCCTTCCCTTCCCCAAACCATCTGATTTCCTGTTTCACTCTACAAAGAGAAGGACAATCCAAAGGGTAAGAGGGTCTGACCTTTGGAGGGGTTTCTCTGAATTCCTCACATTGGCTGGTTTGCTCTTGAAATGTCCTCCTATTTCCTGACAAGAATTAGAAACTAGTAATATTAGACCCTGCTCTGCCAGTGACCAAGAGCATGACCTGAGGCAGGTGCATTCTCGTATCTGAACCTCTGTCTCCTCAACTGCAAATGAGTGGTAGACCAGGAGGCTCTTAACTCCCTGCTAGCTCTGAAAATATGCAGGGTTTTATGTTCTCATCATTTGTCTCTTCTCAACTAAAGATTCCTTAGAAACAATATCTAGCTTAATTTTCTTGTAATGCCCGAAGAAGGTACTGCCATACTAAGCCCACATTATTTCCTTCTTCCCACCCTTCCTCACCCCTACACGCTTCCTTTTCTTCCCTCTCACTCACTTTTCTCTTTTTCTTTCCACCCCTCCTGCCTCCCTCTCACTTTCCTTTCCTCTTCCCTTCTTCCTCTCACCTTCCCTTCATTTCTTTCTTCCTTCCATTAATTTATGAATTCGTTAATTGGGATGGATCTAGACCATTGTGAGTGGGGTTTGCAACTTCCAAGCCTGAATTAAATAACACTTTCTCAACATTTAAATTTCAAGAAAGTAAAATTGAGTTATCAGTTGCCTCAAATCTGCTCTTGTATTTGTAGAAGGAAAAGAAGTCAGAAAACCCCTAGTAACAGGCTTTAAATAAATGTGAACAATGATTATCATCAACAACTAATTATCAGTTCCAAACTCAAAGAAGATGTCACACATATTTTAAAGCAGCTATATTGAAGCATTTCATCAGCAATGATAAAGCAATTTCTGAGTGAAGAGTTGGAGACAGGATAAACAGAGGTATCTCTTACAACATGGAAATGCACAAGGGTTTTCTGGTAATAAAGAACATGAATCAAAATATTTAAGAAAGAAATAATAAGAATTGAATACAACCTCTAAAAAAATAAATTCTTTCCAACTTGTTTTTTGTGGCCACAGAACCCCTCATAACAGAATCTGACAAAGACGTTACAAGCAAGGAAAATTATAGGAAATTATCTCTCATAAACACAGGCGTAAACATTCTAAACAAAATATAAGCAAACTGAATCCAGCAATATTTAAAAGTATAATACATCATGATATAGTAAATTCATCACACACATGTAAGGTTACATTAGTATTTGAAAATGAATCAACATAAATCACCACCTTAACCGAATAAAGGAGACCAATGGTATGGTCTTAACAGAGGCAGAAAAAGCCTTTGATAAAATTCACCACCTGTTCCTGATTAAGGAAAAAAGCTTTCAGCAAATAAGAATAGGAAGAAAAGTATTTAATCTATTAAAGAACAGCTACAAAAAATCCGTAGCCAGTAACATACTTATTGGTAGATGATAAAAGAATCTCCCTCTGAGATTAGAAACAAAGAAAAAGGTATGCACATGACCACATCTTTTGACGTTGTACAGGCTTCTAGCAACATTATAAAACAAAAAAATAGAAGTATAAAGATTGAAGAGTTAGAAGACATATTGCTACATTCATGTATGACATGATTGTGCACATCAAAAATTCCAAAAGTTATACAAGCTGTTATTGTTAAACAGATTTATCAAGGCTGCGAGAGTCAAGGTCAGTAGCAAAAATCAACTGTGTCTATATATTGGCTTCAAATAATTGGAAAATAAAATTTTGAAGTAGCATTTACAATCGTATTTAGAAACATCAAATAGGTAGGAATAAATCCAATTGTAGAGGTAAAATGTCTCTAGAGTGAAAACTGAAAAACAGTGTTGTTAGAAATTTTAAAAGACATAAATGAGAAAATATTTCACATTGATTTAAATTCTCAATATGAATTTGATGGTGTCAGTTCTGTCCATATGGGTCTTTAGATTTAATGCAATTCCAACAAAAGGCCCATCAGAGACGGTGTGTTTGTGAGTGTGTGTAACTGAGGAGCTGATTCTAAAACGTCTGTGTTGAAATGCAAAGGATATGGAAGATCAGTGTTGAAGGAGAACAAAGTTGGAGAGTTAGAGGACTTTCATTATCAAATATGGAAATTCCTAAAAAGCTTTAGTGATTAAGACAGTGTCAGATTGGTGCCAGGATAGAACAGAATAGAAAGTCCAGTCCCAGATCTATATAAATACATGTGTTCACTTGAATTAATACAAAGGCACCACTGCAGACATACATGCTGTGATTCCATTTATAAAAATCGCAAGAACAGGTAAAGTTAATATTTAATGATAGAAGTCAGAATAGTGCTTATTTCAAGAATTGACTGGATGGGAGGACACAAGGGAATGATATGCCTGCTGGAATCATTCTATATCTTTTCCGGATTATGTTTACATGGGTCTAAAAACTCATAAGCTGTATGCTTAAGATTTGTTACTTAACCGTGCATGTGTTATACTACAACTAATAAAAATGTTTAAAGAATGTAAGCCATTTTTGTCATTTTATTGCTGACCCTCTCTCTTCTCCTTCTGCTCCATGTGTAGGCAAGCTGGTAAGAAAGCCTGGGTGCTCCCTCCTGTGGTGCTATGGGAGCTTCAAATCACACAAGCCCCTGCACAAGCATGGGGATCAGTAGCCCAGCTCCACCCACTCTCCACCAGAAGAAACCTGAGCCAGTCCCCATTCCTGTTTTTTTCATGTCATTTTTGGACCTGCTTGGGTGCCTCCCCACTGTTCCCAGAAAGTCTCTTTATGTGAATAACAAAATTTTCATACCTTTCTGCTGCATGTATGTTATCATTAGTCTCTATCTCCGAATCAAAATTTGACTGGGAGTCCATCCGCCGTCTGCAAATGGCCACAACAGAGGGAAAGGCTTTTGCCTTTGATTTCTCTATTTTGTTTTCTGCTGGATACGGGGCACTTAAGTGGTGCCTAGGACATAGTAGGTACTCAATAAATATGTATTGAATAGAGGCAGGGTCAGAAAATAAAGAATTTGGATTGGCAGAAAGATAGATGGGAGGATGTAGGTGGAAATCTCAATGTGCATCTTTAAACCAAACCAAAACAAATAAGACCCTGTATTAGTCCACTCTCACATTGCTATAAAGAAACACCCAAGAATGGCTAATTTATAAAGAAAAGAGGTTTAATCAGCTCACGATTCCACAGGCTGTACAGGAAGCATGATGTTGGTATCTGCTCAGTTTCTGGGGAGGCCTCAGGAGACTTACAGTCATGGCTGAAGGCAAAGGGGGAGCAGCACTTCACATGGCCCAGAGCAAGAGGAACGGGAGTCGGTGGAGGGTGGTGCTACACACTTGTAAACAACCGAATCTCTTGAGAACTCTATCATGAGACCACCACCAAAGGGATGGTGCTAAACCATTCATGAAGGATCTATCCCCGTGATCCAATCACCTCCCACCAGACCCCACCTCTGACACTGGGGATTACAACTGAACATGAGATTTGGGTGGGGAGACAGATCCAAACCATATCAGACCCCCAAATCAAGCATGTGCCATAAGAGGTGTTGACTATAATGAACTATATCCAAGCTCTAAATAAATCTACTTCGAGCTATAAATAAAGAAACTACATATACATAAATAAAAATTACACAAGTTCTGGGGAAAAGACATCAAGAACTTCACTTTTCATTATGTGAACAGCAGGGAAACACGTCTTTGGGGAACTATTCTACCCTCCAGCAAGTGCACTATGGCTCTTGCTTGGGGGGGAAGAAAAAAAGCCCAAATCCCTGCTGCTCTGTGGCCATTCTCATTCAGGGTAACCTTAGTGTTGCTTCATAAAGGGAGGCTGGAACTCAAGGGAAAGGAGATTGAGCAGGATTAAGACAACCAAGGCTCGGTGAGTGGGCAAGCACATCTTTGGGAATAAATCTGTCAAAACTGTGAGCTCCTCTGGGCTCCCCCACGGCAGCACCAGCAGCCTAGAGTCAAAGCTTTACTGTAGAAGACTCTTCCCTCGTGGGCTCCAGAACTCAGCAACACAGCTTTCCCTAAGTTCCTTTGCATTTCTTCACCTATGAAGGGAGCCTCCAATGTAAACCCTTTGCCCTGAAAGATGTCAACTTTTCCTATATAATAGAAGGCATCTCTGTTATTTCAAATGATGCCTGATCGGCAGGTGCTGAGCATTGAAGAATGTCCAGAGCCGCTGGGGTCTGGCTGGCTGTGAGCAGGGGTGGCAGCGGGGAGCAGAAGGGAGGAAGTCCAAGTCTCATCAACTGGCTTTGTGTCTGAGTCTTTTTTTTCTACAATGAAGTCTGCCTTATGGGATGGAAATGCTCAAACTCAGTGAGAAGTGTTCTCAGAATGTCCCCTCAATGAGGTCCATGAAAACAGCTCACAAATAGCTTTTGATCAGTAATTTGTGTATTTATACACATTCTTTTTACCAGGCAAGAAATTAGGGAAAGAACTTTTAGAGCCACCAGTAGGAGAGATTCTGCTTTTTGTTTCACTATCTTGGTGCCCATGTCAAACTGAGAGAAGGGCTAGAAAAACTATGTCAGCACAGTGAAGGATTCTACAGGCAGAAGGCCACCCAGGCTCCTAAAGTGCAACTCATTCTTTTCCTATTTTTAAATTTTGACTGTTTCATGATTCAGGGTGAAAATTTGCAGATGCTAGCCTAGAATGTAAATAAGATACAGAATGTGGAGGAGGGAGTTTTACAAATTACCACAAGCTACAGCAAAAGTTTGCCTTCCAAAAATAAAACCAAAAGCATTTCTTAGGATTTTGTCAATTAATAGCCACTAATAAAATCTCAGAGTATTGTAAGAGCTACTCTTAAAACGGAATTTCTGGCATGCAAGGTTATTAGCAATGCTGGAGCACTCTGGAAGGGGTTGCAATTATCTGAGCTAATGTTTTCTTCATTAACTCTTAATTGGCTCACCAGAAAACAAGAGTTGAGTATTCATAGCTAGCATTTACTAAGATCTTTGAGACATCTCAGTCACTGTGTTAAGTGTTTTAGATACCCTACCTTAGCTGAACTTCACAACCATTCTATGAGGTAGAAACAGGAATGGAGAAGTTAAATGACCTAACTAATACGATATGAAGTTGGGATGTGAACACAAAATCCACCCTCTTTACCACTACTTCGTTTTGCCCCTGGTGATATAATACATGTTAGAATTCAGTCATAAACACGGAAAAGTTCAACCCATAAATTACCTGAATATGATCATTGTATTCTGTATCTCATTTCAGCATCTCACCGAACCTTCCTTGATCCCCTTACACATGCCTTACACTCGTAGGTCAACACTGTGGGTAACCTGTGGACAGAAGTGAAGTTGTTCTAAAGCCTCTGGTGCTCAGTGTGAAAATATGCCCTGACCAATTAACAATGTCCATTAAGGATGCAGGTTGAGAAGGAGGTAGTACGCTTGCCAAGAATGTGCCATCCCTGATCTAATCCACCCCCACTGTTTCACAAGCAATAGAACTGAGACCCAAAAAGGGAAAATAAATTGCTTAAAGCCACATGAATAGGAAGTAGCCAAGTCCAGTCAGTGCTCAGGTTTCCCTGATTCTAAATTCACCATTCTTTACATAAAGTCTTCTGCTAATAAAGCAACACCCTAAGCTCCCCACCCAGCCCAACTTGGCCGTGTTGTTGTGAACAACCAACGTGTTGATGTTCACAAAACATCTTTGAAATTCATAAAGCCTAATTTTCTATCAGAGGCATTTAAAGATCAGCACAAATACCAAGGCATTTCTTACCTACCAGCTTTACTTTTGGAAAGGTTCATGTTCAAGAGCCTTATAAACTATAGTCAGAACATTTCTTCCAATAAAACTACCCAGGTCTTCATCCCACAAAGATATCTGCTAATTATTCTTACTAGTGTGCCTCTTTATGATCTACTTAGCAATGGCTCTCTGGTGACCAAAAGTAGTTAATGCATCTTCCCAAGGTGCCCAAAATTACCCCCAGGGAATAGTTTTAACACTAGGAAAATCACCCTTACTCCATCCACTGTTTAGCAATTTGAGGAAGGAAATCCATCAACTCTTCAGGGTATCCTGTTCATTTTTTGTAATTTACCATTCGGGTCAGAGGCTAGCACTTGAACGCACCAAAAATGAGCCTAATTTTGTTATGTGACCCATCTCTCACTCCACCATCTATTACGAGTTCAATTTTGGAAAAAAAAAATGCATTAATGCAAGCATCACTAAGAAGCAAACAGGAGGCATAAAGAGAAGAGAGAGATGGAGGCATCTTTGGATGGGAGTTGAGTGTGGAGCTTCACCCCACCAGCAATAAACAGAAATTCTGATACCAAAATTAGTCATATGGAAGGGCATCCATGGAATATTCAATGAACTAAAAACATTCACAGATGTTGGAGAAATTGCTCACAAAGAACTTTGTCCACAAAATTAGCTTGAATTTGTTATAAATATTAAAAGGCTTTTATCTGGTTTCTTTCACTAGCTGCTCAGGTCAACAGTGGCAACAAAAACCTTAAATATTTTTAAGACAGACTTTGATATCCCAGAGAGTTTTGTGCGTGACACACGTCTTGGATACAGTAGGCATTTGCTAATTACTCATTTAACATAAATCGACATTGACTCAGCTAAGCACAGAACTAAGTGGTTGCCCACCCTATCTTACTTATCAGTGGTGTCCACTCTGTGAATTGTTATGAGGATTCCTTTCATTTTGCAGAGAGCAGAGTGACGTCACTCACCCTAGATCACACAGCTGGTAACTGGTGAAATCAGGACTCTCAGCCAGCCCTCTCTGGTCCCACAGCATCATAGACACCACATTGTATTTTATTTATGAGTTTGATAAAATCAGACATTCCAGTCTTCGAATATTTGGGGAAGGCTGCATGTAAATCATGTTCAATGAGATATAAAGGCCCAACATAACATGGCCAGTATACAAGGTGTTTTAGCTTTGACCTTTGAAACCACGTTTACAAAGGATTATGCTGTTCTTAAAATGTCACTTCTGATCAGTTATTTATGTGTCACATGAGAGCTTGTACCTCTCATGTCACTCTCCTTTTGCATGGTGTGCTATTCAGTTTACACACTGGAAAATAGATCAGTGGGGAGAGGGGATGATAAAACAGAAGATTGAATATAAAGGTTTGGTAAATAGGATCACTACAATATCCTCATTCTGCAACCACCCAACCACGCCCTGCTATATATACAGAGAAGAAGGCTCTAAATCAGCTTTCCCTGGCCAGCTCCTTCATCATTAAAATGAAGACAAGAGGAAGAAATACTAAGGGAATCTTCCTTTTGCAAGTTGGTTCCCTGGGCAACAATCGCTCATCTCCTACCTTTTGACCTAGCTGCAAATCCTTAGCGCAATCTACTTCCTGCAGCAGAACTCAGCTCCATTCTATTGTGGGCACATAATCTCCCTAAAAAAGAATAATGGAGATAAGAAGAAGTTTTCTTGCGCTTCTTGCAGCTCTTGTGTCCCTCATCAGAGAATAGCATAGGCTCTGCCAAGATAGACAATCAAAAAGGCAACAGCCTGGCCTAGGAAAGTTGTATCGTTGGAGCAAGAGAAGAGTTTCCTATGTGTACTGTGCTCCCCACGGTTCCAGCATTTGCTCACCTTCTGCTGTGACCATATGATCTGATGAGATGGGGCTGGGGAGAAGGCAGCACGGCATGGTGATTGGAGTGGCCAGCCACTGCTCAGATCCTCTAATCCCAACTGAGGCAGTGCATGTTTTTCTATGTCATCAGAGATCTGTGGACCAATTCAATAAAAAGATAGTTTTCCCAGTTGGAGACCTTCAAAGAAAAGCCATCTAGTTTCCAATCATGCTCATATTGGATCAACCAGTGGATATGTTCACAACGGATTGAAAAGGGTGCTGTCAATTCCTCAGCTGGCAATTCATCATAACAAAATGTTTATATTCTTCCAAATAATAGATGCCTAGAGTGTTTGGTCCAGTATTGAAACCAGGAATCAAGAACCTCATAATAAACTCAATACCAGAGGCACCTAACCCAAAATGTTTTAAGAGGAGTCCATTAGGACTAACATTGCCATGTTCTCCAAATGCTGCTGAGTGGCATAAATCCTGAGGAGCAGACTGACAATTCTTTGCCAGGGACAGTGGAAGAGATGGGGTTTTATCTCCAGAGGACTTTGACATGGTCTCTGTTCAGCATTAGAAACAAAACACCATTAGAAACAAAACACAGGACAAAACAAGAAAAAAACCCTATCTTACATGCTTATGTCACCAATCCTCTAATTCCCACCAGCAGCAAGCATAAATAGCATTATTTGGTCAAGCAAAAGCATGTTAGAGCAGAAAATTCATGTATTACTTCTGAAGTTTCTTAGACTGCTGTTACCAAGCTGAGTGCTGCTGGCTAAGACAGGCTTCAACAATGTGCCTGGATACTGATACAGTTTGAAGGTGATAATGAATATTTATCCAGACAGGTGATGTTGAGTCTCACACCTGCAACATGTTTTAAAGTATTACACAAGCTTCAAAGACTCTTATAAATACTCATTCTTGAATCACGTGTTATCAATCTTAAGGTGGCCTGCCAAATCCAAGACCAATATTAAGGTGGCCTGCCTATTCATCTCCGCCATCACCTTGGGGAACCACTTCTCTTGGCCTCTCTCCAGACTTTCCATAATCAAATCTAATCAAGACACAAGGTTGTCATGCTATCTAACCAGAATGGAGAGAAATTAGCGCATATAATTCAGAACTTTTTCCAAGTTCTCTTTTTTGTTTTCTTTTACTGAATAATAGCTACATGGATATGATGAAAAGCTCCAAAAGTTTCTTGCCTCAGAGATTACTCCTTGCCTTTCTGCCTTGCTCCTTGCTCCTTGCTCCACTAATACATTTCCAAGCAAGATTTCCACCTTTCAACTCTTAGCTGGAAATCAGCAGCCAAATGTTGTTGGGGAATATCAAACACTGGGGGTTGGCAAAACCCTTCATACATCCGGTCAATTTGTTTTGTGTTGGGAAGACATTTAATCAATACCCATCTGATTCACTTACACATGTATTATCCAAAAGTCATTCTGAAAGAACCATTTCACTCCCAGAAAGCCTTTATACATCAGCTTCTAGACATACATAAGAATATTATAAGTCTTCTTGTACCAAGAAAATAATCAAATTCCCCCCACATCAAAAACTTTGGGAAAAGCAAGATGTGGGACTGTTCTAAACATAGAGCATCACAAAGATTCTTCTATTACTCGTAAGTGCATAAATAATGATCCATCTTTTTATTTTTATGTAGAACCAAGGGCAGCTATTAGATGAAAAAATGAGGGAAGTGACTAGTTTCTAACCTAACACCTTCCCAAATCTCCTAAATATAAAACTATATGTTGCCTCACATCCCTAAGAGGGAACTAGTTCAGATTTTAAATAGACAGAAATAATCTCATTTTATTCCCTAAGGAAAATTTATTTTTAAAACTCTATCATCTTGGCACAACATTTTGGCCTCACATTAATGTATGAATACATCTCTGTCACGAAAAACTTACTTAAACGCCATGTTTAAAATAAGAAATATTATTGCCTAGGCTTTCTTCTAGGATTTTTACGGTTTTAGGTCTAACATTTAAGTCTTTAATCCATCTTGAATTAATTTTTCTATAAGGTGTAAGGAAGGGATCCAGTTTCAGCTTTCTACATATGGCTAGCCAGTTTTCCCAGCACCATTTACTAAACAGGGAATCCTTTCCCCATTTCTTGTTTTTGTCAGGTTTGTCAAAGATCAGATGGTTGTAGATGTGTGGCGTTATTTCTGAGGACTCTGTTCTGTTCCATTCGTCTATCTCCCTGTTTTGGTACCAGTACCGTGCTGGTTTGGTTACTGTAGCCTTGTAGTATAGTTTGAAGTCAGGAAGCATGATGCCTCCAGCTTTGTTCTTCTGGCTTAGGATTGTCTTGGCAATGCGGGCTCTTTTTGATTCCATATGAACTTTAAAGTAGTTTTTTCGAATTCTGTGAAGAAAGTCATTGGTAGCTTGATGGGGATAGCATTGAATCTATAAATTACCTTGGACAGTATGATCTTTTTCATGATATTGATTCTTCCTACACATGAGCATGGAATGTTCTTCCATTTGTTTGTGTCCTCTTTTATTTCATTGAGCAGTGGTTTGTAGTTCTCCTTGAAGAGGTCCTTCACATCCCTTGTAAGTTGGATTCCTCGGCATTTTATTCTCTTTGTAGCAATTGTGAATGGGGGGTCACTCATGATTTGACTCTGTTTGTCTGTTATTGGTGTATAGGAATTCTTGTGATTTTTGCACACTGATTTTGTATCCTGAGACTTTGCTGCAGTTGCTTACCAGCTTAAGGAGATTTTGGGCTGAGATGATGGGGTTTTCTAAATATACAATCATGTCATCCGCAAACAGGGAAAATTTGACTTCCTCTTTTCCTAATTGAATACCCTTTATTTCTTTCCCTTGCCTGACTGCCCTGGCCATATCATTCAGGACATAGGCATGGGCAAGGACTTCATGACTAAAACACCAAAAGCAATGGAAACAAAAGCCAAAATAGACAAATGGGATCTAATTAAACTGAAGAGCTTCTTCATGGCAAAAGAAACTACCATCAGAATAAACAGGCAACCTACAGAATGGGAGAACATTTTTGCAATCTATCCATCTGACAAAGGGCTAATATCCAAAACCTACAAAGAACTTAAACAAATTTACAAGAAAAAAACAACCCCATCAACAAGTGGGCAAAGGATATGAACAGATATTTCTCAAAAGAAGACATTTATGCAGCCAACAGACACATGAAAAAATGCTCATCATCACTGGTCATCAGAGAAATGCAAATCAAAACCACAATGAGATACCATCTCACACCAGTTAGAATGGCAATCATTAAAAAGTCAGGAAACAACAGATGCTTCAGAGGATGTGGAGAAATAGGAACACTTTTATACTATTGGTGGTAGTGTAAATTAGTTCAACTGTTGTGGAAGACAGTGTGGCAATTCCTCAAGGATCTAGAACTAGAAATACCATTTGACCCAGCCATCCCATTACTGGGTATATACCCAAAGGATTATAAATCAGGCTACTATAAAGACACATGCACACGTGTGTTTATTGTGGCACTATTCACAATAGCAAAGACTTGGAACCAACCCAAATGTCCATCAGTGATAGACTAGATTAAGAAAATGTGGCACATATATACCATGGAATATTATGCAGCCATAAAAAGGATGAATTCATGTCCTTTCAGGGACACGGATGAAGATGGAAACCATCATTCTCAGCAAACTATCCCAAGGACAGAAACCATACACTGCATGTTCTCACACATAGGTGGGTATTGAACAATGAAAACACTTGGACACAGGGAACGGAACATCACACACCAGGGCCTGTTGGGGGCTGGGGGGCTGGGGGAGGGATAGCATTAGGAGAAATATCTAATGTAAATGACAAGTTGATGGGTGCAGCAAACCAACATGACACATGTATATCTATGTAACAAACCTCCACATTGGGTACATGTACCCTAGAACTTAAAGTATAATAAAAAATTTTTTAAAAGAAAGAAATATTAAAACTTAGAACAAGAAAGACCTGTAGATATTATTGAGATTTTTGTCATTAATGTTCAGCAATACATTCAAAATCCTCATAAAAATGGTAATAATTGCTATTCATTAACAAATTTCAACCAGTCAGACACTGTAGGAACCACTCCACATCCATTATTTTCTCTAATCCACACATCAACCTTATGAAGCGTATTCATTTATTAATCCCCTTTTACAGAGAAGAAAACTCAACAATCACATTGCTTGTAAGCGTTTGATGTTGGAATTCAAATCAGGTCTGACATCATGGCCTGGCTCTGGAAAACAGTAACATAAACATATTTTAGAAACTTCAGAAAAAGGAAATACAAAACAACCCATTAATCTACCCTATCATCACCTTTTGAGCATTTGACTCTTTTCTACTATGAGGCTCTCTCCTCATCTCTATAATAATGATTTTCTATTTATGATCAACATTGTATCAACCATTTTTCTTATTACTATAGAAACTTCATGATAGTTATTTTCTCTTTTGGCAGCATAACATTTCACTGGGCGTATCCACTAGAATTTATTTACTGTTGTCCATTGGATTTAGCAGTTAGATTGTTTCCATGTTTTGCTAATAACAAAACTATCATTAGACATCTTTGTGTACATAGATTCTTTCTTAAAATGTACTTAGAATTGATTCCCAGAAATGGAATCCCTGGGTCAAGGAGCATAGATCTTTTTATGGCTCTTACTAACCCACTACACTCCTTTCCAAAATATCTATTTGAAACTGCATTTTCATCATATCCTCATTAGCATTAGGCATTATTTTATAATGTTTGTTGTTTTAAAAAGTAAAAACAAAAATGGTGACTCATAGTATGTATAATTGCATTACTATGATTACTAGTGAGATCAAGTTTTCCATATTTATAATTATTAGATGTATTTTAACATCCTTATTTATCAGATGAGAAAATAGAAGCTCAACGTAAGTGGCACAAGTAGCACTAGAAAAGGTTCTAAAATCAGTATATCCAGTTGGTATTTCTTAGGTGAATAAATGAATGAAAGAATGAATGAAGAAATGAACTAACATCTCATTCTGTTTCCCTTCACTAACCACATGCCTTCCCTATACCCCTCTGGTTCTCCTAAACTCCAAATTATTTATTTTCCAAGGCTGCCACAGTAAAGTAGATAATATTATGAGTGACCATTTCACTTCAGTGGAGCAGAGGGTATCAGACATCCTAAAAAGAGTACTAGAATGCTCTAAACAGAGCAGCTGGCTCTGCCCATATTTAGCTGTATGGCGTTAGACAAGGCATGTGCCACTGTTTCCTCAACTACAGGAAATGAGTTTCTCATATCTTTCCACTTCTGACTGATTGTGGTTGTAAAACAGAAAGTTGCACTGGGCATCAAAACAAATAATAGTTTTCCCCTATCCTCGAATGACACAAAGTCATGCCACAGAGCAGTGAGACACAAAAACACATTTTGAAGCCTCAGGACCTATCCCACCAAGTCATCGTGGTGGATTGAAATGTTTTCTGTCAATTACCAGTAGAAACAGCAAGGGTGTAAAAGTCATGTCAGGGCCCAGTTCCACTGCCCTCCCCCATGGCTTTACATAGTCAGTGGACAGATTAATTCCCCTTTGTCTAAAATGAAGGAATTTGACTTCATAGTTAAGAACATAGACGTGGGTTAGACAACCTGGGTTTAAATCCTACCTCCACACCTTTCCAGCTACAAGTCCCTGAGCAAGTTATCCTACATGAGCCTTGGTTCAGGTGCTGCAAGTTCCAAATACCTTTGACATATGGATAAAAATTTTACACGTTTCATAGAGCTTTTTCAAGGATTTATGAAATATTGTATCTGAAGTTCTTTCCACATGCCACGCACTTTGCAACAGGTTCAATAAAGGCTAGCAGTAACTGCTATCTTTATCATGAATTTCATGAATACACAAGAAGACATTCCTCAGTACCACAGAGAGCAGAGCCACAAATGGACTATTCAGAGTTGACTCAGTTGTTCTGCTCACCCAACAAATTTTTTAGGCCAGTTAGGAAGGGCTTGTTTTCTCCTTCCAAGGAACTGTCTTCGAAAAGCCCAGACCCTCTTTGTAGAGGTTGAAACACTGCTCTGGAGTGCTGTATTAGTCCATTCTCATGCTGCTAATAAAGACATACCAGAAACTGGATACTTTGTAAAGAAAATATGTTTAATGGACTCATAGTGCCACATGGCTGGGGAGGCCTCACGGTCATGGTGGAAGGCAAAGGAGAAGCAAAGGCATGTCTTACATGGTGGCAGGAAAGAGAGCTTGTGCAGGGGACCATTCATAAAAGCATCAGATCTTGTGAGACTTATTCACTACCATGAGAACAGTATGGGGGAAACCACCCCCATGATTCAATTATCTTTGTCTGGCCCACCCTTGACACATGGGGATTATTATAATTCAAAGTAAGATTTGGGTGGGGACACAGCCAAACCATACCAGGTACATTTTCTGAGATCAAGGTGGTTGCTCTTTCTCCACACAACAAATACTCCATGGTGCTAATGGAAACGTAATCTATGTGGCCCATGGGACTTAAACTGAGCCTTGAGTCCTGACTCCAGTCTTGGCTCATTATCCTAGGCTCCAATCAGCTCTTTGAATTGTTATTACCCTGATCCATCTACTTAGATTCCATAGAGTAGTTGATGGTATTTTCAGAGGAAACTGCTAGAGGCTGATTCTAGAAACCCTTGGCATAATTAAGCACCAGAGACTCACTGAGAATCATAGGGGCTTCAGGTCACAAATTGCCACAGTGACTGCTTACATCCTATTTCACAGAATACTCATTTCTATCCCACAGAAGCAGAAGCATCCCTTTGTTAGCAAACATGCAGGCCTTCATCACTCGGCCAAATTATTTCTTTGGATAATTGGGAGACAGAGAATTGAAGGGAAGAAGCTGCATACTGATTAATGATCAGCTACCTAGAACAGAAGGTCTTCTATTCAGTGACGGGAGCAGAGGAGGATAATAGCAGGAAAAGTCCCGTTTAGTCTCATTGGATAATGGATAGCTGCAAAGTGACTCGGCTGCAAGGGTTTTTGTTATTGTTTGTTTGGGTTTGGTTTAATTTGGTTTAGATTGATAGAGCTTGGTTTGACTTTTTGTTTGTTTCATTTTTACCTATATGTAAGCACCATGTCTACTCCAATTAGTCTCCTTCCCACCTTCTTTTCTCTTAACACAGTGAGCACCAATGTTTTGGGCCTCATGTCAGGCACATTTGATTATGTTAACTCTCAACCTCCCCTTTTTCAACTCTGTTCAATGTAATCATAATGTCTCTTTCAAAAGGTTGCAATGAGATTAAAGTAACTAGCCAAAGGATATGAAATAGAAGAGACAAAGCCAGAATCCACATCTACACCTTTCCTCTTTCAACCACAGAAAGGTGGATGCTCATATAAGAACAGGAAATAAACAAGGACACCTTTCCAAACGCACATACCCAAGTCATAGGACTTAACACATCTGAAGGGAATTAAGCAGTCGGTTCTGCAAAGTCCCTAAACCACAGAATGGATGTGAGCTAAGAATGAGAAAATGCATTAAAATTCTAAAAGATGAGAGATGAGTCATCCATCTTTGTGTCCTTTGTAGTGGTCAACACAGAGCCTAGGCACATGGATTATGTGTCAGATCAGTTGAACTAGCAATGGTTGCCTGAAATTCTGTCTTGACAAGGATTCTGGAGCTTCTAAATGACTCAATGGAAAAGAGTTTTATAATCAAACATCTCAGCCTGGCATTCAGGATAAGCCAAGCCCAGGAACCTTCAACAGCTACCTGTTTACTACCCATGGGCAAAGTCATAGTGATAGTGTGAGGAGGCAGACACGGGGCAGGTCCCTGGTGAAACCTTCAAACCAAAGACAGGTTAAAGCCTGAAAACCAAGCTACAAATCTCTAATAAATTCATGAACCAGATTGAGAACTTCTCTTCCTGTGTGGTATGCTTTCCTCTGATTGATCCCCATCCTTCACCTATTTTACATATAACTACCCTTCTCTAAATGTTTTTTTACACTATCGTGCCCATCATTGAGTGGTGCCTTTTTTTGGCCTTTTCTGCATACTCACAAACCAATCAGCACACTCTCCCCAATCCTGAGCCCATAGAAGTCCTGGACTCAGCCACACTTGAAAGAGCTACCCAACCTCAGGTAGGGGGCTACCCTCTTCGGGTCCCCTCTCTGCTGAAAACTATAAAACTCTGCACCCTGCTCACCCTCTGGTTGTCAGTGTAACCTCGTTCTTCTTGGATGCAGGACAAGAACTTGAGACTCGCCCAACGTGGGTATGGAAAAGGCTGTAACATTGAAGCTTTCCATCTTTCACCAGTGCCAGGTAGCTGCCCCACGTGATGGGAAGAAGTGGTGGGGCTAAGCAAGCCCAGGAGCCATGGGCAAGAGTGGGGCAATGGGACTTAAAGAGCTATTAACACATCCCTGTCCACTGAGCTGCAGGTAATAATACACCCTTTGGGGCTCCAAGTTTTTCAGGCACCACTGCGTTCCCCTCATTCAGATGGCCAGTGCCCAAAGCAAAAGAAGGTTGCAGCATGCCTGGCCCAGTTGCAGGCTGAAAGTGGATCCTGTAGCCAGCATGGGATCCAGGCTAGAGGGCAAGTCAAGTGCATCCCACCGGGCTGAGTAGACAGGGTACCTCCCGTGGCAAGCCCAGAGCCGAGTAAGGCCCTGGGCAGGGGCATAGCCAGCCATGGAGGCCTCCAGCTGGTGCAGGCACCAAAAAAATCTTGCATCAATAGGTCCTCCATAAAAGAAAGTCCAAGACTGAAATCATAGCCTCAGAGATGTCTTCTGACTCTGCCTTCTGTTTGCCTTTCAAGTGGATCCCCCAATCTTATCCTCCATCTCCCCACTTTATCCATTTTTTAATCTTGTCCCTCTCCTTGCCTCAGAACCAGATTTCTTCCTTCCCCCTAAGATCAGAGGCCTCTTTATAGAAGCTCATTTGATGGAGCCCACATTATAGAAGCTCATTTGATTGCATACTTTGTCCTGATCACCTCTTTGGCTCTCTACTTTTCTAATAACACCAACTTGGGTTTCCCTCTTGCTATATACTACCATAATGAATCACCTCTAATTTAGTTCTAGTCAAGCCTTAACCCCATTCCTGACCTGATGTCCTTCACTTATTAAAAAGAGGAAGTAGAAAATATTTAACTCTTCTCTCCAGTCTTACCACCTGCTTCTCATTAGAACATGACTTGTACTCCAGCCATACACTTTCTTCCAATAAATCACAATTCTTCCCAATTGCAAGCCATTGCTCAATCTATTTTATCTCACTGGCTAAAAACACCCCCTTTCCTCCCCTTCATCTATCAAAATTTTATTTATCCTCACAGTGAAGCTTAATCCCAACCTCCATCACAAATTACTTCCCAATAACTCCATGTTCAGCCTACTGACACTGACTTCCTAAAAAATGCATCTAAAACATGTTGCTTTCTGTTAAGTAGCCAATGGTTTCTAGAACTAGAACCGAAAACAGTGGGTAGATTCTAGTCTGTAGCAAGCATTGCCACTTTCTTGAGCAGCTTACTGTCTATGAGGAGGCGGGAAACACACACACACACACACGCAGAAGACATTTGTGTGCACAAAACAACAAAAGGTTTAAATATCCACTGATACAGAACTGTGCCAAGTTTCTGTGTGTTTCCTGGGAAGAGAAGAAATACCTTGTTGGAATATGAGGACAGAATCAAGAGAAATGCCAGGGAAATTATTGCTCCTAGAATGCTTCGACCAGAAACTAACAAGCAAGAGTTATCAGAAACACAAAGCTATTAAAAACCAAAAGAAATATAAAGTTTAGGTACCAAGCACTGCCTCTCCACATAATTTTCTTCACATTCTGTTCCATGGGGGTCGGGGGGGTCTTAGCTCGCTTGTTTGGTAACAGCTATGTAGTACCTTAGTATGGCCCACTTCTCACTCCTTAATCCGCTGCCCCTGATCAATTGGAGCTGAGCAGAGGGAGGTGATTCTAGCTGGAGCTATGAGCCTCCCAGCCCTCTCACCCTGCCACATTCACATGCAGCAGTTGGCAATTTGAAAATGAAGGATGATGTAATAAAATTGTCAGTAAGTCAAAATCTCTATTAATTATAACATTTCAGGTAGCAATGGCTAGATTCATCATGCTGCATAATAGTTTTCACTGAAGGCACTGTCAAAGCCAGGAATATCTTCTGAATCTTCAAAAACAATTCCTCCTCCATTCACTCTGCTCCAGGCACATCCGTCTCCTTGCAGCTACTCAAGCACTGCGGGCACACTCAGATCTCAGAACAATTGAACTTATTGTTCTCCCTGCTTGGATAGAGCTAGCTTGTTCATGTTCTGTGCTAGATATTCTCTGTTCTTTGTCCCTCCATATCACTTTCCACTGCTCAGTCTCAAGAAGCTGACCTCTGTGGACAGCATCATCAAGCTCCTCTGCCTTCTGATTTCTGGTTGAGTTCAACCAACATGAAGCATTGACAAGAATTAGGCATAAGGAAGAAAGAAGGTTGGGGCATTTCCTCCCTCAACTCCCTCTCTTCCAGCCTCAATTTTGCAGTGGCTGTGATGCTCCATTCAAGGCACAGTTCATGCCAAGCAAACCCTCTCCAATGGCTATAATAGTCCTTCAAGCCTTGGTGGCTATAGTTTTTGAGGGCTTCACCATGCTTCCTACACTTCCTTCCTAGGTATTCTTATTTTGGGGGAACCATCTTTTCATTAAACTCCGTTCAAACACTCATTTGAGTTAGTCAACCATTTCCTACAGAGACTCTGCCTAATATACCGTCTTTGAAACTTGGTACAAACGTGACTTGCTCATGAAGGCTTCCCTTACTACTCTGTTAAAAACTGTAGTTCTTCTGTGAAATAGTTTCCAGAATCAGACTTATGTAACCTAAAGATCTAGAGGAAAGGGAAAGTTTTAAAATCTCAGTACCAGGCTGGGCGCGGTGGCTCACACCTGTAATTCCAGCACTCTGGGTGACTGAGGTGAGCAGATCACGAAGTCAGGAGCTTGAGACTAGCCTGGCCAACATGGTGAAATCCCGTCTCTACTGAAAATCCAAAAAAAAAATAGCTGAGCGTGGTGGCTCACGCCTGTAATCCCAGCTACTCAGGGGGCTGAGGCAGGAGAATTGCTTGATCCTGGGAGGCAGAGGTTGCAGTGAGCTGAGATTGTGCCGCTGCACTCCAGCCTGGGCAACAGAGTGAGACTCCACCGTGTGGGGGAAAAAATATCTGAGTACCAGCTAATGAAGCATTACAGTCCGCTTGCGTCTCCATTTCCAATGGGAAAGGAGGACATGAGGTCAACAGAGCAAGAAAGATTGAGGCAGGACCTCAAGAATATCTTGAGGACCATGAGGATTGGCAGACACAGAAGAGTGTTATGAGAGAGGATGTGGAGTTTCTGGGAAGTAACCCCTAAATCAGAACCTTCTGTTCTACATGTGGAGAGGCTCAGTGGGAAAACGTCACCCAGGTGGAAAGATCTTTGGTATGTATATGCCCACTGCAGTCAAGAAAGTATCCAGTAAATCATCTTAATTGAGGTTTCAGACTGAGCAGAGGAGCTTTTTTAGAGGAAGAGTCAGAAAGAGGAGATGAGTTTACTTGCATTCCCGAGGAAGCCACTTCTGGAGTGAGGAGCACACTCTGATTGCCATTTAGCTTCTCAAAAACTGAGAAGTGCAGCCCAGAGACCATGTGTCTGAGAGCATGGAAGAGTCTGGAATATCTCAGGTTCATTACTTTGTTATACCTCATCTCTCCCCTACATGATCAGAAAAGATCCTATGGGCTTCCTTCTGGGCCAACAGGGGGTATTTTTGTTAATCGCACCCCTCTCTACAGGCCTTTGTGCTGGAAAGGACAGAATCCCTAGAGACAGTTACCAAGGCGTGAGAGAGCAGGGGAAGTACACGTGTAAGAAGCCCTGGTAACCTTCTTACTCAGAGATGTGCAGAGATGAAAATAAAGGTAGGCAGGTGTCTCCTGTTTTTCAGCTAGAGTCTTGTATTGAAGAGCCTCTTTAAGAACATTCCAGTCTTCTAAACTTATAAGGATACAAGCCAAGAAAATCCAACAAAAATTCAAAATTACAAAAGAATCTTTAAAGAAGTGACAAACTTGGTTGACCCTTCTCTTTCTCCTCTTTGTACAAGGCTCATCATTGTGCTCTTCTAAGACAAGACAAGGGATGCCAAGTTCCCAAGCATGCGTGCATTCATGCATCCACATATCTAGCTGATGTTTATTAAATATTTACCATGTGTCACACACCATGACAGACACTAGCAGTCTATTGGTGAACAAAATGGACAAACTCTGTACCTCCATGAAACTCACAGACTTGTTGGAGGTCATAGACATTTTTGTCTGTTTTTTATTTAAATATAAGATAAATTGTAAAATATATATATAGTAGTAAACACTTACTGTTTTCCTTTGCCTGAAATCAATTTTTCCTTCTGATAATTGCATTCCTCTCCCATTCTCAGTCCCTATCATTTGGGGAGGCTTTTATTCTCAGATTCTAGGAGTAGGCAGAAAGCCCATGCTTGGTCAAAAAGAGTTTAGCTTTGAGGACTAAGATCTGATTTTTTAAATCTTGTCCAAATTCCTATCTAAGGGGTCTAAGGAGTCATGCCCTACAAACCACAAATTCTCATCAGATGGTTTTTATTTAACCCTGTATATAATGACTTACTTTCCAATCTGACTCTGGGATAACAAGAAAGTAAATAAAATTATTTTACCCTAAAGCATATTTCTCTGTCACATCTTGAAATGACAATACAAAGGCATCCCCTGCAGGAAAAATCCACATTCTACAGAGAATCCTCCTTTCCCCCTTTTTTTTCCTTCCTTCTTTTCCAGATGCAGGAAATAATCAGCTAAGAGCCAGGCACCCTTTTATGTCTGATAAGAAACATTTTACAACCTGCTCTCTCTGAAGTCTGCTATCTGAGAGCTTATCCTGCACAATAAAACTTGGTCACCACAATCCTTCATCAACCTGAACATTTCCTTTCTCTTTATCCCAGGTCTTCAGATAAATTCAACCAGATGTCAACCAGAAAATGTTTAAATTTCCTTATAGCCCGGAAGCCCCTGCTATGAGTTGTCCTACCTTTCTGAACCAAATCAATGTATTTCTTAAATGTATTTGATTGATGTCTCATGCCTCCCTGAAATATATAAAACCAAGCTGTACCCCGACCACCTTGGGCACATGTTCTCAGGACCTCCTGAGGGCTGTGTCACAGGCCATGGTCACTCACATTTGCTCAGAATAAATCTCTTCAAATATTTTACAGAGTTTGCCTCTTTTTGTCAATAGCTTCTTGGGGCCACAGTGATTGTTTCTGGCTCCATGCATGTACATCACCTAAGCCAGTCTGTTCAGAGCCAAGGGAATCAGGTATGGGTGCTTTAATATTGAGAAAGAGGACTCCACTAGGATTGCTGAGCTGATGGGATATAGATATGGAGCTATCTTAAATTCTAAATGCAATCATCTCTGAATTTCTTAATTACATGATTCGGGTTCCCTTCACTGAGCAGTTTAGTTTGAGTTGGATTCTATCACTGTGACCAATACACTCTTTGGAGGGAATGGAGCAAGGAGTTAAGAAAGGAAACAGGTAGGGGAACTACGGTATTTTAAGTAGCAAGGAGAGGTTTCTGTGAGTCAGTAGCATCAACTGATGAAGAATTTGGAGGAAGGCAGAAGGTTGCTAACACGATTAGGTGCCAGGCAAAAGCTTTGCCATGTCCATAAGCAATTACAACTAAGATAAAATCAACTTTTCAGTTTTTTTCTCCCAAGTGGGACTCTTTCTCTGTACCTGTCAACCTGCCATAACTTGTGTTAATCACTCCTTCTCTGCTGCCATGTTTCCAATTCACCAAAAGGCGGTAACCTGACTCAACACTCTCCCTGGGTCACATAGCTTATCATTTCAAGTGACTGGCCAAATGGGGCTCTCCTCATGCCTGAATACTTGCTTCCAGCTTAAGATCTCTCTGAGGAGTTGGCACTCAACAGGTAGATGTTGTTTCAAAGCCTTAGGAAAGGAAGAATAAAAGAGAATCCCCGGCCTCATCTATATGTAGCCATGAGAAACACAGCATGGGCTCTTCACCACTTGGGCAGCCTTTTAAAGCTTCTGATCTCTGGTAGGGATTATTATGAAAGACAAGAAACCTATGGGTGTTTGATTTGTACCAATGACAGGCTTCTTTTAAATCAAATATGGATGGTTCTCTCCTTCATGGATGCACCACTGTCACACACACACACACACACACACACACACACACACACTGACATTTTACTTCTCAGACTAGAGTTTGTTTGCTGGAACCAAGGAAACCCTACTTTCAGATTCTTGCCCTAGAGACTCTTTGTCACAGACTGGATACAGCAATCAAAACCAACATAAAGTCAGAATGCCAGCTCTGGGCCTGCTTAGGGAGGGGGCCCTCTGTCTTGGAGGGTTCTGTATGTGTGTACTGCAGACAGGTGTCTCTTCTCCTCTTAATAATCTAGAGGGTGAGGATCCAGCAGGGCTGGGCCTTTTCTGCTCAAAGATGAATTTTCTGCTCAGAGATACGCCTCCCTTTTCTCCTCCTCAGGAAAGCTAAGAAGCTGAATTTAGTCTCAGGCCAGGTATACAAAGCCCAGGTTCAATGTCAATTGGAAATGTTATATTGAGAAGCTCCAGGAATTGTTCCCAAGGTGACACTAGGATTCCTACATGGCTCAGTTCCCCAACAGGCAACCACGTCCTCAGAGCACATCAGAGACCCTGACGATGAATGGTTAGATTGATCTACCAACGGGAGAACAAACGAAGGCTACTTGCAGCAGAAAATTCCTCTCAATTTCCAGTGCAGGATTACTCATCCCAGAGAAATAAAGACAGGTACCTCATTGGCACAGGCGCCAAAAGGAATCTAGCCAATGCCCAAGGCTTGCCACCATCTGAGTCTATTTCCAGACTGCATCGGTGACAGCAACTCCAATGGCATCTGCTTTTACTTTCCTCACACAGGCTCCTGATGGAACAGACCTGGGACCACACCCCATTCTAGCACTTACTGTTGGAGATTGTGGTTAGGTTACTTAATTTATCTGACCTTCAGAGTCTTTCTATGTAGAATAGGGTTATGTGGAATAGCAATGAGGTTATGTAGAATAGGCTATGTAGAATAGCAAGCACCTGTCTCATGGATGGTTATGTGAGTTAAATGACAAATGTAGGTCAAGTATCCAGCACAACCTGACATGCAGTGAGAGTTC
>NW_012108697.1:4360545-4362837 GCF_000951045.1 Mandrillus leucophaeus
GACTGTGCTTATGTAGGAGCTGAAATTCAGCCCAGGCTTCACCTGTAAGCCAATCATGTTGGCTCCAGGCTCTGACTGCTCAGAGGAAAGGGCACCTATTTTGCTTTGCACAATGGCAGTATATGCACCAGCAACAGCTCTGGTCCTATACACAATCCTGACCCTGTCTTCCCGAGTATTGTCCCCTCTGACTTCTATGTCTGTTTTCTACTTTCATGTGGTCCTATACCAATTGGCTTCAGGAGTTCTGGGGTTCTTGGGTCCTACTCTATTTTGGCTAGAAGCTGATATTTTTCCAGTGAAAGAGCTTGTCACCATTGCACAAGAAAATTCCCTGCTGCTCTCCATCTGTGTGCTGTGATATATCTGCCCTACCTCAGGGCCTTCTCACACACTGTTTCCTCAGCCTGGAATCAATACTTCCTGCGGCTGAATTCATCTCATCCTTCAAGCATTCCCTTAAACATCAGCTCCTCAGAGGGACCTTCGAAAGCACCCCAATTTAAAGGAGTCTCATCCTCACCCACACTATTCTCTATTACCTTATTGTTTGTGATAAGTGCCATGTGATAAGCAAAAATAATTTATAATCATGTTTATTACTTATTAATTTCCTGTCCTCTGCTTTAAAAGCTCTAAATTCTCTGAAGAAGATAGCCATGTCTATTTTAGTCACCAATTAATTGTATTTCTAGTACATTCCCTGGCACAGCCTATTAATTGAATTAATTCCTATTAACTGAAGAGTGAATGAATGAGTGAGTGAGTGAGTGAGTGAGTGAGTGAAAGCTGGGATCGTTCATTCCCCAGAACTCTTTTCTGAGCTGCTCAATATTCACTTTTAAGGCAGATGAGACTTGATTCTAACAAACAGGAAACCAAACTCCTGAGGAGCCGTCTCCACTGGGCCAGTCTGGCCCAAGTGGGAAAACAAAATACTCTGCATAGTACAAAAAGAAAAAGTCTTTTTAACAGAATTAGGCCTTATGCAGCTACGACAGGAGCTGGGAAAGTGAACTCAGAGAATCAAAGAGATGGCTACTAACCAGGCTGCCTAGTCTACCTCAGGCAAGTGAACAAGTTGGAGCTGACAGAGGAGTTCAAGAGGCCAAGCATGCCTGGCTCAAAGGCCTCAAAGGAGAAGCTCGTAGAAAAGTCTGTGGAGCTGCTGCCTTTGTGGGTCAACACCAAGTAGCTGGTCGTGGGCCTGGAGCACTATCAATGAGAGGGGCTGGCCATCAGCAAGATGAGCCAAGCAGGGAGAAA
This sequence comes from Mandrillus leucophaeus, assembly GCF_000951045.1. Taxonomy (NCBI): domain Eukaryota; kingdom Metazoa; phylum Chordata; class Mammalia; order Primates; family Cercopithecidae; genus Mandrillus; species Mandrillus leucophaeus. The sequence continues at coordinate 4,361,812 of NW_012108697.1, forward strand.
GACAGCACAGCCAAGCCAGGACCCATGAGCACCAGGGTCCCTCTGTCACTACAGATGGCCACGACCACTTTCCACAAGGAATTGGCAGCTGTTTCACTGCCATCTTCTAAATCCACACAAAGTCCTCTTTGGTTCCATCTTTGGTTCCACTCTGACCCAGAACCCTACAGTGATGAGATTTCTGAAAATAGCTCTAGCTTTTGCCAAGCTGACACAAAACTGCCTAATGAACTAACCCTGCCTTGTCAATGTCACAGCTTCTCCAAGGGTCCTGCTGACGCTGATGGCTCCTTGGCCCAATCCTGTCCACACATAAACTTCTTTCCCTAATTTCTATGACTGACTACCAGGGCCTCCTCTGACCATGTCCCCCTCTGCTCAAGTTTAAAGGTAACCCAGTGACACAGCCCCACTAAGGGCAGGAGTGGATTATCTCATCCCTGTGGTTTAGAGAAAAGAGGAATAGCTTCTGGACAAAGTGCACCCAGAAAGACTGAAACAAAGGAACCTATAACTTGGGAGACAACCAATCTTTTCCTGCTTTCTCTTCACAACTATCCCTTAGACGTACCAGGTAAGCAAGGGTAAAAATCACACTCTTTACGGATCAAGAGTTTCCCTGCTCTGTATAAAAACCCCATTTTTCCATTTGCTTGTGTCCTCTCTGATTTCTTTGAGAAGCGTTTTGTAATTCTCACTGTAAAGACCTTTTACCTCTCCCCACCCCTACTTAGCTTTATTTCTAGACATTTTATTCTTTGTGTGGCTATTGCGAATGGGATTGCATTCTTAATTTGGCTCTCAGTTTGGGAATTTTTTATGTATAGAAATGCTACTTATTTTTTTTACATTTATTTTGCATCCTAAAACTTTCCTGAAGTTGTTTACCAGTTCTAGGAGTCTTTGGGCAGAGACTATGGGATTTTCTAGGCATAGAGACATATCATCTACAAAGACAGATAGGTTTGACTTCCTCTTTTTCTATCTGGATCCCTTTTATTTCTTTCTCTTGCCTGATTGCTCTGG
>NW_012108697.1:4363477-4389135 GCF_000951045.1 Mandrillus leucophaeus
GTGTTAGCCAGGATGGTCTCGATCTCCTGACCTCGTGATCCACCCGTCTCGGCCTCCCAAAGTGCTGGGATTACAGGCTTGAGCCACCGCGCCCAGCCAGTTTTCTTTTTTCATTGTGTTTCTCTCACATCAGTCAGAAGGCCTATTATTAAAAAGTCAGAATATAACAGATGCTGGTGAAGTTGCAGAGAAAAGGGAATGTTTATACACTGCTGTTGGGAATGTAAATTAGTTCAGCTACTGTTGAAAGCAGGTTGGAGAGTTCTCAAAATGCTGAAAATAGAACTACCACTCGACTCAGCAATCCTATTACTGGGTATATATCCAAAGGAATATAAATTATTCTACCAAAAGACACACAGGCACTTTTATGTCCACTGCAGCACTGTTCACAATAGCAAAGACATGGAATCAACCTAGATATCCATCAGTGATAAACTGGATAAAGAAAATGTGATATATATATACACCATGAAATACTACACAGACATAAAAAAAAGAATGAAATCATGTCCTTTGCAGCAACATGGATGCAGCTGGAGGTCATTTTCCTAAGCAAACTAATGTAAGAACAGAAAACCAAATGCTTCATTTTCTCACTTATAAGTAGAAGCTGAACATTGAGTACACATGGACACCAAGAGAAGTACAATAGACCCCAGGGCCTACTTGAGGGTGGATGGTACGAGGAGGGTGAGGATCAAAAAACTACCTATCAAGTATCATGCTCATTACCTGGGTGATAAAATCATCTGCACACCAAAACCCAGTGACATGCAATTTACCCCTATAACAAACCTGCACATGTATCCTGAACCTAAAATAAAAGTTAAGGAAGAAAAAAAAAATTTCTGAATTCCCTAATTCCTAATCCTGTCCTCACTAGGTATGGCCAGGTCCCAGCAACAGGAAGGGCCAGGGAAGCCAAACCTCAAGGGCTTATCTGGTGCCCTCCCTGCTCTTTGCTTGCAAGTCAGTCTTGAGCAGTTGGATGGGAAGGTATTTTGCCACCTATTCTTCAGCCCTCCTTCAACTATCCACTCTCTTCTCTTCTCCGTGGCCTCCCCTAGGGCATGTGACAGCACCCCAGTGCTCTAGAATAAATGAGAGCTTCTAAGGCAGCAAAGCACCCTACTTCCCCTTTCATTTGCTAGGCAGCTGTCACATCCCCACTGGTTTTCTTTGGAGGTAAGAACTCTCTGGCTCAGCTCCCCCATCCTGCTCCAGAATGTAAATTACAGGAGGCCTCCTGCCTGGGAAAAACAATTAATATGAAATACCAGGATTACCGTCTGCCACATTTACAAATCTGTCCAGCTTACATTTGCTCTTTCAACAACTTATGCCTTCACAGTGGTATGCTGTTCAAATGCCCCATCTTTCCCCCAAGTGACTGACTGGTGGTGCTTGGCATTGCTTTGGCTATTCATTATAAAAACAAGGGCTATCAGCAGCAATAACCCATCAGAAGAGCTCATGCCATGAGCTCTGGGAAAGAGTTGTCATATTTCTCTTTCCTTGTCCCACCAAAGTGAAAGCACGTCACCTCTTTCCAGTGAAAAGGAAACACAAAACTCCAACTTTCGTTTTTTCTCTCTATGCTGGGCATGGTTGGCATCTCATTCCTGAGATGTTCAACATAACTGACTATCCACAGTCCAAGTCATAAAGATAATAAATGGTCAGCACAATGGGTGTGTAACAATAATCCAGTGGCTCTCAACCAAGGGGACATTTGCAAAATCTGAAGAAATTTTTGATTGTCACAACTATGGAGTTGGGAGCAGGGGTTCTACTAGCATCTAGTGGGTAGGGGCCAGGGATGTTGCTAAACATCCTACATGGCACATAGGACACCCTCCTTCCTCTATAACAAAGCATTATCTGGCAACAAAATTTCCATAGGGTCGAGATTGAGAAGCATTGCAAATAACCCAATGAGGGCTTCTCTCACATTCTGCTTCATAAATCATATTTTAGAGCATTGCTTCAAGGCAAGATGGATAACAAGGGAGAGAAGGGGCCAGTTAGATGAGTCAATACTTTCCGATCTCTCCAACACCTCCAAGAAACAGCCATCTGATAGCAAGACAAGGGAGAAAGAACACTTTACCAAACATAAGCTATGCACATTTGAGTATTCATCACCTGCATGCTCAGTTTCCTTATCTGTAAAATGTGGCTACTCAGCCTGGCTCACAAACCTATCCCAATACTCGACAGAGGTGGTGGTGTATTGGAAGACTCTCTGGGGCTCCAGGGATTTTAAGTAATAGGAGGATACATTGCAGTAATGATTAAATGAAAAGAAGTATTGGCCTAGCAACTGGCACAAGAATTTCTGATGAAGAGAATGTTATCTTGCCTCTCTCTCTTCCTTGTCTCTAGGGGTGTGCGGGTGGAAATGATGAGGACACTTGAGGTGCAGAATCACCAAGGTTTCAGAGGAGAATTATTAAATTGCTTGGCGGAAGACAAAGAAGGAAATATGTTGTTCCTCACAAGGTGGACCCAGCCGAAACTCAATGGGATAAAGAGCTCCATGGAGTGAGGAGTCTGAAGGATTTCTTAAGGTAGCAATGCCAACATTTCCATTTGAGCTGGTTTAGGATGATGTAGTATGAATCCATTGATAGTTTGGATGTGTGTCACCACTTAAACCTCATATTGACATGTATTCCTCAGTGCTGGAGGTGGGGCTTGGTAGAGGTGATTGGATCATGGGGTGGATCCCTCATGAATGGTTTAGCATCTCTCTCGGTACCATCCTCGCAATAGTGAGTTCTCATGAGATCTACTCCTTTAAAAGTATGTAGCACCTCCCCCCTCACTCTCTTGCTCCTGCTTTCACTATGTGACTTGCCTGCTCCCTCTCTGCCTTCTGCCATGATTGGAAGCTACCTGAGGCCTCCCCAGAAGCAGATGCTGCTATGCTTCCTGTATAGCCTGCAGAGCTGTGAGCCCATTAAACTTCTTGTCTTATTAATTACCCAGTCTTGGGTATTTCTTTATAGTAATGTGCAAATGAACTAATATATCCATCTACTATCTTGCTCCCAAATTCTGATTCTCATGAATGCTTTGGGAATGTGAGAGTGTATATGTGTGCCTGTACATGTGTATGTAAATCATAAAGGGTACTAAGTTTCACATTTGAATCAACATAATGTGGGGTAAAAGCAAGATATGTGGACATAAGAGCCCAAACACTGAGCCATCCCCTACACACACACACACACACACGGAGATGGGGCAGGAGAAGAGATTCACAGGCATCTTGAGAAAAGTCATAAAAGTTCAAGGAAGAAAACATTTGAATCACTGTTATCTATATCATAAGGGACAAGAAAGCACCCTGCTCAACTCTGGGTGTATTGCTGGCATCAAAGCAGGATTTTTGTTCATTTGTAGGGGCCTGCATTCATAGCCTACTCCTTGGCATGCTGGAGATCTCTGGTGTGTCAACTCCCCACCACTACCAGTTGCTAAGGATGGGTTGCTGCAGAGATGCCTGCCTGGCCAGCTACATTAACTTCTAAAACACATCCAGCCAAAAGTGCAACATGGCTTATTGTCAGTGCAGAGAGCCTCTCCCTCCCTGAAGAAACAAAATTCTAGAACCTGAAAATTGCTTCCTCTCTCCTCCCAGCTTTGGATGAACTTGACACTCATAATTTTATCTAAGGAGCCATTGTTGGATAGTAGCCAAGTTGGCTTTTGGAAAGAAAAAGTTTTTTTAAAAGATCAGCATTGATTAGTTTGGTTCTTCATTAAGTGAAGCACATGTGGTAAAGGGAATAATTAGTGAAGTTAATTGCGCCTTCACAGAGAACCAAGGGAAATCCAGCGAAATGTCCTGACATTCACCGAGAGCAATATGTTCATTGCTTCTGCAGCTAATTGCAATTAGCGAGTGAAGGAACATACATACAGTCTCCACATGTAATTAATCATGTGCCTTTATTACAGTAGATACAAGCTGCTGACTGAAAACAGACACCTGCCTTGTGCTGTGCCTCCACACTCCTGTGTAGATCCTGTTGGTTACTGCTGTATTTCTTTACCTTCCTTGTACCTGTGTTTTGTGCTTCTTGCACATTCTAGTCCTATATTTCTGGGACAGGGTTTCTTGGTCATGTCTCCTCTTAAAACAGACATCTAAATATTCCTGACATAAAAGGCACACTCAGTAACTATTTGATAAATGAATGGTGCATAAAGGGAAAGGATCTTCTCCCATTTGTACAGATTACAATGGCCATTGACTCTTGACAGTCACAGAAAGGCTGACTCTGAGGATATGACATAGTGAAAACAAGGAGACTTCTGAATGGAGCTAGGATGAGGCACATGTCTAGAGGTTCCTGGGTTGCCTGGGTTGAATAAACAAGATGAACCCTGAAGAGAGTCCCCCTTCCTCTTTTTCTGGCACTATCTTCTCAACTATGACTTTGAATTGTCAGACACTGGCTTTCTTGTTGCTGCCGTTGTCACCCTTAAATTGTATGTCTCTAACACCCCACCTCCAAGAGAATCCATGCTGACTTGTTTCTTCACTGTTTTTACAAACCTTAGATTAGCAAAGAGATAAAGCCTCAGAAAAAGATGGAACCTTGACCCTTTTATACCCTGGAGACTTGAGAAGTTATTTCAGTTTTGGAGTGCATAAAGTCTTAGATAAAAAATCATTCCAGAGTTGGAGCTTGGACTCAGAGTTTGACACCTATATACCCAGGAATTTGACGTGGTTAACAAAATCTAAGTTTCTGCTAGTCAAATGATGTTCATGTTTTTCTAAGTTACGTCATCACCTCAAAAAAATATGATTAATCTATTACAGTAGAAGCTATTTAAGAGATTCCCCCTAATTCTGTGGCTTAAAGTCTTGGAAGGTCATTGCTTTCTCATGTGCCGGGGCAGCTGGCCCATTCTGCTCCACAAAGTCATCCAGGGGAACAGGCAAATAGGAAGTCCCTGTTATTCTCAACACATGCTTTCCAAGGTTGTTTGGCATTGCCTTTCCAGTCAGTGGAGAATAAATAGTGGAAATTGGTAGCAAGGGATTTCCTTTTAAATAAAAGACACAGAAGTTACACTCATCATTTTTGCTCAAACTCTAGTAGGGAGAACTCAGTGACACCAACCTGAAAGCATGGTTGGAACATGCCTTCTCTCTATGGACGCACTTTTTTTTTACATCCAAAAAAAGAGAGAACAGATGGTGGTGGGAGACAAATACTAATAAGAGAAGGCTGGTTTTAGAGCCCTAAAATACTTAGTAAAAGTAGCTTTATCTTCACCATTTTAGTTAAACAGAGATACATGCCACATGGTATTATAACGACCCTTCCATCAATCTATCACGAGCTCTTTGACACAAGAAGTGATATAGTGCCTAGCACACAGGAAACACTAAGTAAATATTTGGGACACGAATGATTGAATAGATTAATAAATGAATGCAATATCACCTACATCCCAATTTGGCTTGAGTCCAACCTTGTTTGGAGGACATATTTCTAAACATTTCCAAGTACCTTTTCTCTTCTCATATTTCAGCTGCCTAAATGAGGCCCTGAGTCTAATAATCTGGCAATCCCTTAAAGATTTATGCAACTGGAGGCTTCTGAACTGCACCCACCTCTCTGTCCAACTGACCTCTGGGTCCTGGTGTCACTAAGGCCTTACTTTCTCCTCAGTTTTATTACACTTGATTTTTACCTAGAAAAACTCATGACAACAGTACAATACCTGAGAACAATTTAACTTTTAGGATTAAAATCAAATCAAAATAAAACATAATAAGACCTTCCATCAAACACAAGGGAAGAAGAAGGTAAAAGGGCATTTGCTGGGTACTTATTGCATTAGGAGTTTGAAAACTATCAAGGGAGATCTTGAGTACCCAGAATATTGACACCAACCCAAGGAGGTAGTTATTATTGTTTCCAGTTTACAACTGAGAAAATAAAGGCTTAGGGAGGCTAATGACTTGCCATAGGTCACCACTTAGTGAGATAATTCTGACCTAGCACTATCTGGATGAACCAGTTGAGTTCCCACTAAACAAAACCATTCACTGAAGGCCAGCAAACTCAGAGCTCATTTTAGAGTTGACTTGTGTAACTTATTAGGGTTTTAACTCATCTTTTTGTGTCTTCTCACTTTTTCTTAAGGCCAAAGTAAAACCATCCTGCAAAAATGGCCCAAGCTGGTAATTAGAGACCATAGCTTCAATCTCAAAGAAGGATTTTACTGAAAGGTTGGAGAGTCTCTATACCAGGGGAATTTGGGTTATATCACAGTTCACAGCATGAGCAGGACAAAGTGTTTTTCAATAATTGACTCGAGTGACAGGTGATGACTTCCCAGTTGGGAAGTCACTCTTTAGGGAAGAGACAACCTGATTATTTCAAAAGAAAGCCAGCCAGGCAGACTAACAAATCTTGCTCTTTTCTTTGTTAGGAAACCATTGACTTTTTAGAGATGCCCACTGCATAGATGATAAGAATGAGAAGGCATCAAACACAATCATATCTGATGAGGTAATTAGAAATAACTGTTGAGGCCAAAACTTGCACATCATTGTCAAATGGAGATGTAGAGGTGCTGAACAAAGGGAGGAAGAGGAAAACTGTGTGGGGCTGCTTCTAGTGGTGATATGGTTTAGGACTAATAAACCAGCGTCCCACTGGTCTGTCAAGGGATCTTCCACCTTCTAAGCTTAGATTATGAATGGTAAATATCTAACACACATGCTTCGTGCCTATGCCATAAGCACAAGTTATTTATGAAATACCATCAGACCCTGGAATCCTTCTTAATTAAACTAATCCCTCAGCCAGTAACAATCAATCTGAATTGGCAAAAGAATAATAGCTAATTGTCACCATTTGCCTAAATCAACTTCCTGTAAAGTATCTTTGGTGAAGGGAAGCCAGAATCACCTTAAGTAATAGAGAAGCCTGAGAAAGTGTAAGGGAAGGGAAAAGCTACCCTCCCACATATTGGGCAATAGTTGCAAAGCATACTGGGTAATTCCCATAACTCTAAAACTCTAAACAAAGTCCAAAGAGACAGCCATAAGGCTTTCTTCCCTAGTCTGTCTAAAAGAGAGATAACACCAAGACTACGTCCTATACCACTTGAAGCATTGAGGAGAGTGTTGTCACAATGGTTACATTCTCCTGAAGCTGTAAGTTGTTTCTAACCTGCCTCTGGTAGACCGATGGCAAGCTTAGTCCCATATTCTTGTTCAGAGGACTCTCTCTTGTCCCCACAGTTTTCCTCTACACATGTGTATCTCATTCACAGAGTTTCTCCCATTCAGTAGGTTCCCTTCTCCTGTTGTTGATTATTTCCTTTGCTGCTCATAGGTTTTCAGTTTGATGTGGTCCCACTTGTTAATTTCTGCTTTTGGTGTCATATCCCCCCAAAAATCATTGCTAAGATCAATTTTCTATGTTTTCTTCTTCTAGGAGTTTTACCGTTTCAGATCTTACACTTAAGTCTTTAATCCATTTTGAGTTAATTTTCGTGTATGGTGTAGACAAGAATCCAACTATTTTCCTTTGCATGCAGATATCCAGTTATTATCTCTTGCCTGTGGATATTCAGTAATTATAAACACCATCTACTGAAGAGACATTTCTTAAATAGTACTGGAAGTCCTAGCCTGAGAAATGGGACAAAAAAGGCATCCAGATTGGAAAGGAAAAAGTTAAATTGTCTCTGTTTGCAGATGACCTGATCTTACATAGAGAAAATCCTAAAGACTTCACCAAAAAAACTATTAGAACCAATAAATGAATGCAGTGAAGTTGCAAGATATAAAGTCAACAAAATTAACAGGCGCATTTCTATACAATAACAATGAACTATCTGAAAAAAAAATCAGAAAGCAATATTTTCAATAGCATAAAAATTACTAGGAATACATTTAATCAAGTAGGTGAAAGGTCTGTATATTGAAAACTACAAGACATTGATGAAAGAAATTGAGGAAGACACAAATAAATGAAAATATTTATCTTGTTTATGATTGGAAGAATATTGTTAAAATGTCCACACTACCCAGAGAGATCTACAGATTCAATGCAATCTTAATCAAAATTCCAACGGCAATTACAAACAGAAAAATCATAAAATTCACATGAAACCAAAAAAGACCCCTAATAGCCGAGGCAATCTTGAGAAACAAGGACAAAATTGGAGGCATTATGCTTCCTGATTTCAAACTATATTACAAAGCTACAGTATATTTTAAAAAACAAAAAAAGTCTAGTATTGGCATGAAAACAGACACATAAACCAACGGAATGGAATAAATCCCAGAAATATAATTGATTTTTACATATTGGTCTTGTATCCTACAACTTTTAAACTCGGGTTTTATATTTAGCAGCCTTCCTGAACCTTCTTTGGGACTATTTAGCTTTTACCTAGGATATTTTCACAGTAATATTGAAATAAAAAATACAGCTAGTTCCCTAGTTACAAGGCATACTCTCAAAGAGACAAGGTGACGAGCTATGCAAGGAGATTAAAATGGCAAATGATGCACTTCTTTGTGTGGAATTGTCTATGTATATGTGTACAGGAGCACTCTATCTCTAAGCTTTTAACACAGACCTTGCAGACTGCACACCAAAGCCACACGGAACTGAGGTCTTGAAAGCCTTCCAAGGACATGTGGGACCACAATGCTTGGTGTCTATTGATTATTCGAGGCTTCCTGAACCTCAAACGAGGAAGCCACAGAATACTGAAGACTATCTCAAGATGGTCTGTAGTATGTAGCTATTTAGGAAATATAATTATCATATTCATCCATAAATTTAGACCAGCAAGTAACTGCAAAAACTGATAACAATATTTTAAAAAATATTTTTCTGTTGTGTTTCTTCCCCCTATTTGTCTCCCTTATTTCTTCTAAGATCACTGAAAATGTTTCAGGTCAATCAAAATAAAATTTTAATTACTCGTTTGTGTGTGGGGTGGGGTGGGTATGTGGGCATGGGTGGCGCTGTAAGGTGCCAGTTATCTCAGAATAAAGTGGCCAATCTTAGAAAATTCATTTAGCACACACTTAACATGTTTCAAAGTATTTGAATCCTAAGTTTGACATCACTTTTCATTTTGAGATAAACTCCTCTAGTTCCTTAAAAATGAGGCTGGGCCAGGCATGGTGGCTCACGACTATAATTCTAGCACTTTGGGAGGCCAAAGTGGGTGGATTACCTGAGCTCAAGAGTTTGAGACCAGCCTGAGCAATACGGTGAATCCCCATCTCTTCTAAAAACACAAAAAATTAACCGGGTATGGTGGTGGGCACCTGTAATCCCAGCTACCTGGGAGGCTGAGGCAGGAGAATCGTTTCAACCCGGGCGGCAGAGGTTGCAGTGAGCTGAGATCCTGCCACTGAACTCCAGCTTGGGCGACAGAGTAAGACTCCATCTCAAAAAAAAAAAAAAAGAGGCCAAATCATAGGCAAACTTGATTTCATCAGTAAGGGCTCATAAATATTTGTTAGAATAATGATGTACAAGGCACTGTACTTGATTCAGAATGCTAATTAGGGCTCCATTATAGTACTCTAATAATGCAGGTGTGTGTGTGCATATGTGTGTGCGTTTATGCCTACTTGTGTATTCATAGCTTTCTCTTCTGCTACTCTTATTCTCTTTCTTTTACTCTTGATCCTAATTGCTTACGGAATCTTTTCTTTCAGATTCGTACCTTTTAGTCTTAATGGCTTGGACAACTGGTTAACCACTTAGTACTGTGTGCTACAAGAGTCAAGAAGACCAGGAAACAGAGAATTAGATACTTGAGGCAAAATTATTCCTGTGTTCCATCTGGTTGCTTCCTAAACTTTAATGTGCACTGAAGTCACTTGAAATTCTTGTAAAATGCAGATTCTGATTTAGCTGGCCTCAGAAGGGACCGAAGATTCTGCATTTCTGACAAGCACCTGGTCATGCTAATGCTGCTGATTTACAGACTACACTTTAAGTAGAAGGTTAGACTGTTGGGGATTAGCACAAATTTGGCTGTTAGTTTTAAAGGGCATTATTATTAAATTTTATTATGTATATTTATCCAAATACCATTTGCACATGGCACACTCTGAGAAGTGTTGGCTTCTAGAGAGTAGGGGGGATTAGAATGATCTAATGTTGATCCTTCAACATTGCAAAATGTTGACTCAAGCACCATTTAAAAATCAAGTCCTCGATTCAGGTGATGGTTACGTGAAAAGCTGAGACTTCGCCACTACACAACATATCCATGTAATACAATCACACTTATACTCCTTAAATGTATATAAATTTTAAAAATAAAGAAAAAAAGAAAGAGTTTGGGTGTTTTCTTTTGAGATCCATGAAATACAACAGTTTAGGGTAGATTACATAAAATTAAATTTATGGGAGTGCTTGATAGTATCTGGCATACCACAGATACTCAGTGACCATTATGTCCAGTTCATCTTTTATTTCCTTGATTTGTTCTGCATACTTTATGCCTATCTTATGCTATTCTATCATTTTTAAATACTTGTGTGAATTTTTTAATCCATGTGCTTATGATCTATGTCCCTTACTGAATCCCCACTTCCTTGAGGGCACAAATATGACATATATATTGAGTGTTTCCTCATATTGTAGAATGTGGTCTCTTGCACCTGTGGTCACTTAACTCAACTGATTAGAAAAGTGCTAATAAAAAATGTCTATCCATCCATCTCTCCCACAAGCCTGCCTGAACTTCCTCCATTACCAGTTAGTTCCTTGAGTTAAGCCAGAGCTCAGAGCAAATGTGAAAGTATCCACCAACAGAGAGGGAACACACTGATTTATTCTCAGTCTTTCCTACCTAATGAAGGAGTCTTTGGTCTGTAGTCAGAGTTCTTCCTCACGATGGGATGAATCAATTTGAGCAGGGAAGGAGGCCAAAGTCTAGGTTAAGGTGTAAAGGGAGAGTTGGACACCTGAAAGCTAACTTAAAAGAGGACATTAATCCAGTACCCTATAGTCAGCCAAGGACAGCACAGAGAGTCCTGAGAGACATGGGGTAATGGGTGGGTGGCAGAGGCAGGAGGAAGGCGAGCAGAAGAACTAGGAAGCCACTGTATTGCAGATACCCTTCCGTTTGCCCACTCACCTTTCAGCCACTTGGTGGCACTGACCTCTCACACAGGCTCTTAAGAAACAGCAGCGTGTCACACACTGCAGCATGCAGTGTGGCAGTGTGTTCTGGTGCCTCCTTCCAGCCAGAGGGGCGCCTGCAGAGAGGTTGGCAGTTTCCATCCTGTCACCACAGGGAAGGGGCATTTCTTGGAGTATCTCATTCCCTTTGTGGTCAGTGCTCACGTCAGTGTGATCCTCTCTGTATCTTCTCTGAGCTCAGGAGCCAGTACTAAAGGAAAAACATGGGGGACTGCATTCTAACTGAAGAAAGGTGAACTATGGTATTTTCCAGAAAATTCCACTAGTGCTTTCAGGACTCTGGGTACCACCTGGGACACATAAATAGCATTCACCCAACTCCATGGCCTGGCTATATCCTCAGCCTCCTCCTCGGAGCATCCATGAAGAATGACATTGAGCAGAAAGGATGAGGTCTTCCTTTAGGCTATTGCAAGGGCCAGATTTCTATGAAGAGGAAAGGCACATCCTTCTATATCCAAAAGCCAGCCTCTCTCTAGAGGCTTCTCCTACTCATATCATAGAGCAGAGTGGCCAATGCTGGGCTCTGAATCCACACCATGGCCCTGTTGACCCCTGCTGTGACTCTATCCACAGCCCAGAGAAAGGTCAGTGCTCATCGCAGAGGACAGTAGGCAGTGGGGTATCGCAGGAAGAACTCACTGCTGGGCATGTAATGTAATCCAATTTTCTATTGTTTATTATATTTACATGTATAAAAGATCCTTGTTTAATATTAGTACTGTGAAGGACACCTGCTTGCTGCTAGGGGATACAATGCTAAATAAACATAGTTTTTGCTCATATTCCAAGCATGGAGAGTTTAGGAAGATGAATAAATACAATTTATTGACCATTTTCTAGGCACTGTATTATATCAACTTTTTATATCTTTTATATATATTTGTGAGTGCATATATATGTATACATACACATAAATATATACTTATACATTTATATATCTTTTTAAATATATATACATTTCTGTATATAGATATGAAATATCTTTATATATACCATTTATAACAGAATGTATTTCTGTATGTATATGTGTATATATATCTTTCTATATATATATGTATTTTGGCAATGACAATTCTTTTTCTAATAATAAAAGCAATAGAGGAGTGGTCAAGAGCACATGAATTTAAAGTCAGAATGCCTTTTACCTTGAACAAGTTACTTATCCTTCCTTGAGCCTCTTTTCCCTTCTGGAAAATAAAGAGATAGAAAATAATGTGAAGACTGAGTGAGATGAAGCATAATCCAAAAGTACATGCTTGATAAATAAGTTAACAAGTATTATCATCATGTGTATTGTTTAAAAAAAAAGAGTCAAGCAATTTTCAAAAGGCACAGAGAAGGAACTAACAGTGTCCTGTAAACCCATAATTCAGAAGTAGAACAGTTAATACCTTGCTAAATACAAGCATGAGTTAAAAAAAAACATGAGTTTTTTTTTTAATGCATTTTGCTTTCCCCAACACACAATTATGTACTCTGATTTTACAGAAAGGATATAATATTCTAGTGACCATACATATCCTATTTTTCCTCAATATGGAGGAAGCATTGTTATAATTCAGTACATAGAGAATCCTACTGTCTTTTTAACAGTTTCACAGTCTTTTAGTCTGCAAATCATCAAGGTGTCTCCACTACTCATTTTCTTTCTTTTTCTAATGGAATTGGCACATCTAGAAAAAAACACCACCAGGTAGTATTTATGACAATGAACATTCTTTTCATGTTTCTTATCTTAATGGGAATTTTAACACTGAGTTTGAGGCTAGCCATGTTATAACGCTATGAACATATTCATTTATTGATATTTGATTGAAAGTTCTTGTATCAAGAATGGATGTTAATTTTTATCAAACGTTTTTCAGTATTTATCAAGTTGTATTACATGTTTTTCTTTTGCTCTGAGTAAATTGAATTATAACCACTGATTTCCTAAGATTAAACAATTAATGAAGTCGTAGAAAGAACCCTCCCTCGTCATGGTGATTTTTTCTTTAACGTACTGCTGGGTTCTGTTTGCTGATGATTATAGATGTCCAAATCCCAAATATAATAACTATAATACATATGATATTCTTATGTGCTCTTTGGACTTATGTTAGTGCTAATGCTATTTTTTATAAAAGTAATTGGAAGTATTTTGTTCTATTTTTATGCTTAAAAGTCTAGGTAGATTTGTTCCCTAAAGGTTGAAAGTATTTGCCAGGAAAATAATCCTTTACAAATTTCACAATATTTAACACTAGATCCCATGGTATTTTTGTTTCTACCTCTCCTAAGGTCTTTTTTGGTCATATATTTTCCCATCTGGGGGTAAAACTGTCACAAAGCCCTGAGGCTTTTCAGTTATCTTGTGGAGTCAGCATGTTTTCCCTCCACATAGCCATCTTTGTCTGATAGTGTTCCTCATTGGCTGTGAAATGGCTTTTCCCTCCTCTCCTACTATTTTCTGAAATCTCCAGGTTAAGGATTCATTCCTCCTACAACATCAGAATAAAATCATATGGCTGTAGAAAAGCTGGATCAAAACCACACAAAGTCTGGTGATAGTTGACCTTGAGTTGTATCCTCCATTCCTAACAGTGCTGTTCTCACAGTGAAGAAAATTGGGCATAGCCTGCCATCCCTGGCCTTCCCAGCCCTCCAGCCCTCAAATCCTTAACAATGGAAACCAATTTTATATCATTAAATACCTACTTTATGAGGACATAGCTACAACCTCCATTTTATAGAGGAAAGTGAACATGGACACATTTCTTCACCAAGCTGACCTCACAGGAGCACAGATCCAGTGTTTGAATCAAGACTGCCTCCAAAGCTCATGGCCCCTCCATTGCTGTCACCAGCATATTTGAGATCTGGGCTCCAGTAGTCCTTGAAGCCCTATTGTACTTTGTCTCCTATAGAGTTTAGGGACACATGGATATAAGTAATAGAGTTAGAATTCTGTCACTTGCAACTTAAAAGTGCCAAATTAATAGAGGTGCTAATGTGTACTCATCCATCCCTACCTGATCGTAAACCCACTTAATGGTGCACTGTGCTCTGTCCTTCAAATCTTTCTAGTGCAGAGACTCCAACGGAGTAGGAGCTCAAACTTCATAAACCATAACAAAGAAAATCAAGTTCCAAGTCAGTAATCATTAGATTGATTCTGTCTCTAGGTTCTAACTATAAATCATAGGAAAACTAACTTAAAATGTATAACATAATTAAACATTAACAAGCATGATATATAACTAGAGAAAAATGGCAAGCTAGAAGGGATAAATTTCAGCATCCTACACAGATATTATGTAGTCAATCCTGGCTAATCTGGTTATCTCTTTAGATTTTAATTTCCACAGCCATAATGTAAATCACTGAGCTCATACAGGATAAAATGTGTGTGAATCCTTGAGGATTAAGTGCTGGCTGCAACCAAATATTAATAAAACTTTTTTAGAGACAAATAGATCCCAAATCTCAGATTCCCCTGATGACAAGAACATGATTACAAATCTGTTATCTCAGTTTCATGGATAACGAATCTGACCTTGGGCAAGTTTCTTCGCAAAATTAGTTTACCTGAAGTGGCACAAATCATATTAAACAATTCCTGAATTCCAAGGTATAAGAGAAGCTAAAACCTCCAGAAACGCCCCTCACTTCCTTTTTCACTTGTTTGGACTGGTCTAGAAGTCACTTTATGACATGAAAAATCAGTACTAAAGGAGCAGTGAGATTTTTCTAAGGTTTTCTTTTCCAGGGTTTAGGTATTTTCACGTTTAGAGATGTTTGCCTTATCTTTGGAAGGGAAGTATTTGTCATCCAGGAGCATACTGCATTTTTTGCAGTTCTTATATTGCTGATGTTGCTAAACACTATCATTTCCTTTAATGATATTATTCATAAGAACAGTAATTGCTCTCAAAATGACAAAATGTTCTGTGTTCCCAAACACAGTAATAGTCACTCTCCTGAAATGTGCCCACTTTCAAAGAATGGAAGGAGACCCATCCCCATCTACCTAAGAATCACTTGAAGAATATTTACTACCATGAGCTCACTGTTAACTAAAAATGCCCCAAACAAACCATATAACAGTTATTTATTGGATTTACTCACTTAAAACATATAAAATCCACTTAAAAATTGAACAGCTATTTCTTCTTCTATCTTCAGATATAAAAATAAATTATTTGCTTGAGATGATAGCTGAGTTCCAGCCATCACCTGATGTGCTGGAAAAAATTATGCAGCAAAGATTTTTGCTAAATCAGGGCTTTCTACAATCCTGAGATATAAACTTTGTCTATAACCATATCAAAGGAAAAGATTAGATGTTGAGCTCAGCTTTATTTTGCCAATGTAGAGGATGGAAAGAAAAAAAAATGAAAAACACCTTTTCTTGAAAAGCAATTAGTCTCCAGGGGCTAACACTGTACTTGATGTGCCAAGAAAAATAAAGAGACAAGGAGAACATTTGCTGTGAAATTACATAGGATGTCTTTGCCTTTAAGAAAAGAAAAGACCTTACAAACATAGCTCTCGCCCTCTAAACGTTGAAATGTGAGTCT
Organism: Mandrillus leucophaeus; assembly: GCF_000951045.1. Taxonomy (NCBI): domain Eukaryota; kingdom Metazoa; phylum Chordata; class Mammalia; order Primates; family Cercopithecidae; genus Mandrillus; species Mandrillus leucophaeus. The sequence goes on from NW_012108697.1 coordinate 4,379,268, forward strand.
AGCCAATTAGTGGGAATTTCTGGGTATAAGACATTCTCCCTATTCCCGCCTCTGCTTCTGCTGTTCTCCATCTAGATGCCCTCTCCTTCATCTGGGTGATGGAAAATCTGTCTGTCCTCCCACAATCTCTGGTCTTCCTCCAGGAATAGCCCAGTGATGGAGAACACCCTGCATGCTAGGTGCTAGGTCCTTTGTCTGCGTGACATCTAATCTTCACGACAGGTCTACCGTACAGATGTTTGTGCAATGGGCTGAGCCAATTAAGTCAATGGCACACACCACTCAAAAGTTACAAGGGAAGAAAGGCAGGCCTCGGCCGGGTGCGGTGGCTCAAACCTGTAATCCCAGCACTTTGGGAGGCCGAGACGGGTGGATCACAAGGTCAGGAGATCGAGACCATCCTGGCTAACATGGTGAAACCCCATCTCTACTAAAAAATACAAAAAACTAGCCGGGCGAGGTGACGGGCGCCTGTAGTCCCAGCTACTCGGGAGGCTGAGGCAGGAGAATGGCGTGAACCTGGGAGGCGGAGCTTGCAGTGAGCTGAGATCCGGCCACTGCACTCCAGCCTGGGCGACAGAGCGAGACTCCGTCTCAAAAAAAAAAAAAAAAAAAAAAAAAAAAAAGAAAGGCAGGCCTTTACGTCAGGGAACTCATAGCTGAGCCTCTATGATAGTACACATATAGTTGTTGCTGACAGTAAAATCATACTGTTCTCCCGCTTGTCACAATCGCACAAAACATCCACTCAGACAGGGTCACTTCACAACACAAAATACAAAGACCACTTTTTCCCTTGGCTAAATGAGTGGCTGCTAGTTCTTTGCCAGTTACAACTTTATTCTCACTCTAGTCTGCCCTCCCTATAGATAAGATTTATTAAGATAGTTTATCATAGAATTGCAGAATTCAGAGAGAATATCCAATTCCTTGGACACTCCCAAAATTACCCATACAAATCCTAAATTTTATTATACGTTCTTTCTAACATCCTGTTACTGAGAAACCTTGCAGTTTCACATGATATGTGTTCCCCCATGTGGCAAGAAGTAATTGACCCCACTTTTTCAACTATAGGTGTGTTTCTGTGGTCTAAAGTATGTGCTTTCTGATCACTCTGCCACATTCTCACTTGCTCCCTGAATGGCCTGGGCCTCTGTTTTCTCATCTCTAAAATGGGAATAATAAAAATATCTAATTCATAGGGTGCTTGTGAGAATTAAGTGAAATGATGAGATGAATAACTGTGAGCTGCTCTTATTATAATTCCCACTGCCACCGTCTTTACCATTTTTATTACTATGGCACCAGGACACCATAGTGCTTTACCATGACTTTTTTGAAGAGCCTGGCTTCATAAGGGTCTCTCCCTCTATACCTCATACATGTATTAAGCTTCTGCTATATGCAAAACACTTTTCTATACCTCTCAGAATTCCCCTTGCTGAAAACATGCAAAATTTTCAAGAAGTGGAAAGCCTTTGCTCACTATTAAAAATGACTTTTATGTTGCCTTGTATATTATTTCTACTTTTATGCCATTTGTCTACGATGAGATGGTTTCTGCCCTTAAGGAGCTTACTGTATCTGGAAGCCGTAACCTCCATAGCTCTTGGCACTTAGTATATGATCAATAAAACATGTGTTGATTGACAGATTGAAACAAAGGGCCAGTAGAACAGAAATGTACCACTGAGAGTGTAAAGTAGCACATTCTTTAAAACGTAGGGCTCTGAGGCCTTGGATGAGTAGAAATGAGCAATTCAGGAGCCCTTTGGCTTAAGGCCCCTCTTGCTGGCTGCTTCCCCTCTCTCAGCAGTTCTGGTTTTGCACCCTCCAGGTTAACAAGATCACAATGGTTTAAGCATTTGCCTGACTTCATCTTAGGAAAAAAATAATACAAAAGGAGCGAATTTCATAGCATTATCTTTCAGGAATGGTTTTCTTATACTCCTCTTCTTTCCCATTCTACCACCTAACATTTTTTCTTGGCTCCAGATAGCGTAAGTTTCTATTAGTAAGAGAAAGTTCCTTTCTAATAACTAATTTTCAACACACCCCAAACAACTTCCAGTTTTTACTTTTTTATGATGCAGGGGAGGCTTTCAATAGAATATGAATGTTTAATTTGCTGTATGCAGCAAGCATTCCTTTGATGTCCTCCTAAGACCACTGTGGTAGATTTTCAGTATTCCTTGGAAGACCAGGTAGGGTAACTCCTTTTCCCACTAGTAAACATACAACTTTCTTTGAAAATTGTTTGGTTTTTATTACCAAGGGAAGAGTTGTTTTCTTTAAAACTAATGAGCAATGCTCCCCACTCACAGCCTGATGGATTCTGAAACACCATAATGATTGGAGGGTGCTGGTGTGTGTTCTACCTGGACAAAGATGCTTAACTGTGCCACTCCCACAATCCAATTCAGATGGCAAAACTTGTCCTCCTTCTCCCCTTCTCACCATGGCTACTGCGAGAAGGACAATTCCTCTCCTATTCCACAACTATTTGCATTTGCTCCTTACTTAATGAAAATGAATCCCCAGGATTGAGACTGGGAAGGGGTATCCATGTCATGGCATACCATTGCATACATTCAGTCAGTATCTGTGCACCTGAGATAGCCTCCGTGCATTATTTTAAATAATAAAAAAGCAAGATATAGACATACATGGTATATTCCCAAATTCCCACTTATGTAAACTCTCACAACTAAAATCCCTGTATATGTGCTTAAATATTTATGTGTGATTGTTGAACATGTGGAAGGTATAGATGGACATATCTTAAACCATACTGATTTCCCCTGGAGGCAGGAGACGTGGGAGGAAAAGGGGAGTACAGTAGAAATTACCACCTTTCCCTGACGTATTTTGGAAATTTTTTCACTTCTTAGATCATATGATTTTTTAAAAATAAAGAAGAAAAAAGCACACAAAGAAATTTTTTCGTCCTTTCTGACTCTTGAGGTTGTACCTGCAGTGCTCAGTAACTTTTTTCTGGCAAGGGTAAGCAACAGAAGCCTCAGAACACCACAGTGTGATGTGAGAAGAGGGCCCTGGGCTTGCAGCAGGAACATGTGGGTATAAGAAAATTTGGAGTAAGCAAAACATATTATTGAGTGTCTCCAAAGGAAAATTATGCAGTGTTTTGCTCATACCCTTCAGGATTATCTGATTCCAGCCTTTCATTGCCTTTGAGAAATTTTAAAACTCTGTACATTATAGATGACAGCAATGCAAAATAATTTCTTACTATACACATGCAATTGAATTTTTCCCAGTAGAATGACATATCTCTTTCTCTCTCACTTTTCTGATCTTTAAATGTGTATGTTCTTTGGATTTGCTGATTATACTCCGTCTCAAAAAAAACAAAACAAAACAAAAAAAAAAAACACAACGTATCAGTTCTCTCATTAATGGGTGAATTAAATAAAATCTTTAACACATGTTCATTTTATATCTCAATCATTCATGATTTTTCTTTTTTTAAATGAGTGGCCCTTCACATTGGATTAGACCCCACTGTGACCAGGACAAGCACCACCTATGTCACATAGAGGAGGTCTCTTCACTTCTCTGACCCCATTCATCCATCTCCCTACCCTTCTTTCTTTTATGTTTTCTCTCTTGCTCACCCCACTATCTCCACATAGAATCAGAAGGCTACATCTGTAATGATGCTCAGTGGTAATTCTGGGTGGTGGGATTTGAGGATATTTATAGCTTTTTTTTTTTTTTTTTTTTTTAACTTGTCTGCATTATTTGAATCTTTTGTAATGGGCATTCACCATTTTTATAAATCAACAAAGTGTATGGGAGCAGAGTTCCAAAGCTTGTCAGGATTTCTCAGGTACTCCTTTTTCTCCTAATTGTTTTTAAAATGTTGTCTTCAAAGAACCAGTGCAGTGAGAAATCTGACATATTCATAGGAGTTGATAAACTTTACCAAAGAATAATCTTTAAAATGCCCAGAGTTCAAAGAGCAAAATTTCTGAAGGGCTGCCCCAGGTGCTCAGATGCCTCTGTCATAATATGGTCTTTTCAAAGGGACGTTCAGGCCCTGAGACACTACTAGAGACCAGCAACTCTGTCCCTGGGTTTCTCCAGCACTACTGTCCCCATGGGGCCTTTTCAAGATGGCCGTTTGTTAGGGCAGATTTCAGTCCCTGATGTATCCCTAGCTGCACCACGGAAACCAGCACATCCATTTTGTAAGAGTATGCACCACAGGCATTTAATGGAAATAAACCATTCTGACAGGTATGTGCAATATACTGAAGCTTACAAAGCACATTTATGGACATTATCTCATTTGATCTGCATCTAACCTAAATGAGGGAGGCAAAGCAGATGGTAAAGCACTCCTCTTTACAGGTGAGAAAACAGGTGCACAAGTTTCAGAGTCAGAAATCCCAGGAGCAAGTGTAGCCTTGATGTTCCGAAATGACCTCATGACCTACTATATGTTCTCCACTATAAAGCGCTCAGCAGAGCTTATGGTGGGGGAGGGGGCCAGGGAGAGAAAATTATTCTGGACTGTAACGTTTTAAAATCTTGGTCTTTACCATCTTTAAACTTTCTGTTTAAAATTGCAATTAATGTTATGTGATTAAATCTCAATAAATTCCTCTTGAGAACTTATTTTATTTTAAAGATATTCTTTAGGGAGAACGAGGAGGTCAGGACTTAAACTCTCTTTCCACTTCTTCCATTTACTCACTCGTTCTGAGAAGTGGTGGAGGTTAACTTTGTGAATAATTGCAAAACACCAAACCTCCCTGAGCCTTAGTTTACTCTACACTTTCAGTGAATAATTAGGAGGCTTCAGGGCAGTATTGCATGTAAATGCTAAGCACAGGACCTAGCCCCTAGAAAGCATTCAAAAACTTATCAGTTAATAATGATTGGATAAGACACCAGTTATGACACCAAGCTCAGATCATGTAAACATTATACTAAAAACTAATAACTGCATTTTTGGCAGCTACAAAGCTTTCTTCTTCTAGATCTCCAGTAAACTCACATTGTATGATGAATAACATTAGATTCAATTTACCATGGGAATCACTCTCATTTATCCATACTATTGGAGGTAAACAAGGTATAGATCATTAAAAACCATGAATAATTGAAAAACACTGTTACTTCAACTTTAAAATACACTACCTTCTTTCTCAGTTCCCTACTCTGCCTACCCTCTCTTTCCATCACATTTCTTTCCAGCTTTTGATAGAATTACACAGTGAATTCTGATTGTTGGAGACAAACGACAACTTAATAATTTATGGGCATCCAAAGGAGTAGACTGGGATTAACTATATACTTAATCTAGTGCAGTGCTTCTCAACCTCAGCACTATTGAAATTCTGGATAATTATTTGTTGTGAGGGGCCATCTGTGCATTGTAATATGTATATGAACATCCCTGCCTCTGCCTACTATGTCAGTAACACACCCCCATTTACTCACTCCCCAGATGTGACAACCAGAAATGACTCCAGACATTGCCAAATGTCCCTTGGGGAGTAAAATCAATCGCATTTGGTTGACAACCACTGGAGTGGTTCATTGAGCTGCTTCTCTAAGGCACTGTGTTAAATTCTAGAATAAGAATGCTGTGTACAACTTGGTGTTTACAAGTTAGTGGGGGAGATTACCTAGGGGTAATGCACTTGCAGCCCCTTGAAATGGGACCTCATGATCATTTTAGCTGAAAGCAGCATGTAGGGCTTGTGTTTCATAAGATTCATTGAAGAATGCTGTTGAATATAGTTTAAAATTACTCACATACTCTATGATGCCATTTGCAGCATAAACCAATGCTACAAAAAAATACCTTATAACAACCCAGCATGTCTGTCCTTCAAAGTAATGCCCATCTATCTCTCTGGGTCCAGCTCAAATGATTATTATTTGTCAGTTTCATAATAGTCAGACACCAATACTCCTAAAACTCTTCATCTGATTGGCACATCAGATTATGTCTCTTCTGCAGCCCAGAAGGGTGCTTCAGTCGATTGTGGAAACTTGAAACAAAGCAGGAAGAATTGTTCAGGCACAGCTCCCCCAATAAGAATGGAACCAACTAGAACTTCTAGTTCTCTTTCAACGTACCAGTGTCTAGGGCTAAAGAAGATGAGGACCACCAACCATTTCAAGGATGGAAGCCTGAATTAACCGAGATAATTGGCCAAGGGTCACAGAAAATGTCCTTTTAAAAATAATAACGCTTACTCTTTCTCTTAACTGTCCCAGATAACACATTCAAATGAGCTTTTATTCATCTTCTTATATACTCACATAAAAGTCTGTTTTAAAACGTTTTGTGCTCTGTTGCCTTTTTTATTAGAAATTTTTATTGGAATTCTTTTTCACTCTTGTATCAAGAGCTGCAAAGCCTTGGAACATGAGATGAAGCCTAGTGCTGCTGTCTTATAGAATCTACCATGCAGGTAAAATTTTTAACACAAGCAAATTCTGCATCCTTAGCTGTGCAAACACCAAGAAAGCAATGATTCCTCTCCAGTAGGTTTCTCCACATCGCCACACTGCTTCTCGTCACGTAAGGGACACAGTGCCCAGCAAATGCAACTGCCCTGCTTACCTTGGCTAGGCTGTAGTCATGAGATGAGCCTGCAGATGGACTAAGTCCTCGGCATTTCAGCTGGAGATTCCCAGACTTGGCTGATCAACAGAATGATCTGGGAACATTTCAAAATTCAGTTTCTGGGTTTGCTTCAAAACTTGTTGGATAGAATCTCTAGCCATGATGATTTAAATTTTTGTAAAGTTCTGCAGGTGATTTTGATGATTAGCTGAATTAGAAATCATTGTATTAAGTTTTTAGATTCTGAGACTTGGTGCTATCTTGGTAATGTCATTCTTCAATAAGGAGGTTCAATGATAATTGAATCAGCAGCGACCATATCCCCTAACTCAAAGATCAACTGTAGTAAAAATTAGAAAACCAAAATATATTAGCATTAACAAATGCTTTATTCTATGACAAATATGGGAAAAATATATCAAAAAAACCTTATGCCCTGATTTTTCTGGAATATATTCAAATTAAATTATTGCCTTTGTAGCATAGTAAATAATTTAAAAATTTAATAAATTCTATTTATTACTACCAAAATAGGTAAACCAAATATTGCAGACAACTTTTCACATACAGCACCTGCACAAAAATTTTCCAAATTTTTTTGCAGCTCAAATTTTGGTTCATTTACTCATTCAACAGAAATGTCTACTTCCAGAGACTTGATCTCAGTAATTAACTAGTTTTTGACATATTTGGAAGAATAAGCCAGGGATCAAAACTAGAATGCAAAAGGTCATACCTAATTGAGTGCTGAATAATAAATGTCCAATAAAATCAGAGATTGTTTGAGATTGGTGGTAGTTTACTAAGGTAGTCAGGAGAATCATCCCTGAGAATAGAGATAGGGTCTGAAGAAAGGGAATAATTAGAAGAGAGAACCTGGAGAGGTGCTTCAACCAACCTTTTACAGTTTCTCCCACTGCCTGATACAGTAGAAGACAGCTAAGAACCACTACTAGCTCTTAAAGATTTGATGCTTGGAAAATGGAAGTAGTAAGGCAATTTGATATTGACTGCAGGACCATCCATTGCAGCCAAAAACACTAACCATTAGTGAGTACATCTTTTTTCACCCAAGCTCTGATCTCAGCCAGCTTCATCCTCATCACCCATAGTAAAGGAGAATTAAAAGACACAAGCAAATTAGCTTCTAAATCAAGCTTATAACTAGTCATCTATAGGGATAGAGCAATTGCCACATTGTTGAGCTTATCGTAGCTCATTGCTGTCCAATGTGATGTACCAGGTCTTTGTAGGGTACTGAATTCTAGTAAAACACAGATAACAGAAAATATATCTATTTAGAAACTTGACTAATTTACTGGCAAAATGAAATATCTCAAGAAATGTGTTAGCACACTGCTCTCTATGTTCTGAAAGAAATAAAGAAGATTTTTGTTGTATTAGTGCCAAAAGCTTGTCTATTAATCTCATTTACATGCTTATCATAGATTAATGTTTTTGCCTAAAATGATTAAACGTATGTCCTATGTCCTCTCTGCCCAAATCTTCTGAATTTGTTTTGATATGTTTAAATATCAACACAAATATAGTAATTTACACAGGAAGTTAGTTTTGAAAATAAAGTTCATAGATGTCTGGAATTTTCTTGGGCTAACCTCAATAGGAAAGCATTCAGAGCAGCAAATTAATATGAGAAAAGCAGAATTCACAACAAAGATTACTATCAGAGATAAAGGGCACATCACAATAATGAAGGGTCCAATTCTTCAAGAAGATACAACAACTCTAAAAGTGTATGTGCCTAATAACAAAGCTTTAAAACACATGAAACAAAACTGATATAAATAAGAGAAATATACAAATCCACGATTGTACTTGGAGACTTCAACACTCCTCTCTCAGTAATTGATAGGTCAAGAAGAGAAAAAAAAAATCAGTAACACATAGAAAACATGAACAACGCTACCAACCAGTCTAAACTAATTTACAACTGTAAAACTCTTTACCAGCTGAAACAGAATACACATTGTTTTCAAGTCTACAAGAAATATTCACAAAAACAGACAATGATGTGAACCATAAAACAAAGCAGAATTCATTCAGAATACCTAAATTATACAAAGTGTTCTCGGTGTTTGCTAATGTTCTCCATGTTACAAAATAAACTAGAAATTAATAACAAGAAAATACCAGAAAAAGCTACAAATAGTTGAAAATTAAACAATATGCTTCTGATTAACTTATGGGACAAAAAAGTACTGAGGCAATTAAGTTTTATCAAAAGTACTGAGGTAATTAAATTCAGGGGTGAAAGGTTTTTATAACAAATGGTGCTAGAACAACTAGATAGCCATATAAGAAAAAGTGAATATTACTCCTCACCTCACACCATATGCAGTAAAAAGTAAATTCTTAAACTATAAAGTACCTAGTAGGAAACAAGAAAATATTTGCAACCTTGAGGGACAGGAAAATATTTCTAAGACACAAAAACCATAAACCATAAAAGTAAAATTGATAAACTGAACTATATTAAAGTTTTAAATGTTTTCTCTTCACAAACAACATTAAGAAGGCACAACCACAACTGGCAGAAAATATTCACAATACATAAGTCTGAGAGAAGACTTCTATCCAGAACATAAAGAGAACTCTTATGAAATAAGAAAACAAGGTATTTAAAGTCAGCAAATAATTTGAACATACACTACACCAAGTAAGATACACAAATAGAGAACAAGCCTCTGAAGAGATACCTGACATCATTAATTATTAGAGAAGTTAAATATAAAATCACAATGTGATACCACTACACATCCCCTAGAAGGGCTAACATTTAAGGGAGTAATTTTCCACTGCTATACAATAAATAGCACAAAATTAGCAGCAAATTTTTATCTCACGATTCTGTAGGTCTGAAGTTCAGATGGATTTGACTGTGTTGTGTGTTTCAGGTTTCACCAGACCAAAATTTTAAGTATCGGCCAGGCAGGGCTCTTATCTGGAGGTCCAGGGTAAGTACCTGCCTCCAAGCTCATTCGGGTTGATGGGAGAACCCAGGTGCGGTTTTATTGTGTGACTATAAAAATGAAGTTCTTATTTTTTGGTGACTGTTGCTGTCAGGTGGGAACCACTCTTATATCCTGAGGACAGCCCTCATTTCTTCAAAGAAGTAAAACCACATCAAGTTCTTCTCAAGCTTCAAATATTTAATATTTTTGACTTCTGACCTCTTCTTCTGCCACAAACCAGAAACGAATTACTATTATTATTATTATTTTTTTTTTTTTTTTTTTT
>NW_012108697.1:4389212-4426556 GCF_000951045.1 Mandrillus leucophaeus
CACCGCGCCCAGATAATTTTTTGTATTTCCAGTAGAGACGGGGTTTCACCGTGTTAGCCAGGATGGTCTCAATCTCCTGACCTCGTGATCCGCCCGCCTGGGCCTCCCAAAGTGCTGGGATTACAGGCTTGAGCCACCGCGCCTGGCCAAAACAAACTTTTTTATTTTTATTTTTTTTGGTTGTAAAGGTTTATGTGATTAAATCCGAGACATTTGGATAATCTCTGTATTTTAAGGTCAATTGGGCCATATAACATAACACAATCCCAGGAGTGACATCTTATCACATTTCTAGGTTCACAAGCAGGATGAAATTCCACAGGCATGGCTAAAGCTGTTATCCACAGGTAAGATCTCTTCTCTATCTCCAGCCCATGGTAACATACTTGAGGAACAACACTTTTAAGCTTCCTAGATGCCTCATTGTTTGCTTTAGAAGATACATGAGGAGCACCCTTAATCTCCTGGAAGGGCTTTTGTGCAGCTGAATACTCTGGTCCTTGGATCTTTCTGAGGTTCCAGCGAAAGTTGGTGTAACAAGTTGGTGTCCTCAGCCTATTTTCTATGCCATGATTTCAGCATCTATTTCTAAAATGCAGCCCCTTGTGACATCTGGACCTGCGAACAATTTCCCCATTATTGGGTTCTTGGTTTTTTTTTTGTTTAACAGTTTTTCACACAATTTATCTCTCTCCTCTCACATTTTATCAGAAGCAGCAAGAAGAAACTAGGCTGCACCTTCGACATTTTGCTGGAAAATCTTCTCAGCTAAATATCCGAGTTCATAATGTGTGAGTTTGCTTTCTATTTAAGTGTTGGAGACAATTGCTAAGCTCTCTGCCACTGTAGAGTAGCATATCACTTCCTCCAGCTTCCAGTATGTTCCTTACTTCCTTCCACACCCTCAACATTCTGAAAGTCTGTATTGCTACTAAGCCTTTTCAAGGTGATCTAGGCTTTTGCTATGCTCCTCAAAATTCTTCCAACATCTGCCCAACTCCAAAGTTACTCACACATTTCACTTATTTGTTATGGCAACGCTCACATCCAGGTATCAAATGTATATTAGTTTTTTATGTTACATTAGAAATTACCACAAAATACAGCAGCTTTTAGTATCTCAGTTCTAAAGGTTAAACTTCCCATTGAGTTGTTTAGGCTTTTTTGAGGTTGAAATCAACGTTTTAGCTTAGTTGGGCTTTTATCTGGAAGTCCTGGGAAAGAATCTGCTTCCAGCTCATTCGGTTGTTGAGACTGACTTTTATTTGTAGAACTAAAGTTTCCGTTTCCTTCCTGACCATCAACCAGGAATCTCTCTAAGCTTCATCAGGAACTTCACCTGCCGTTCCTTTTCACATGGTCTCCTCCATCTTCAACAAAGGTATGTTGTGTCCTTCAGATGCTTTAAATTTCTCTGATTTCTTCTGATGCTTCCAAACCTATAAAATGCTGTTTTATTTATTTATTATTATTATTATTTTTTAAAGGGCTCATGTGGTTTAGGTCAGGTCAAGCTGAACAGTCATCCTTTTGTTGTACAGCATAATATCATATAGTCATGGGAGTAGCATTTCATAATGTTTCAGGTTCCATTTATACTCAACAAAGAGGGGATTATACACAGATAAGCTCCACTAGTCATCATTCTTAGAACTCTGCCTACCACCAAATCTTTTGGAGATGATAGAAATGGTCATTATCTTGATTGTAGTGATGGTTTTATCAGTGTACATAATGGTCAAACTCATTGAATTGTACACTTCAAATAGATGTAGTTTATACGTCAATTAAAGTTTAAATAGTCTACCTCATCATATTTAAGGATTAAGTATGTAAAACATTCCCCTTGATGTCAGAAGCAAGATAAGGATCTGGCTTACTCTATTTACATCCTTTATGGTTGTGCTAGAAGTCCTAACTAGTGAATAAAGCAAACAAAAAGTCAAGAAAGGAATGAAAATATGGAAAGAAATAAGTATAAATGTCGCTTTGTGCAAAAGACATGATTGGGTATGTAAAAGTTCCAACGAATCTATAAAACACAGCATTAGAATAAGAAAATTACCAATGTTGCAAGACTGAGGTCACCATACAAAAATAAACTGTGTTAGTATATGTTAACAAAAATTGGGGAAATAAAATTTTTAATATGTCCTTTCCAGTAGCATTTAAAAATGTCAAATGTCTCAGAATAAATTAAAGAAACATATATAATTCTCTACACTGAAAACAATAAAACATTGCTAAGAAAAATTAAAGACAAATAGAGAAATATACTATTCTCATGAATTGTAACAGTCAATATTAATGAAATGTCAGTTATTCCTAGACACATCTATAGATTTAATTCCAATCAAAATCTCAAGGTTTTGAGAAAACTGACAAGCTTGTTATAAAGTTTACAGAAAAATGCATAGAATCTAAAATAGGCTAAATAATTTTAAAGAAAAAATTTGAAAGACACTACCTAATTACAAGATTTCTTTAAATGCTATTATATCAATGTGCTATTAGTGCAAGATAGACAAATGAATCCATGAGTCAGAATAGACTGTCCAGAAACAGACCATACATACATAGTCACTTGCTTCACAGTAAAGAAATAACTGCAGTGCAATGGGAGAAAGGTTGGTGTTTTATAGTGAATAGGCATCCATATGGGAAATAAACACCTTTAACCTTACTCCCTGTCCATGCCATGAATAAATATTAATTCAAGAACAGGCCTAGTAGGAAAAAAATGTATAGAACTTGTAGAAAAATTATAGGAGGAAAGTCCTTATCATCTTGGAGTAGGCAAAGATTTCTTAAGATAACAAAACAGGACTTCAACAAAATGTTTTTGAAGTTCATACATGTTGTAGCATATATCAACATTTTGTTTCTTTTATTAAAGAATATTGCACTTTATTAAAATACTGCATTTTGTTTACCCCTTCAGCAATTGATGAATATGAGTGTTTTTTTGTTCTAGTTTTTGGCTATTCCGAATAACGCTGCTGTGAACATTTGCCTGGAGGTCTTTGTGTGAACATACATTTTTATTTCTTTGGGGTAGATGTCTCCGAGACTTCTTCAGTTTCCTCTCTTTTTCCTCTTAGTAGTTTTTTCTCCATTTAGTAATTTTAGAAAACATGTAGGTTCAGATCCAGTTTGAGCTGGTTCACTGGTTTGAAACAATTGTTCAATTCAGTTAGAAAGTTAATATTTGGATTTGCTGTGGGATTTAGCAAATGAGTATATTCATTCTAGTTTCTGATTCCTGTTCCACTTTAGTTCCTGTCCCTGATGGCAACTTAAAAGTGTGTAGCAGGTTCTGTGCTGGAAATGAAGACAGATTACTGTACACTGGGTTATACTCTTATGGAGGAAGAAAACTCATCTCTATATTAAACTCAAGCTTTGCAGTTAAATCACTACCTCTCCTCTTTCATCCTTTAACCCACATCCTTACGCTCATTCTTGGGTACAGGATTTTATTTGTTTAATAAAATCTTTCACTGTCATCTCTGTTAGAAGGTCGTGGATTATTGTTCTGGAGGCCATCAGGGGAAGGCTTTCTGTGTGAGAGAGAGTAAATCAAGCTATAGGAGCATAATTCTGTTTAGCTGCAAAGTCAGGGGTATCTCCTCTGGGAGGACCATTGCATCACTGTAAAAAACAAGAACTGGCAAGATCAAGGCCCGTCCTTTCCTCTCTCGATGTGTTGTATGCAAATCATTGGACTTATTTCAATTCAAGCTTCAGCATTTGAGGGTAATTTCCCATACTACTAAAAATGCATTTACAGGTAAAGGAAAGAGGATTGTAAAAATCTCACCTACTTCTGGCATCTTTTTAACTTTGGAGTTATCTGCTATGTATGTCCTGTTTTCCAAGTGATTGCAATCATTCTGGGGTTCTGGGATTACTTACGATAGAGAGTTAGCAAATGATTTAAGAAGTAATATTTGGCTTAACTATGAGAGCCCATGGGTATACTGTTTCAAGCTTCACTCACAAAACATTGAAAGTTGCTCTCTCAAGCTTCAGCCACAAAACATTGAAAGTTGCTCTCTCAGCTAAATTTCCTCAGTATCCTACCAAATTTCTATCCCCTCCTCACATATCACCGTAAGACAGGATGAGAGTGCGGAAGATGAAAGGGAGTGTTATTGGGAGAGATGGATCTGTGTGCTTGCTGCAGTGACCTTTGTTGTTTAACCTGGGATTTCTCCTCCTGCCTTCTCCTCGTGAACTTCAGGCACCTTACCTTCGGTATCTGATGATTAATTGCATGTGTCAATTTGACTGAATCACAGGGTGCCCAGATATTTAAACACTATTTCTGGGTGCGTCTGTGAGGGTGTTTCTAGACAAGATTAGCATTGATATAGGTAGACTCGGTAAATCACATTGCCCTCCACAACATGGTAGGTGTCATCCAGTCCCATCGAGGGCCTGAATAGAAGAAAAAGATGGAGGAAGGAAGACCACTCTCTCTGCATGACTGCTGAGCTGGAATATCAGTCTTACCCTGCTTTTGGACTAAGACTTACACCAACAGTTCTCCCAGTTCTCAGGCCTCTGAATTCAGACTGGAACTGTATCTGCAGCCTTCCTGGGTCTCTAGGTTTGTAGGTGGCAGATCATGGGACCTCCATAATCATGTGACCTAATTCCTTCTTCTTCTCTTTCTCTCTCTCTCGGGCTCTGTGTGTGTGTAACTTGGCCCTCAGGCAAGTTTGCCAATCCCTGTTCTATAGGATTTTATTCATGTATTTTTTATTTGACCTCAAGTTCCAAGAATTAATCATAATACTTAATTCATAACATGCTACCATCATTGGTTGATAATAGCCTTCTTTTATCAGTGTTATTAATTTAATAATACAATGAGCACAAATAAATCACCACCCACCCAAAATCTGAAACACTATTAACACAGCTGAGCTAGGTCTGGTGAGCATGAGTTCACCAGGAGAGGGTGGCTTTCTAGGCAGGAGGAACATCAGGGGCAATAACATGAAGATATGTAGGGCATTGTGTATTTCAGAGCATGGCTTGGCTGAAGTGTGCAGTAAAGTATGGGACACAGTAAAAAAACAAACAAGGAGAGGGAGTCTGGTGCCTGATTATAAAAGGCATTGCCCAAACATTGCTAGATAGATACAGATATAGTATGCATATACATAGATACAGATATAGATCGATCTCAGACTTTTCACTGGAGACATACTGAAAGGCCACCAAAGCCAAAATACCCCTCTACCTAGTCCTTCCTAAGAGTCTGAAATTTGAGTTGCGAGGCACCATTTAAGAAACTGGGAAGTGAAGATTTTTAAGAGGTTAGTGTATTCAACAGTGGGGTAACTTATTTTCTAATTCTAATGGGCTCTGGGAATTGAGAATGCCGGGCAAGCTCTGGCTTGGGTAATACCTGAGCAGGGTCAGATATTATCCTGAATATCTAAGCATTCAGAAAGCAGTAGGAATGTTGTAGAAATGCTGACTCTTGCCAGGCCTGGGGAAGATAAGCTGACCTAAGGATGCTGAATAAAGGACAAGAAGAAACAATTGCCCCCTCAGTTGGAGCAAGAAGAGAATGTGTGTTCCTGTGAATTTGGGGGTTCTCATCTGTGGTGGTAATTAATACAATTCAACTACCCTAGAATATTGGATTTTCCTCTGTGCACACAGTAAGACTACCCTTCCCTGCACCACCCTCCTTGAAATTCTGTGTGACCCTGTGACTTGCATTGCCCATGAAAAGTGAATGAAAGTGGCATGTGTCACTTCCAAGTGGGAATTTAAGAGCCAATGTGCAATGTAACCACCTCTCTTCTCTCTGCAAGGTTATTATGGAAGCACTGTTGACATGCAGCCCCTGTCAGCCTGAGGCCCTGAGTGGCCACGAGAGAAGACTCATTCTTTTGACCTAAAGTAGACATTTAGTACAGCCATAAATAACACTTTTGGGGGTTAATCTGTGAGAGATGAGGTTTCTTACTTATTTTTTTTTTAGTGAAGAACTTAGACCAGGGTGAACAAACTACTGCTATCAGGCCAAATCCATCCCATAGCCTGCTTTTGTATTAATAACTAAATCTGTATTGGAACACAGCTACCCACATTCATTTATGTATTGTCCATGGCTTCTTTCACATGACAAGGGCAGTGTTGAGTAGTTGTGATAGAGACCACATGGTTAACACAGCCTAAAAATATTCACTACTTTGCCCTTTACAGAAAATATTTCCTGACCCCTGACCTAGACAATCCTAACTGAAACTACTCAAATTGGGAAGTCGTGCAGGATGATCCATTTGAGGAGTCATCCTCCACACTCCCTAATCTCCTTCTTCTCTGTATGTTCCCCTGTTGTAGGGACCCCAAACAGAGAGACTGGCTGGAACCGCAGCAGCAGAACACAAATTGTGAAGATTTCATGGACTTTATCAGTTTCCAAAATTAATACTTTTATAATTTCTTACTCCTGTCTTTACTGCAATCTCTGAACATAAATTGTAAGGATTTCATGGACATTTATCATTTTCCTAATACTCTTATAATTTCTTATGCCTGTCTTTAATCTCTTAATCCCACTGTCTTCGAAAACTGAAAATGTACGTCACCTCAGGACCATTATTGTACAAATTGATTGTAAAACATGTGTGTTTGAAGAATATTAAATTAATGCACCTTGAAAAAGAACAGAATAACTGATTTTCAGGGAACAAGGGCAGATAACCATAAGGTCTGACTGCCTGTGGGGTTGGGCAGAATACAGCCATATTTTTCTTCTTGCAGAAAGTCTATAAATGAACGTGCAAGTAAGAGAGATATCGCTGAATTCTTTTCCCAGCAAGGAATACCCTGGGGAAGGAATGCATTCCTAGGGGGAAGTCTATAAACGGCCACTCTGGAGATGTCTGTCTTATGCAGTTGAGATAAGGACTGAAGTATGCCCTGGTCTCCTGTAGTACCCTCAGGCTTACTAGGATTGGGAAATTCCAGCCTGGTAAATTTTGGCCAGACTGGTTCTCTGCTCTTGAACCCTGTTTCCTATTAAGATGTTTATCAAGATAATATGTGCTCAGTGGGACATAGACCCTCATCAGTAATTCTAGTTTTGCCTTCGCCTTGTGTTCTTTATTGCCCTTTGAAGCATGTGGTCTTTGTGACTTACTCCCTGTTCGTACACCCGCTCCCCTTTTAAAATCTCTAATAAAAACTTGCTGGTTTTGCAGCTCAGGGGCATCATGGTCCTACCAATATGCGATGTCACCCCCAGAGGCCCAACTGTAAAATTCCTCTCTTTGTACTCTTTATTTCTCAGAACAGCTGACACTTAGGGAAAATAGAACCTATGTTGAAATATTGGGGACTGGGTCCCCCAATACTCCCCCCTCCAGTGGGCCTTCAATTCTGTCAAGAAATAATTTTCCATCAGTCATTTGTACCTCGGTGGGAAACACATTTGAGGTGCAGTGTGACTTCTTCCAGGAAAAAATTACACCATGCCTTTAAAATCAGAGACCTCCCTAAAGAATGCAGTAGTAAAAAGGTGGAGGCCTTGTTTTGCAGAGAAGGTAGAGTTCCCTCATGTTATGTCATGCAGATGGCTGCTTTAATTCTGCATATAAGAACAGTCCTAGTAGTAACTTACTAACAGGTATCCTTCAATATCTCACCAGTCTACCCCCAAAATAGAAGCATTCAGTTATCTAACAGTTTCATTAACCAAGAACATAGCTAAAAGGCAGGAGGTAAACCAAGACTTCTAGGCAGCCACAAAATGGTATTACCAATCCAACATGCTGGAGTATAAGGAAGTTATATCTAGGCAATTTACCCTAAATTTACACACAATTCTATCTGGCTTATGATATCTTATTAATAACTAATTTACAAAAAAATTCTCACTAAATTTACCCATTCATTTATCGTATATTCATGCATTTATTCATTTCACCCTGATATGGTTTGGCTCTGTGTCCCCACTCAAACCTTATCTTGAATTGTAATCCCCACATGTCAAGGGAGGGAATTGATGGGTGGTGATTGGATCATGGGGACAATTTCCTCCATGCTGTTCTCATGATAGTGAGTTCTCACAACATCCGATGGTTTAAAAGTGTTTGGCAGTTCCCCCTCACTCTCTCACTCCTGCCACCATGTAAGATGTGCCTTGTTTCCCCTTCACCCTCCTCCATGATTGCAAGTTTTCTGAGGCCTCTCCAGCCATGTGGAACTGTGACTCAATTAAACCTCTTTTCTTTATAAATTACTCAATCTCAGGTAGTTCTTTATAGCAGTGAAAACGAACTAATTACACACCCCAAATTTACCCATTGACTCCTGTGTTTTAAAATGCCACTCAACATCTATAGAACCATTCACAATCTAATTAATACTGCCACATACTTGAGCTGACTTCTATGGGAAAGACAAAGATGAGTCAGACTTCTCTCATCCCCTCGAGGAAACAGTAATCCACTGGGAATATGAGAATGTCAACTACTGAACCTGACTCAAAGCAAGATGGGAAAGTGCCTCATAAAGGTAAAAGGGAGTTTCCATGGAAAAGTAGAAGACCAGTATCTGACTGAAAGGTCTCAGCAGGGCCTGGACAGGCACACACATAGTCAGCCACCAGGAGCAAAAGGGCAGACAATAATCATGAAAGGCGGACACGGCAGACACAAGGTCACAAGGAGATTCTCACATCCCCCTGGGTAGGTCAGAGAAGCAGTAGCCACCTCTGTATCCCCCCAACACCTTCGTTACCTGCAGTCCGAGTGATCCTTCAAAATGTGTATCTGATCATGTCACACTGCTGCTTAAAACCCTTGAATGATTTCCTATTGCTGTGAGGACTTCTGTCCAGGCTATGGAGCCCTGTGAGGAGTGCCCCAGCCTGTGTATGGCCCAGCGAATGCCGCAGTACCTCTTTTTCAGCCACTCCTCCATAGCCAGCTCCCTGTAGCTACGGACTTTGGGACAGGACGTTTAGTATTAGGATAAAGCTATTTGCCCTTGACAAACTCCAAAAGCATCACAAACAGCATAATGTAGTATAAGTGTTCAAGTTTAAGTATCAGCCTCTCTGTTCCCAAGCTTCCTTTTCAGAAGGCAGAAAAGAAAAACAAAGCTTGGCATACAAAAGGCACTCAATAAATTCCATACACTCTAATTTAGGGAGCCAGGAAGAATGCCACATTTCAGAAAGATTTTTAATCAAAACAGCTAAATCATCTTAAGTCCGGATATTCAAAAGAATAAGAGCCTATTTTAAAGTTTTGGCCAAACAACACTTATTTCCCAAGGCTTCCACACTTGTCAGCCTTCCTCTAAGGCTCGATGCCCCAGCAAAATTGTTTGTATTCACAAAGCCTCTTGTCCTACCATGCCACTCCCCTCTCTCTGCCCTGCAGCACCAATACTGCTGAGTGAAGCAGCTCTTTCAGCCCAGGCGGAAGAGCGTTGATTCAGGTGGGAAATGAATTGTGAGAACAGATGTTCTCAAAATCAAATATCTGGTTTCATGCAAATATTGTCAGAAATAGACAATGCGAGAGCCACAGAGGAAGTGCAATCGACACATAAACCTTATTTCTAAAACAAATTTCTAAGCCGCCCACAGGCCTGAAGTGAGCCTCCAGGAGTGTGATTCAGAGACAGCCTGAGACATAAGCAAAATACTCAACTGTCTAAATTATACCCTTTTAGGAAATCAAGAAGTTCTCCCCACTCTCAAGTAGCCAGATTATCCTCGTGCTGAAGCACTAGAAGTTTCACAATTAGAAATTCAATCCCTTGGATTTATTTTCTCTAATCTATTTTTAAAAGGATGAAGGAGGTGTCATTTTGAAAAAAATGAAACACTACAGTCATACAGTGTTCGATAATAGTAATCATAATGTTTTATGTTGATACAGTATATTGTAGCTTCCAAATTCCAAATGATAGAATAAGTACTATTTATTCATATTTTACACATATGGAAATTGAAGTTCAAAGGGGTCATATGACTTGCACGAGATATGAAACAAGCTGGTGCAGAGATAAAGCAGAAGCAGTCCCCTGGTACCTAGGGGTGGCAGCAATGGCAGAGCCAAAGGGGACACGGGCTTGGGAGTGGGTCTTCAACTCACCCAGTAACGTCAACCAACATTTCTCTGATCTAAAGTTTTTTTTAGTTGTAGATGAAGTGTTTTGCGCCTGCTCTGTCAAGAACACACACACTCACCTCCAGCCTTCTGAGCAGATGACACCTGTAGAGGATGGGGCCCTGAGGGACTACTAAGTAGCAGGCCCACAAGGCCCACTGGGGAGGACAGGCAGGGAAGGAGAGGGAAAAACCCCAGCAAGAAAAAGGAGCAGATGGCAGGAGTGTGTCATGCAGGCTTCTCCAGGGTTTTAACAATCATCATGTTTCCTCTGTGCCAGGTTCATTCACCTTGTCAGAATCCTCATAATTGCCCTGTGAGTAAATACCATTTAATTTCTATACTAAGGGGAAGAAAACTGAGCCTCAGAGTGACGTGATTTGCCCGAAACCACACAATGTACGAGCAGTGTCTGAGCTCAGATCTTGGGTTTTCTACACCATATTTATGCCAGAAATTCCATTGCTGTTCCAAGAAACCAAGAGGATGCTCTACTTTATAACTTCTAGTCAAGTCTATAATGAAAATCTGTAAAAGACACATGGAAGAAAAAAAAGATTGTGAGTATGTACCCAAACCTGATTTATTTCCTCTAAAACATGGCAGCCATGGGAGCCAGAAAGTTCTGTCTCAGCACTGGCAATCCCCAGAGTTGGAAATGCTGTTTCTTCTGTTAAGTGGGACCAAGGAGCATGCGAGTGAGCAGAGGAGACATGTGCTATGCCCTCATCCACCCTTCCTACTGTCCCACGTACATATAGCATCTCAATGCACACAGACCTCATGAGCACAGATTCCAGTGGACTGCACAGTCATTTAGCAAGACTAAAAACAAGCACAAGGGAAGTTTGCTGCACCTACAACAAAGTAAGCAGAGGCACTGACAACCCTGAGAACTTACACTTCCCATTTGAACCAGAATTTGCTTTGCACACAGAAAGAGGGCAATAGCCTTCTAAGAAACACTACCAAAGGACCTTACCATATCTTTTCTTATGCATATATGAGCCAATTACTTCCACTAAACACCACTGTGTTCCCCTAACCACAGAGACACATATCAAACTCTCCAACTGGTCCTGCTGGAGCCCTACTCTCTTTCCACTTAAGTTAATGGAAGAAGCACTCAATCAAGAACATCCTCACAAATGCTCCTCAGGAATCCTACTCTCAAATGAAAATGCAGCTCACAAAAAATTTATGACAAACATTTAGCAACAGAAAAAAAGGCTGGGAACTATGGCTCACGCCTGTAATCCCAGTACATTGGGAGGCTGACACAGGCAGAGCACTTGAGGTCAGGAGTTCAAGACCAGCCTGGCCAACATGGTGAAACCCTGTCTCTATTAAAAATACGAAAAAAAAAAAAAAGATTAGCCAGGTGTGGTGGTGTGTGCTTATAATCCCAGCTACTCGGGAGGCTGAGGCAGGAGAATCTCCTGAACCCAGGAGGTGGAGGTTGCAGTGAGCTGAGATTGCACCACTGCACTCCAGCCTGGGTGAGACTGAGACTCTGTCAAAGAAAAAAGAAAGAAAGAAAAAAATCCAAATAACTTAAATTGGTGAAAAAGTATACTACATTATATCCTTACCATGGAATCCTACTCAGCAGTAAGAAGGAAGGCAGTACTGATACACACAACAGCATGGATGAATCTCAGATGCATCATGCCAGGTGAAAGAAGCCATACTCAAAAAAACTGTATGGAAACCTTTTCAGATGGGCTTCGTCTTGCACAACAGAGGCTCAAAGGGATTAATGACTCTTGGGAGAGGTCAGGGCTCAATCTTCAAGGGACCCAACGGCAGAGGTTACAGCTGGCAAGAAGAGGCGATATTCAAAATCAGCCAAAGATTTGGGTAAAACAAGGCCTTTTGTCCCACTCACCCTGGGCAGTCACGGAGCAGAATCTGGTGAATGAATCGGGCAGCGGTGCACAAAGCCACACACGACAGTCTTCTGCTACCATTAGCCCCATATTCATCCAGCTGACAAGCCCAGAACTAGAACTTTGCCTTGACCATAAGCTGTGACTTATCATGGTCAACAACAAATACCAAGAAAATCTTCTGAGCAAATAGATTTCTTTTTCCATCTCAGGACAACTGAAGCTATTTTTATTTGCAGTAATTTGAATTCAAAGTCAGCAGAAAAAAAGAAGGAAAAAAAAGAGGCCCTTATTCACTGTTTAAAATGTATCAAAAATTATGAGAAATAATTCAACCATTTCAGCAAAAATAAGGCTAAGCTAGACCTTGGCTGCAGCCCAATAGGCCTGCTGCCCTTAATCTGTTTTTTAAAAATCTCCTTTTCAAAGGAAACTTTGTTCTTGGCATCATTAGATTGTGCCAGTCCCTTGACCTGGCCTCAGCCCAGAACTTTACAAACACTAGACTCCTAAGTGGAAACTGGCACTAAGCATGCATAGGATGGGTTGCAACTATCGTCAACGCAGGACAGTATCCATCAAGCATCTTTCACGGATTGGTGATGAGCTGGGGGCAGTGTGAGATACAAGCCCTCAAGAACTTTATCCACTTCTTGCCTCATGCCTGGAATACTTTTCTCCAAAGAGGAAATGATGAAAGACAGTATTAACCCAAGAGCTAAAATTCCTCACCAAGGTCACAATAGAGTTTAAAACCAGTGGTTCCAAAGCTGTATTGCACTTCAGAATCACTCAGGGTGATGATTAAAAATTGAAACTCCTGGGCCTCCTCTGACCTACACACAGAAGTTTTGCATTTGTACGCCTGGGGTCTATCCTAAGAATCTGCATTTTTAACAAGCTTCCTGCCCATGCCAGTAATTCTGACGCTAATGGTCCTCAGACCACATTTGTGACCATCCACACACGAGTGCTTCTTCATGCAAGAGGACTACTGCCAAGAATGATCTGGGAAGGTCATGTAAAAAGGCCAAGCACCATAAGGTAACTTAGAAGTGTTTCTCTTAACAAAGCAAATAAAACAAACCAGAAGACCTGTCATCATAAGAAAACAAGAAAGCATCTCCTCCACCACCGCATTCTCATTTCCACCAATTTAAACATTCAAGTCCCCTGTCTCATCACTTTGATGAAGATGTCCTGTGATATGGGAAAGGTCAGTCCCTGAGCCTGCAGCTAAGAAAACATTTGCTCTAGGAACATGATGGCCAAGCCAGAGGTCAAGTGGAAGCCCCAAAGGGCAAGTCTGTGGTTAGCAGATGCCACTGTTGGTTTGCTGCTGTATGCGGTGCCTCTTGGGTTTTGGCTTTAAATGAGAGAAGTCCCTAGGAGGCTCATGTAATGGTGGGAACAATGGTGGAAGTTCTCCAGAGGCTCTGGGAGAGGCAGAGAAGGTTAGAGGGATGCCAAGATGACTCCCAAGGACTCCAGCAGCCATCTTCTAAATCTCCATCAATTCACTGGATCAAACCACTCTCTCTTTTTTGCTTTGAGGTTTGCATTGCAACCAATGCATGAGAAATGGCAGGAAAATGATTTCTCCTTGAAAACTGTCCTAATAGATCTCCACACCAAGGGAAGAAGGGAAAAACCAAGGAAACATTTCATGTGACAGTTAAATTCAAAAGAAAAGTGGCAATCTGGTAGTGTCTGTGCAGGCAAAGGAAATCTGAGCACATGTGGTTTCACTTATGAATATTTTAGGAGGATTTTGGATTCAGGCCATGTGAACTGCTAGTCCAAATGAGTAATACTTATATGTATAAAGCACTTAACACAAGGTATGTCATGAACCGAACCCTCTATGGACCAGTGGGTCTTAATTCCAGTTGCACTACTGAATTACCTGGGAGCTTTTAAAATACTGATGCCTGGATCCCACCTTCAAAGACTCTGACCTTACCAATCTGGGGTGTGGCCTTGGCATCAGGAAAAATGTTATTATCTCATTCAAATCATATAAGGTAAATATTCTAAATCCCAATTTACAGATGAGAAGCTAATATATTGGTGGTTAAGATGTTTCTCCAAAATTATTCACCTACTATGTGAGTAACATTTAAAAAATGATGCAAACCAGTCTTTTTGACCCCATATATTTATCTGCTCTAGAGGTATTTAGAAATCTGTCCCCAGTGGAAATATGTAAACATCTCTGTTGGAGATATTTAGAAAAAGAGGGAATTAGGGATTGGGAATCAAAAAAGAAAATGAAGTGTAGCATATGTAGAAGTTTGGGAAATAAAGCCTTGCGAAAAATCAATTAAGGTGGGGAGAGTGAAGCAGGCCCTAAACTAGCCTTCCAGAAGTTTCTATAAGGGAAGGAACAAAGCAGAGGTCTCCTGTGAAGGTGTGAATTTTGTCTCCTAAATAACTCTGTAACTTCTTTGCTTCTTCTCATCTCCACAGTGGCCATCCTACCCCGGGATGGGTTAGGTGACCAGGCACACAATGGTACCCCAGGATACCATTTCTCTCTCCTAAACTGCTTTAACCTACAGCATTTGGTTCCTTGCCACAGAAACACAACTATGTGGCTTAACCAAACAAAGGTCTCTATTTTTCAATAAATAAGGAGTCTAGAGATAAGCTGTGTAGGGTGAGACAGAAACTGCAATGTTCTCAGTGCTCTAGGAACCCTCTGGGTGCTTCCATGTGGGGATTTTTCCTTGTTCTTGCTCCATTGTGGATGTAAGATGCTTGCTCTACCTATAGTCTTAGGTTCATGTTCTTTTATTCACAAAAAAAGGGGGACATAAAGAATAAGTGGCATCTACATTAGGAGAGGTAAAACTTGACCAGAAATCTTTAGCATATTTTAGCTTATGTCTCATTGGTCAGATCTGTGTCACATGGCAATCTCTAGCTGCAAGAGAGTCTGAGTAGATATAGGCATACCTCAATGATACTGTAAGTTCTGTTCCAGACCACTACAATAAAGTGAAGATTGCAATAAAGCAAATCACACAAGCTTTTTGGTTCCCCAGTTCATATAAAAGTAACATTTGTACTATACTATAGTCTAGTAAATGTTCAATAGCATTATGTCTAAAACAAGATGTATATACATTAATTTCAAAAATAATTTAAATGTTTAAAAAAGTCTAAAGATTATCTGAGCCTTCATTTAGTCATAATCTTTTTCCAGTGGAGCATCTTGCCTCAGTTTTGATGACTGCAGACTGATTGGGGTGGTCATTGCCAAGGTTGCTATAGCTGTGGAAAATCCTTAAACTAAGACAAAAATAAAATCTGAAACACTGATTGACTCTTCCTTTCATGAAAGATTTCTCTGTAGCAAGTGATCCTGTTTGATAACATTTGACCCACAGAACTTCTTTTGAAATTGAAGTTAATCCTCTTAAATCCTGCCACTGCTTTACCAAGTAAGTTTATGTTATATTCTATGTCTTTTGCTGTCATTTCAATATCCACAGCATCTTCACCAGAAGTAGACTCCCTTTCAAGAAACTGCTTCCTTTGCTCATTCTTAAAAAGCAGCACCTCATCTGTTCAAGTTTTGTCATGAGATTGTAGCAATTCAGTCACAATTTCAGGCTTCACTTCTATTTCTATATCTCCCTCTATTTCTACCACACCTACAGTTACTTTCTCTACTGAAGTCTTAAACCCCTTGGAGTCATCCATTAGGGCTGGAATCAAATTCTTCCAAACTTCTATTAACATTGACCTTTTGACCTCCTCCCATAAATCATGAATGTTTTTAACGACATCTAGGATAGAGAATCCTTTTCAGAAGGTTTTCAATTTTCTTTGCCCAGATCCATCAAAGGACTATCTGTGGCAGTTATAGCCTTACAAAATGTGTTTTTTCAATAAGACTTGAAAGTCAAAATTACTCCTTGATCCACAGACTGCAGAATGGATGTTGTGTTAACAGGCATGAAAACAACATTCATCTCCTTGTACATCTTCATCAGAGCTCTTGGGTGACCAGGCACATTGTCAATAAGAAGTAATATTTTGGGAGGAATCTTTTTTTCTGAGTAGGACTTAAAATATGCAGTAAACCATGCTATAAACAGATGTGCTGTCATCTAGACTTTGTTGTTCCATTTACAGAGCACAGGCAGGGAAGATTCAGCATAATGTTCAAGGGCCCTAGGATTTTTGAAATGGTAAATGAACAATGGCCTTAACTTCAAGTCACCAGCTGCATTAGCCCCTAACAAGAGAGTCAGCCTGTCCTTTGAAGCTTTGCAGTCACCATGTTGGCCAAACTGGTCTCGAACTCCTGACCTCAAGTGATCCACTTGCCTCAGCCTTCCAAAGTGTTGGGATTATAGGTGTGAACCACCGCACCTGGCCTCCACCTTTTCTTTATCCAGTCAACTCTTGATGGACACTTAAGTTGATTATATGACTGTACTATTGTGGGTAGTGTTGGGGTGAACATACAAGTGCAGGTGTCTTTTTGATACAATGATTTCTTTTCCTTTGGGTAGACACCTGGTAGGATTGTTGGGTAGAATGGTAGTTCTATTTTTAGTTCACTGAGAAATCTCCATACTGTTTTCCATAGAGGCTAAACTAATTTACATTTCCACCAATAGTGTGTCAGTGTTCTCTTTTCTCCTCATCCTCACCAACATCTGTTCTTTTTCGACAATAACCATTCTGACTGGTGTAAGATATCTCGTTGTGGCTATAATTTGCATTTTTTCTAATGATTAGTGATGTTGGGTATTTCTTTATGTGTTTGTCGGCTGTTTGTGTGTCTTTTGAGAAATATCTGTTCATATCCTTTTCCCAGTGTTTAATGGTGGTGTTTGCATTTTGCTTGAAAATTTAAGTTTCTTATAGGTTCTGGATATTAGACCCTTGTCAGATGCATAGTTTGCAAATATTTTCTCCCACTCAGTCTGTTCTGTTGTTTCTTCTGCTGTGCAGAAGCTTTGAAATTTAATTAAGTCCTATTTGTACATTTTTGTTTTGTTTTATTTGCTTTTGGGGTCTTCATCATAAATTCTTTGCCTAGGCCAATGTCCAGAAGAGATTTTCCTAGGCTTATTTCTCTGATTTTTATAGTTTCAAGTCATACATGTAAGTCCTTTATCCATCTTCATTTTCATATATAGTAACAGATAGGAGTCCAGTTTCATTTTTTTGCGTTTGGCTAGCCAATTTTCCCAGCACCAGTTATTGAATAGGGTGTCCTTTTTCCTATTTTTATTTTACCCTTTCTCCATATTTTATTTTGTAAACAAAATATTTGCAAACTATGCATCTGATAAGGGTTTACTATCCAAAATCTGTAAGAAACTTAAATTTTCAAGCAAAAACCAAACAACCCCATTAAAACCTGGGCAAAAGATATGAACAGGTATTTCTCAAAAGATGACACACAAGCAGCCAACAAACACATAAAGAAATGCGGGGTAAAAGATCAGTTGGTTGTAGGTACATAGCTTTATTTCTAGGTTATCTATTCTGTTCCATTGATATATGTGTCAATTTTTGTACCAATACCATATTTTAGTTACTATAAGCTTGTAGTATAATTTGAAGTCAGGCAATGTGATGCTTCCAGCTTTGTTCTTATTGCTTAGGATTTCTTTCTCTATTCAGATTCTTTTTTGGTTCCATATGACCCATAGGATTATTTTTTCTAATTCCGTGAAAAACAATGCTGGTAATTTGATAGGTATTACAGTGAATCTGTAGATTGCTTTGGACATTATGGTCATTTTAACAATATTAATTCTTCCAATCCATGAGTATGGGATTTTTTCCATTTTTAGATGCCATCTACCATTTATTTCACCAGTGTTTTGTAGTTTTCTTTGTAGAGATCTTTTACCTACTTGGTTAAATGTATTCATAGGTTTTTACATTTTTTAATGGCTGTCGTAAATGAAATTGAATTCTTAATTTGATTCTCATTTTGAATGTTATTGATGTATAGAAATGCTATTGACTTTTGTATGTTGATTTTATATCCTGCAAGTTTACTCAAGTTACTTATCAAATTTGGGAATCTTTTGGAAGTCTTTAGGGTTGTCTAGGTATGCAATTATATCATCAGCAAACAGAGATCATTTGACTTCCTCTTTTCCAATTTGGATGCCTTTTATTTCTTTCTTTTTTTAAATATATATATTTTTTATTATTATACTTTAAGTTCTAGGGTACATGTGCATAATGTGCAGGTTTGTTACATATACTTGTGCCATGTTGGTGTGCTGCACCCATCAACTCGTCAGCACCCATTAACTTGTCATTTACATCAGGTATAACTCCCAATGCAATCCTCCCCCCTTCCCCCTCCCCGTGATAGGCCCCAGTGTGTGATGTTCCCCTTCCTGAGTCCAAGTGATCTCATTGTTCAGTTCCCACTTATGAGTGAGAACATGCGGTGTTTGGTTTTCTGTTCTTGTGATAGTTTGCTGAGAATGATGGTTTCCAGCTGCATCCATGTCCCTACAAAGGACACAAACTCATCCTTTTTTATGGCTGCATAGTATTCCATGGTGTATATGTGCCACATTTTTTTAATCCAGTCTGTCACTGATGGACATTTGGGTTGATTCCAAGTCTTTGCTATTGTGAATAGTGCTGCAATAAACATACGTGTGCATGTGTCTTTATAGCAGCATGATTTATAATCCTTTGGGTATATACCCAGTAATGGGATGGCTGGGTCATATGGTACTTCTAGTTCTAGATCCTTGAGGCATCGCCATACTGTTTTCCATAATGGTTGAACTAGTTTACAATCCCACCAACAGTGTAAAAGTGTTCCTATTTCTCCACATCCTCTCCAGCACCTGTTGTTTCCTGACTTTTTAATATTTCTTTCTTTTGACTGATTGCTCTGGCTAAGATTTTCAGTACCATGTTGAATAGAAGGGTCAAAGAGGACATCCTTATCTTGTTGGAGTTCTTAAGGAGAATGCTTTCAACTTTTCCCCATCAGTATGATGCTGGCTGTGGGTTTATTACTCTCAAGTATGTTCCTTTAATGCCTAGTTTGTTGAGGATTTTTTTTTTTTTTTTTTGAGACAGAGTCTTGCACTGTCACCCAGTCTGGAGTATAGTGGCGCGACCTCAGCTCACTGCAAGCTCCGCCTCCTGAGTTCACACCATTCTCCTGCCTCAGCTTCCTGAGTAGCTGGGATTACAGGTGTACGCTACCACACCCGGCTAATTTTTGTTTTCTTAGTAGAGACAGGGTTTCACCATGTTAGCTAGGATGGTCTCAATCTCCTGACCTCATGATCCACCTGCCTCGGCCTCCCAAAGTGCTGGGATTACAGGTGTGAGCCACCACGCCTGGCCAAGGATTTTTTTTATTATAAAGAGATGTTGGATTTTACTGAATGTCTTCTGAATTTATTGGGATGATCATATGATTTTTGTTTCTAGTTCTGTTTATGCAGTGAATCATGTTTATTAATTTGCATATGTTGAAACATCCTTGCAAGCCTGGAGTAAAACCCACTTGATTATGACCTTTTTGATGTGCTGTTGCATTCAGTTTGCTAGTATTCTGTTGAGAATTTTTGCAGGTATGTTTATCAAGGATATTGGCCTTAGTTTGTTGTTGTTGTTGTTGTTGTTGTTATGTCCTTCCCTGATTTTGGTACTAAGCTGATACTGGTTTCATAGAATGAGTTAGGAAGGAATCCATCCTTCTTGATTTTCTGGAATGGTTTCAGTAACATTGGCATCAACTCTTCTTTGTATGTCTGATAAAATTCATCTGTGAATCCATCTAGTCCTGGGCTTTTGCTGTTACTGTTGATGATGTTTTATTACTGATTTGACTTCATTAATCATTATTGGCTTGTTCAGGATTTCTGTTTTTTCCTGGTTCAATCTTGGGCAGTTGTATGTTTGCAGGAATTTATCCATTTCCTCTAGGTTTTCTAATTTGTGTGGTTAGAGATGTTCACAGTCTCTAATGATCTTTTGCATTTCTGTAGTATCAGTTGTAATGTCATGTTTATCATTTATGGTTGTACTTATTTGGAATCTTTTCTCTTTTTTTCTTGGTTAAACTAGCTTGTGGTCTGTCAGTTTTGTTTATCCTTTCAAAGAACAAACTTTTTGTTTCATTGATCCTTTGTATTTTTTTGTCTCAATCTCATTATTCTCTGATTTTTATCCCTTTTCTTCTGCTACTTTTGAATTTGGTTTGTTCTTATTTTTCTAGTTTCTTGAGGAACAACATTAGGTAGTTAATTTGAGACATTTCAATCTTTATGATGTGGACATTTAATGCTATAAACTTTCCTCTAAGCACTACTTTTGCTAAATTCCAGAAACTTTGGTATGTTGTATTGCTATTTTTATTTGTATCAAATGGTTGGGTTTTTTTTCCCTTAATTTTGTCATTTAACTAAAGGCCTTTCAGGAGCAAATTGTTTAGTTTCCATGTACTTGTGTAGTTTTGAGATTTCTTCCTGGTATTAATTTATAATTTTATTCCACTGTTGTCCAAGAATATACTTCATATCATTTTAATTTTTTTGAATTTATTGAGACTTGCTTTATGGTCAAGCATTCTTAGTTGTAGAATTCTGTAGTGGTTGGATGAAATGTTCTATACATATCTATTGGTCCATTTAGACTGCCCAGTTTAACTCCAGAGTTTCTTTGTTGATTTTCTGCCTCAGTTATCTGTCTAGTGATGTTAGCGAAGAGTTGAAGTGCCCCACTAGTACTGTATTGCTATCATCTGTTTTCATAGGTGTAGTAGTACTTGTTTTATGAATCTGGGTGCTCCAGTGTTGGGTATATATACATTTATAACAATCCAATTTTCTTGTTGTATTGAACCTTTAATCATCATATAATGCCCTTCTGTGCTTTTTTTTTTAAAACCATCGTTAAAGTTTGTCTTATCTGATATGAAGATGGCTATTCCTGCTCATTTTTGTTTTCCATTTGTGTGATATGTCTTTTTTCTACTCCTTTACTTTGACTCTATAGCTGTCTTTAGTCAGTAGATGGGTCTCTTGTAGGCAGTAAGAGACTGTTTAATCCCACTTGCCATTCTGTATCTTTTAAGTGGAGCATTTAGGCCATTTACATTCAAGGTTAATATGGATATGTGAGGTTTCGTTCCTGTCATAGTGTTGTTAGCTAGTTGCCTTGAAGTTTCGATTGTGTAATTGCTTTATAGGATCCATGAGCTTTGAACTTATGTGTCCTCTTATGATGATTAATATTGTCCTCTCATTTCCATGTTTAGAACTCCTTTGAGCATTTCTTGTAGGACAGGTCTAGTGGTGATGAATTCCCTTAGCGTTTGTCTGGGAAAGGCAATTTCTTGCCTAGCACTTTTTCTTCTTTAACGAGGTTAAAAATGGGCCCCTAATCTCTTCTGGTAATAAAGCAGAAAACATGGGCATATTAGTACAAACTGACATCCATTATTATTTTT
Source organism: Mandrillus leucophaeus (assembly GCF_000951045.1). NCBI lineage: Eukaryota > Metazoa > Chordata > Mammalia > Primates > Cercopithecidae > Mandrillus > Mandrillus leucophaeus. The sequence goes on from NW_012108697.1 coordinate 4,410,722, forward strand.
GCCCCACACTTAGGTGAGGAAGAAAGCAGTGTTTTAAAAATGGAAATCTTGCTACCAAAATGGCACAATGAACAGTAAAACAAGTTTCATGAAATATCAAGTCTATATCAGTACATATAGCTGCTCATAAAGATCAGCCATATCATTCTTCAATGTCTGGGCTTCTAGTCTAGCCAAATTGGCTTATAGAGAAAACTCCTTTAAGGCTGAAGTTCTCCCATATTCCTCTACTAATGCATTGACATCTGTAATATCCCAAACAGAAAACAATTCTTGCAACAGTTCTTGGCTGATCAGTTTTTCCTGATCAGCAGATCAATTAGATTTTCGGCATTTAATAAATTTTTTTTTTTGAGGGTGGCAAGGCCAGAAATTCTTTTCTTTCTTTTTCTCCTGTCATGGTTTCTCATGGTCTTGGGCAAGGCTATACAATTTTGATTCACAACCATAGCCTTGCTGAGAATAGGATGATGTTTCTATAAAAGTCTCATGGAACTGTGAATTTCCTCCTATTCTCAGGGAACATGAATGAGGATAGTTAGATGCACTCACACCCATTTTCTTCAGTCAATCAGGCATTCCATCTGTGGTTTCTTCAGAGTGTAATCACAGAGGTCTTTACAAACCTTCAACCTTGGGTCCAGTGTTTTTTCATCCATTTCCTGGAGGCTCCTCTCAGTGCTGCTGCTGCTGCCACTATTAGGACCACTACCATCACCCCCACGGCTACTGCCCCCACTGTTGCCACCAGAAGCACCACTGTCCACACCAGCACCTGCATCCACAGCCATCCTCCTACTGCTACTGCCATTGCCCGCTCCTCTCCTGTCAGTGGCTCAGGCTCTGGGACTGCTCCAGGTTTCCCTCACTGCCATTTTGACTCCTGGAGGGAGCACGGCATATTTTAAACCATTCCCTCAAAAACCATCAGTTTTTAGTTTTGTTGAAATAAAATTTAGCAATTATTTTATAGTTTTTACTTTTTATATCATATCTAAGAAATCTTTACCTGACCCAAAGCCACAGATTTTCTTCTTGAAGTTTTATGATTTTTAGCTTTTAATCATAAACCTAACAGCTTTTAACTGTTAGGTTTATAATACACTTTGTGTTAAATGTTGTGTATAGTGTGAGAGAAAGGTTGATACTGATTTTTCCATATGCATATTTAATTTTTTCAACTATTTCAATTATTTGTTGAAAACCTGCTCTTCCCCTTTTGAATACACTTCAGCACCTTTGTCACAAACTCATCAGCTGTCTATGTATGGGGGTTAATCATCTGATTCTCTTCTGGTCCACTGTGCTATATATCTGTTTGTCAGTTTGACATTGACTTAATTACTGTAACTTTTGGTAAGTCTTAAAATCTGGTAGTGTGTATCCTATAGCTTTGTTCTTTTCCAAAATTATTTTATCTATTCTAAGTTCTCTGAGTTGCTATTTAGTTTTTGAATCATTTTGTTAATTTCTACACAGATAAAAATCCTGCTGACATTTTAATTATAATTGTGTTGAGTCTATACACTAATTTAGTAGAGATGACACCTTAACAATGTTGAGACTTCTGGCATAGGAACATGATGAATCTCCATATTTGTTTAGGTATTCTTTAATTTCAGTCAGTAACACTTTGTAGTTATTAGCAAACAGCTCTTATGCATATTTTATTAAATTTTTCCCAGATATTTTACGGTTTGGATATTACAAATGCTGCTATTTTTAAAATTTCAATGTCCAGTTTTTCATTGTTAGAATAAAGAAATATAATTGATTTTTTCTCTCTATTACTTTCTGTGACCTTGCTAAACTCACTTATTAGTTCTAGTATTTTTGTTTTATTGTTTGTAAATACCTTCACATTTGCTACACAGACAACTGTGGGGATTAAAGCAGTTTCACTTCTTCCTTTCCAATAGATGTCACTTTATTTTTTTTCTTGACTTACTGTGCTGGTCAAGAGCTCCAGTAAAATACTGAATAGATGTGGTAAGAGTTGACGCTTCTCTTATTCTCAAATTTAGAGAGAAATCATTGAGTCTGTAACTATTATGTTATAGACTAGACACTCTTTATCACACCTGTAGTGGGGCTACATTAACCCAAAAGACCCCTCAGGACATACCTTAAGAAAGCTTAAAAGCCAACCTTGTAAACATCAAACTGATCCACAAGTAACTTAACAGCATGCCAGAAAAAAACCTTAATACTCAATAGTTTTTCATTTAGGGCTGAAGTGCTCTGTCTCTTGTACCTTTAATTATTTGAGAAACACATATCATTGGATAGACTATTTAAGATATGAGTTATTGTTTGCTCTTCTCATATTTCCTATCCCGGTTCACTTTACATTTCAAGTCAGTCATCAAGTCCTCTTCCAGTATTTCTGGAAAATTTCTTTCCTGGGGAAAAAGTGTAATATACGTAAAGTCAGTTATTCATCTCTTTTGTAAAAGCCTAAATCCATTGAAGAAAAGTGAGGTCATGGACAGAGAGGGGAGGAAGGAGACCAAAAGAAAGCGAGAGAGAAAAATGCTTTCCCTAGACTGGAAAGTGGGACAAGAACAAGGATCCCAGGAGCAGCAGAATCCCCCTCCAGCTGCTTCCTGGTGGAACTGGTAAGACTTCAGAGGGGGAAAGGTCCTGTGGTCTAAGGAGGTTGGTTCTAACATCCTAGAATCTCAGCTTTACAAGACTTCCTGAACCCTTGACCTGGCCTAGAAATTACAAGTTATGGGGCCTCAGGGAGTTAGGCAAGCTGGGACAATAAGGAAATCAAGAGTGAGCCCGATGGATCCAGATTAGCGGATCCACCCTCAACCAAAAGCACTAAGTCTCCCAGATTCCCACATATCCCCAGGAAGGGGCAGAAACTGGATGAATGAATAAATCTCCACTCTGTCAGCTTTGGTATAGAGGGAAATTCAGTAGCAGAGTTGGACTGAAGTTGCTTTAGGAAGAAAAAAGTCTTAAATTCTATGGTTCTCAGAACCTTTCTGAGACTTGTGACCTATACTGATTATGTAGGTATTGAAGATCTAGAAATGAGCAAGCTGGGTTTGGGAATTAAGCTTAAAATCGGTCTTTACATAGAAGCACTTTTCCAAATATCCACTAGCCTTGTTCAGGCACAATATTTTGGTATAAATGTATGCTTATGCGGTTGGCCTAATGTGGAAATTCAGAGAATGACAGCAACAATGTGGGACCCATCCACTATGGACAACACTCCTGAGCAACACACAAAGGATTTTCTTTGGAATTTTATGAGAAATAAGGATTTGCTGTAAGGAACTGTGCCTGCACATCCAGAGACATCACATTCCTCTGGAGATGCCTTTGAATGCCCTCTATCCTGTACTAGTGGGGTGGAGTGGGGCTCTAATCCTCTTTCTTGGGTAAGCATTAAGGTATCTTCTGTGCTGAGCTGGCTAAATGCCTGTTCTACATCATTCAAAGGCTATTTCTTCTGGGAGTTTTTTTCCCTGTCCCATCAATACTTCTATTACAGCATCTGGCCTAGCTGGTGCACACTGGATAAAATGACACTCACCCTTGCTTCTCTGGGAGTTTTAGTAATATTTTGTTCACAGTGTTGTTAAATTAAATCAAGCCAAAAGGATAGGATTGGCTGCCTCAAGGAATCCACAGGCAGTGAGCTACATGACAGAAGAACAGGAATGCAGCTAGGACCTAAGACATTCCAGAGTTAGAATCCTACATCCTCATGACCATCTCCACTTTTTGCTTCCCTCTGTATGTCTCAGTTTCTGTTTCCTTCAGATCAACTTTCTGCACCTGATGGAATACATGAAACCAATGGCATCCAAATGTTTTACATATAGTTCTAACTTCAAGAGACCCTACTTTGTTGTTCTTTCTAGTCTTAACACCAAAAGTCCCAAGGAAATAATTTACAGGACTAACTTGGGTCATGTGTCCACCATGAGATCAATAAGCTATGCATGGAAGGATGCAACCAGCTAAGAAAATGACAACTCCTGTGGGAATTATGCAGATAAAATGGGAGAATTATGGGTGGCTGGGGGATGAGAGGACCAGCAGTCAGGAGAAAGAGAGCCCAGGAGTGCTAGGCACATAAGGCAGTCGTTGTTGCCTACATAGAGTTTCTGTAATAACAACACTTTTAAGACATGTTAATAATAAATTCATCCTGTTCATCAAGTACCAATAGCCTGAAATACCTGCAAACACACACACACACACACACACACACACACACACACACACACACGAAGAGAGAGAGAGAGAAACAGAGGAAGAGAGACAGAAAAAATGAAGATGGCAAACTGCATCATATTAATAAACCTTTAGGTTGCTTCCTTAAGACTAACAAGGCCAGAGACCAACATTGGTGAGGAATCTTCTCAGAACACATGTGCCTCAGTTTTCATGCCTGCCATATTAAGGAAGTTAGAACAACTGACCTCAAAAGTCCCTTCAGCTCTAATCTTCTATCTCATTCAGAAAGTCTCACTTGTGTGGAATTATGCCAAACCCAAATTGCAATTTTCATTCCAAAATGGAGACACTCCTAAATCTAACGTTTGGGACATTTAATAGAAGTGTGGTACATTTTTTAGATATTCCTCCATCAGGGAATCACCTAATGGAAGGAAAAAAACCCTTTTCTAATTAAACAGCTCTTGAACAAATTCGTTTGCATATGACTTGACTTTGTTAATAAAAACGAATTAAATTACTTCTCTGCTGGGGCTGCAGTGCTTCCTTGCAAAAAGAACACCAGAGGACAAAATGAAATAAAGTATGATTTCCAGCACTCCACCAATGTGAAGTAGACACCATGAACAGAGTAGAAAGGACTATCAAGACAAACAGGGCAAAGGAGGGGTGGGCATGAGTTCAAATATTGGGAAGAGAAGTAGAAGTCCACTTCCTGAAAGTCACAAAGTGGTCCAGAAACTGACCATTGCTCACGAACTAACCTTGATAGTCATCCTACTCTTGTTCATACCAGTTGCCATGATGTTGGGATTACATTAGGTAATTCTGATTTTGTTCCAAAATTATTTTTCTAAAGGATAGCAATATAACCAGAGGCATTTGAGCTAACCTCAAGATCAAAAGTTCAAGTTTAAATTTGGGCAATCGGTCATTCTTTAGGAGTTTGAGTGATTTAGCCTTAACAACACTGGTGAACATTTAATGAGCTTGTGCCAAATGCTGGACATAGTGCTGTGTGGTTTAGTGAACCAGTCTCTTTAACTTCTCCCAACAATCCAATAAGGTATATATTATTATGATCATCAAAGCAGTCCAGTGTGGAGGTAAAGAGCATAGCCCCAGAGTCAACCTCCTGACCTGAGACCCTGGTGCTACTGCTTTCCAGCACTGTGTCACTAGATAAGTTAGCGTTTTTTGTCCCTTAGTTTTTCCTTTGGTAAAATGGGGATGGATGCAATTACACATAATTCAGGTGTTGTTAGGAGAATTAGTAAGTTAAAGATAAAGAGCTTGAAACACAGCCCAACACTCAGTAAAGAGCCCAATAAATGTGAACCATCGTTAGTGGCTCCTCCATTATACTTTAGGCACAAGAAAGGCTAAGGAATTTGTCCAAGGTCACTCGTTTAGTAAATAGTAGAGCAAGAGGGAAATTAACTACTACACACAGCCTCCTTCCTTGCTCAAGGAAACTGATATTGCACAAAAGCTGTTTGTTGTTACGGTTGTTGTTGATCAGTAAGTGCAACCTTAGAGATACATTTGGTTTCATGGTGCTTCAGTATTGTATTTGCATGCCAATTTTTCTCCATTAATGATTATTATAGCTAGGGATGCTCTCCAAGGGGCCTGGAATTGACATTAGACATTCGAATTATAGAGAAATGTTTCTTTAAGAAACTAGATACTGGGCACAGATATCTGCTGTTCTTAACAGATTACCAAAGAGCAGCTTTTCCAGCGTTCAGTTTATGTCGGAGTAGATAAATTCAAAATGGCTTTGAGATGCCATTAAACTAAAAAAAGAAAAGAAAAAGAAGATGCTCAGCTCAGAGAAAACTGGTAAAATAAATGTTCCGTCGAGCGCGTGACTGATGTCGGCGCAAAGTGTAAGACAGCAAAAAAATGAAAGCGAAGTTACTGCTTTCTCTACTTCAGAAGGAAAACAAGGGGAAATTGATGCAGCAATAGGAGGAAAGCAAATTTGCTGGAGGACAGGGAAGAGCTGGATTAGTCTTGGTTTTGCTGAATTTTAAATGAAGCAAATAAACAACGATCACCCCTCAAATTATATTTTCCTCCCAGGGAATTTTTCCTCTGTATCTCTATTTTCTGACAAGTGAAACAAGAAGGAGGAATCTGAAATGCCCTCTAGGAGATAACTGTTTCTTTTTTCTTTTTTAAAGAATGCATGGAAGGCAACTGCTTTGCAACACAACACTTCTGGCCAGAAATTCAGGCTGTGAGTTTGTATGGCTGCAGCTCACCTTTCAAAGCCATCTGCGTGACTAATTTGTTACTGTCTCCCGCTTTGCATTACAGTCCATCTCATGCCTCATTAGGCAGCTCCAGCCACTGCAACTCATTGTGCAACTCAGCACAGCAGGCTGGGCACCTTCATAAATGTCACTTGGGTCTGGATTACATTCATTCTCAACTTAGGACCCTAAATAGGAAGTCAGAGGTCACCCCTTTCCTAAAACATCTCCTTATGGACCCCATCTAGTCTCCAGTCCATATCATAAACAGAGAGGCACATTCCCTCCATATCCTTCTCCATCTCCTACACATTGAAAGTGACGACTGAACTGCTCCACAAGCAGGCAGGTATCACGTGGCTCTCATTTTTACAATTAATAATTTGATCCCCTACCTGTCTTATTAATAGGAGATAAGATGTGCATGTCTTCTTCCATTAAGATGTACCCCCTTGGCGTTCACACAACCCAAAGATGATCTTCCTTTTTTTTTTTGTAGTTCTCAAATTGTTTGTTTTTAACCTTTGTTTTAGGCTCAGGGGTACATGTGCAGGTTTGTTATACAGGTAAATTGCATCTCGTGGGGGTTTGGTGTGAAGATTATTTCATCACTCAGGTAGTAAGCATAGTACCTGATAGGTAGTTTTTCAATCCTCACCCTCCTTCCACCGTCCACCCTGATGTAGGCCCTGGTGTCTATTGTACCCCTCTTGGTGTCCATGCATACTCAGAGTTTAGCTTCCACCCCTAAGTGAGAACATGCAGTATTTGGTTTTCTGTTCCTGTGTTAGTTTGCTAAGGATAATGGCCTCCATATCCATCCATGTCGCTGCAAAGGACATGATCTCATTCTGTTTATGGCTATATAGTATTCCATGGTGTACACATACTACAAAACATTTTCTTTATCCAGTCTATTGTTGATGGTATTTAGATTGATTCCATGTCTTTGTTATTGTGAACCGTGCTGTAGTGACATGTCTTTATGGCAGGATGATTTATACTCCTCTGGGTATACACCCAGTAATGGGATTGTTTGGTCAATGGTAGTTCTAAGTTCTTTGAGAAATCACCTAACTGCTTTCCACAATGGCTGAATGAATTTACACTCCCACCAGTAGTGTATAAGAAGTCCCTTTTCTTCACAACCTTGCCAGCATCTGTCATTTTTTGACTTTTTAATAATAGAATGGCTATTAAAATGATAGCTATTATTAAAGTCCAAAAATTACGGCTGCTGTAATTTTACAGAGGAATAGAAATTGCTCTGCTATAAAGACACATGCACATGAATGTTCATTGCAGCACTATTCACAATAGCAAAGGCATAGAATTAACCTATATGCTCACCAATGACACATTGGATAAAGAAAATGTGGTACATACGCACCATAGAATACTATGCAGCCATAAAAAACCAACAAGATCATGTCTTTTGCAGGAACATGGATCGAGCTGGAGGCCATTATCCTTAGGAAATTAACACAAGAACAGAAAACCAAATACCACATGTTCTCACTTACAAATGGAAGCTAAATGATGAGAACTCATTAACACAAAGAAGGGAACAACAGACACTGGGGCCTACTTGAGGATGAAGGGTGGGAGGAAGGAGAGGGGCAGAAAAAATAACTATTGGGTATTAGGTTTAGTACCTGGGTGATGAAATAATCTGTACAAAAAAACCCCATGACATGGGTTTACCTATATAACATCCCTGCATGTGTACCCCTGAATCTAAAGTAAAAGTTAAAAAACAAAAAGGTGAAAGAAAAAAATAAACAAACAGTCATTCTGACTGGTGTGAGATGGTAACTCATTGTGGTTTCAATTTGCATTTATATAATAATTGGCGATATTGAACATTTTTTTATATGCTTGTTAGTCATATATATATATTCTTTTGAAAAGTATCTGTTCATGTCCTCTGTCCACTTTTTAATGGGGTTGTTTTTGCTTGTAAATTTGTTTAGGTTTCTTATAAATTCTGGATACTAGACCTTTGTCGGATGCATAGCCTGCAAACATTATCTCCCATTCTGTAAGTTGTCTGTTTACTCTGTTGATAGTTTATTTTGCTGTGTAGACACTCCATAGTTTAATTAACTCCCATTTGCCAATTTTTGTTTTGTATTGCAATTGCTTTTAAAGTCTTCATCATGAAATCTTTGCGTAGCCCTATATGCTCAGAATGGTATTTTCTAAGTTATGTTCCAGGGTTTTTATAGTTTTAGGTTTTACATTTAAGTCTTCAATTCATCTTGACTTGATTTTTGTATGTAATGTAAGGAAGTGGTCCAGTTTCTATTTTCTGCATACATAGTTAACTAGTTATCCCAGCACCATTTATTGAATAAGGAGTCCTCTCCCCATTGCTTATTTTTGTCAATTTTGTTGAAAGTCAGATGGTTGTACGCGTGCAGCATTATTTCTGGGTTCTCTATTCTGATCCATTAGTCTATGTGCCTGTTTTTGTATAAGTGCCATGCTGTTGTGGTTACTGTAGCCCTGCAGTATAGTTTGAAGTCTAGTAATGTAATGCCTCCAGCTTTGTTCTTTTTGCTTAGGATTACCTTGGCTATTCGAGCTCTTTTTCTGGTTTCATATGAATTTTATAATCTTTTTTTTCTAATTCTGTGAAGAATGTCGTTTGTAGTTTGATAGGAATAACATTTAATCTATAAATTGCTTTGGGCAGTATGGCCATTTTAACTAATATTGATTATTCTATCCCTGAGCATGAAATGTTTTACTATTTGTTTTTGTCATCTCTGATTTTTTTGAGCAGCATCATTTTGTAATTCTCATTGTAGAAGTCTTTCATCTCCTTGGTTAGCTGCATTCCTAGGTATTTTATTCAATTTGTGGCTATTGTGAATGGGATTACGTTCTTGATTTGTCTTTCAACATGGATGTTGTTGGTATATAGAAATGCTACAGATTTTTGTACACTGATTTTGTTCCTGAAACTTTGCTAAAGTTGTTTATCAGATCTAGGAGATTTTGGGCAGAGACTACAGGGTTTCCTATGTATAGAATCATATTATCTGCAAGCAGATAGTTTGACTTCTCTTCCTATTTGGATACCTTTCATTTCTTTCTCTTGCCTGATTGCTCTGGCTAGGACTGCCAGTAGTATGTTAAATAAGAGTGGTAAGAGAGGGCATCTTTGTCTTGTTCTGGTTCTCAAGAGGTTCTCTAGCTTTTGCCCATTCAATATGATGTCAGCTGTGGATTTTTGACATATGGCTCTTAATTACTTTGAGGTATGTTCCTTCAGTGCCTAGCTTGTTGCAGGTTTTAACATGAAGGGGTGTTGAATTTTATCAAAAGCCTTTTCTGCATCTATTGAGATGATCATGTGGTCCTTAAGTTCTATTTATGTGGTGAATCACATTTATCAATTTGCATACATTGAACCAACCTTGAACACCAGGCATATAGCTTACTTGATCATGGTGGATTAGTTTTTTGATGTGCTGCTAGATTCATTTTGCTAGTATTTTGTTAGGATTTTTGCATCTATGTTCATCAAGGATATTGCCCTGTAGTTTTCTTTTTTGCCATGTCTCTGCCAGGTTTTGCTATCAGGATGATGCTGTCCTCATAGAATGAATAGGGAGGATTCCCTTTTTCTGAATTTTTTGAAATAGTTTCAGTAGGAATGGTACCAGCTCTTCTTTATACACTAAGATGATCTTCATAGAGTCTTTATCTAAATGTCGACCACTGTAATCTATTTGAGCCACTATTTTTCATGGCTTCTTGTTGCCACAAGAAGTCCTTGTTGGAAACCAGACCTATGCAGTCCAGTACTTGCCCACTGCTGCTAAGATCCTTTGCTGTGGTAGACATTCCAGACAGGCTGTTGTGGGTCTCTGAAAGAGGAGAAATCCCTTCTTCATAGCTAAACACAGTCAAGATTTCCAAGGTTGTAGCTTTTACTATTCAGTTTTGTCAATGCCCAGAGAAACAACCAACCAGTCCAAGAATAACTGAGCCAAGACAATTGTCCCACACCCAGTGGTGGGCACTACAAAGTTATCTGGCAAAAGTCATGAATAGAGGAAGGCATAAGGCATTAGGGCCAAATGATGTAGCCTACCACAGCACCAGAATTAACCATCACATCATTATAAAGTGTGACCATGAAGAAGAAGGATCTCTAGATATCCACAAGAAATACCTTGTGTTTGGTCAGTTCATTGGCTTTAGATGCTAAAACTAAAATATTCACAACCTTTTCCATTTTTATATTCTACTTATTTTTAAAAATAATTTGAAATCATCCCTAGGAAAATGATCTCAAAATAAAAATTGAAACACAAACCAAGTAACAATGGCAGGTAAGGGAATAATTTGCTTTAGAAATCTGAAGCTATGGATGATCCTGTAATTGAGCTCCAAATTAGTCTTGAGCTTCCTGGCAGCCACAGCAAAAAGGGAAACCCAATGACTTACGTATTTCTCATTGTCTGCAGTGTCTCATAAAAGGACAAACTCCACTTCATTGAAACAGAGGAACATTTTTCTATCACTAAGAGCTGAGAATGTTATTGTGATAATAATAATTTGGTCTATTACAAATAAATACTTTATTTTTTTGAGACAAAGTCTCGCTCTGTTGCCCAGGCTGGAGTGCAGTGACGCAATCTCAGCTCACTGCAACCTCTGCCTCCCAGGTTCAAGAGATTCTCTTACTTCAGCCTCCTGACTAGCTAGGATTACACATGAGCACCCCTACACCCAGCTAATGTTTTGTATTTTTAGTAGAAATCTGGTTTCACTATGTTGGCCAGGCTGATCTCAAATTTCTGGCCTCAAGTGATCTGCCCACCCTCCCAAAGTGCTGGGATTACAGGTGTGAGCCACCATGCCCATCCCTAAATATTTTAAATTTTTAAAATAAAGATAGAACATGAGGTTTTAGACAGGGTGACCATATAATTTGTCACCTAAACCAGGACGCTTCTGAGTAAAATGAAGTACTATTAATAATGACGTTGGGACAATGATGTTGGTTAGAACTATTCCAGGAAAACTGGGATAATATGCCAAGCCAGCTCTTGGGCATGTGATAATGTTGGGTCCAACTGGGCTCCACAGAACATGGTATTTCCTTTCCAGAGACATTCTCAAAGTTAGCTGCAAACTCCAGAAGCACTGTTATACTTCCCATAAAAACCTTTTAGACACTTACTTCAGAAGATAGAGAAGTTTTATTTGCTGTTAAATAGTCATCTTAAGAATATAGATGTTTAGCCAGCATGAAGACCAATTCAGGTGACTCCAGATACCTAATCAGGAACCCATAAATATCCCGGTTTGTTTTTGTTTTTTTTTTTTTTGAGACGGAGTCTTGCTCTGTCGTCCAGGCTGGAGTGCAGTGGTCGGATCTTGGCTCACTGCAAGCTCCGCCTCCCAGGTTTATGCCATTCTCCTGCTTCAGCCTCCCGAGTAGCTGGGACTACAAGCACCCGCCACCTCGCCCGGCTAGTTTTTTTGTACTTTTTAGTAGAGACAGGGTTTCACCGTGTTAGCCAGGATGGTCTCGATCTCCTGACCTCGTGATCCGCCCCCTGTCTGTTTTGATTTAAAGTAAAAAATGGCTGGGCCTTTCTCAACTGCCATTTACTCTTTAAGATATTTAGACATACTTTTCTCCAGGATTAAATCTCAACATTACGGCAATTGTCTTCCGTTTCTCCATGTGAAGGCCCTACAAATACATTGCTTCTGAAAGTCACACTGCAGCCCACTCTGGGAAAGGAGAGGCTGCCTTAAGATTTAGGAATTATACTTAAAATCCAAGGTGATTCTTCTGCCCCATGACTGCTGTAATGCATGAAGCATTTACATGCCCAAAAATTCAAATGTTGAAATCCAAACCTTCAATGTGATGCTATTGGGATAGGGGCCTTTAGAAGGTAATCAGATCATGCTTACAAAAAGGACCCCAGAGAGCTCTCTTACCTGCTTTCCACCATGTGAGGATCCAAGAAGTCCTCATTCTACAACCCAGAAGAGGGCCCTCACCAGGACCTGAGTATGCTGGTATCCTGATTCAACTTCCAGTCTCCAGAGCTGTAAGAAATAAAGTTCTGTTGTTTTTAAGCTGCCCAGTCTATGGTACTTTGTTATAGCAGCCCACATTGACTAGGACAACAGTATTCCAACCCTCTTAGATAAATTAAATTTCAGTTAGTTAAGTTACACAAATACTGTAATAATAACAGATAACATTTATTGAACACTTACTATGTTCCAGGCACAGTGCTGGATACTTACATTTTGTCATTTAATTCTTACAACAAGCCTAGGAGGTATTATCCCTACTTGACAGATGAAGAAATTGGATCCGAGAAGCCAAGCAACTTGCTTATTGTTGTATGAACAGTACAAGACAAGATTAGAATTCAAACTTGAGTCTGTCTGATTCCAGAGATTAAACTCAGCCACTACATGTCTTCCCCAACCACCTTTTGTCTCTACAAATCCAGCAGGAAGTAGCATAGAAAAAAAGTGTTTACAAGAAAAGGCTTATAAACGGGAATATAAAACATCCTACATGACCATTTTCCTCTGTCTTCCTAAGAGAAGGGCACCCAGAAAAGGGCTTCCCAAAGGCCAATCCAAGAGGTGGCCTCAGCATCAGCATCATCTCTACTACACTGGATCTTTGGTGACCCTAATCCAGGCCAAATTCTCTCTTTTCTTCCAACAAAAGGAGCACATTCCAAGAGTGCGTGTAGGACCTACCCTAAGAAATATTTATTGTGAGTTGGACTAAAGAAATGCTTTGGGAAAGTAATGCAATTAGAGAATTAAATGACAAAATACTGAAAAGTCAAATTCTTGGGAAGAAGTTTTCTAAGATAATTGCATAATGACATTCTACATAAAACTAGAGAAATCTAAAGATAAAAGGCATGGGTGACAGCCTGAATGGCTAACTGCAGAAAATGATTATCATCTCCTCTTTTGATTATTAAAGATTTTAGAGTTTGCTTTTTATTTCTGAAGCACTGAATTTCAAGATTTTAAAGTCTACAGTCTCAAAAGACTAACAATCTCTCTTGATCCCATTTATCCCAAAAAGATGACCCCAGAAAATGAGGGTTTAGAATTGATTTACAGAGAGCCCTTGGAGATCAAGTCTGATGTATTCATTGCCATAATAAATTAATCTAAGATGGTAACAAGACTGTAGATTCTACCAAACTGCTAACAGATGTTTCAGGAGCTTCTCCCGGTGCAAACTTTAAAATCTTTCTTGAGAAGAAATGAAGGAACTTGCACGTGCATACTCTCATGTTCTTCTGATGCTGTCATTCAAGTTCCGATCTTTCACAAGATGCTGCATACTGGGAGCTCATAGTCATTTCTACCCTCAGAATAAGAGTGAATAATGATAGCAAGAAAGTTGCCAGCCTATTCAGTTTTGAGCTGGCTGAGGATGAGACGGAGAAAGACAGGGCTGCTGTGCCAGTCCACATAATTAATTTAAAACTCATAGATCTCTATTCCCAATCCTGTCGTCCATTCTCCAGGAAAGTCAAACAAAGGGAAAAGTAATAAGCATATATTGAGCTTACTCCTGGAGAGCATGTGACAGAAATCAAACTTAAGCTAGATTATGGGAGAAGGGGCAGGATAACTTGCTGGCGTAATTCAAACTGCAATAAGAGCAGGCACAGAGCTGCTTTAAAAGCTGATTCAGAGTTCTCTAGCACTTGTCCCTGATTCCCTCCAGAAGTCAGTTGCATTCTCTTCTACTGCACACCAATTCCTTCCACAAGGCTGGAACAAGGGCTGCTAATGGATCTTGGCCCAAAAGCTTTCCAGCATTAGTCATATGGCAGATTATTTGTGAATATTAATGTAGTAATTCCTTTTGTGTCCATACATGTGACCTTTTGAAATGTGATTTTGCTACTCCCTCCATCAAGAGGTGCAGTATATTCCTCTTTGTCTTAAATCTGAGCTGACCTTGTGTTTTATTTTAACCAAAATATAATAGAAGTCATGTTTTTTGACATCAAACCCTCAGCCTAAGAGGCCTTGCGCTTCCATTTTTGCTATGATGGTGTGCTTCCACTGTGTGACAGGAGCCCAGGGTGAACTTACATGGAAAGAGAGGCCCAGACCAATACCAAGGCCCTAAATATGTCAGTGAGGCCATCCCAGACTCTCCAGCCCCACTCAAGCCATCCGTTGACTGCAGCAACATAAGGGAACACATCTGAAAGCATCGCAAGAACCACCCAGTAACCAAAGAATCATGAAAATAACGTCATTACTGTTTTAAGTCACTAAGTTGTGGGGTGGTTTTTCACACAGCATAGATGTAAAAACAGATCCAGGTAAAATTTAATTTAGACCAATTACTGTGCCCAACAGGGTAAGACTGTCTTCTAAGATGTCAGGTCCCATTGAGCCCAGGTGAGAATGAGGAACAAGGCAAGGCAACTGCCCCAGAAGAAGGGTGATGCTATCCCTAAAGCAAGGAGGGTGGGTCTGGGAAGACAAATACATGCCTACTATCATTCTACAGCACTTTACGGTTGGTATATATTTTGGTTGAATTTTCACAATGGTCCAATGATGTTACAAGATCAAATACTGTTCTGCTTTTACTAATAAGGAAACTGTGACTGAGAGGTTACAAGTCCTTCCCAAGGTCACAGAATCATTATATGCCAAGCCAGGGCTCAAATTGAACCTATCCAAATCTATGTCCAGTGCTCTTCCCCCTAAAGAGAGTCCTGGGATGAGGAGGCTGTTGTTCAGTCCAATGACAGCTGCTCCTTAGAAAGAAGAGTGGCAGCTGATGCAGTCTCTTAGCCAATGGCTGATGCACATGGCCAGCATCATGCTCTCCTCCAGCCCCGGGCCCTCATGCTAATGAATGGGATCCATCGGCCTAATGTATTAATAATACCTCCAACACCATTGGCAACACTGAGGAGTAAGAAAACAGCAGGAAGGCAGAATAATAAATCTCAAAAATGGGGAGTTCCATTAGATTAAGGGACAAAACTGCTGCAGCATTTAAAATAAAAATGATTTCAATTTAGACTGATAATCGAAGCAGCTTCAGTAAGAGCCACCGAGGAACACATTCTGTGATATCACCAGCTACCCCCACGATGACCAGAGGCAGAGCACACACCCACATGCCCAATCTCTTCACTGCAACAAGACCCTTCCATTTCTTCCCTCCCTAAACAGTAGGCTTTGAGAGTTTCAATTTCAGAATATAATGTAATTATAAATTAATAATTTATTTTCTGGGATTTTATGCATAAAAAAACATTTCTGGCCGGGCGCGGTGGCTCAAGCCTGTAATCCCAGCACTTTGGGAGGCCGAG
>NW_012108697.1:4427154-4434809 GCF_000951045.1 Mandrillus leucophaeus
CCAGCCTGGGCGACACAGCAAGACTCTGTCTCAAAAAAAAAAAAAAAAAGTGTTACCACACTGAGTTGGAAAGTCAAAAGCAAAGAAAAATTTTAGTTTGAATATTTATCCACTGACTTTAGACTATTTCTGTAAAGCTTATTTTAAATACTGAAGAGTTGAAGTCTCTCATTAATACCGTCTATGATTTCTAAGGGCCCAAGCTATTAAAAAATTTTTTTAAAGTAGAAAAAGAAAAGTAGTCAACACATTTGGATTATCAAAGATTCATAAGTATTCAAGAATTCTTACATATGTATATATATACAGATGTATACAGACCGATACACATATTTATACATATTTATATAGAGATTTAACAGTTTAACACTTCCCTCACTGCTGTAAAATCATGGGAAAAAAGATTGTAGACTTATTCTTTATTAAAATTGACAACCCACTTTGCAAGAGAATTTGAAGTAGTTTGTAATAAAATAATAGCATCGTATAAATAGAAAAAATAATATTTAGATCATTATATATAACTTTTAAAATCAGAAGAGAGAAGAAACACAAATTAATCAAAACCCATGGCAAATATAATTACTTTGATAAACAATAAATTGAACTCTGAGCTTCCTGGCAGTCAAGGAATAAAGGTAATGATTTGAAGTATATTTCTAGAGAATAAAGTATATAATCACATTAGAAAAAACATCTGTAATTGTATCAGACAGATAACTTTTTGTGTGTTTAGTATGTTAGTGTGTATCTAAGGTGAGTTAATGGCAACACCCTTTTTTTTTTTCTTTTTTCTTTGGAAGAATTACACTTACTAAAGAAAATCTGGAAAAGACCAAAGAAAGTAAAAATCCAAAAACAAAATGTTACCCATGAACCTAACAGCCAGTCACAAACCTTATTATCATACATTCTGGCGTTTTTCTTTAGCCTTTTTCCTATGCATGAGGTGTTTTAAGCTCAATTTTAATCCAAGTGCTTATGCAATTTTATGCCCTATTTTTTCACTTTATATTATAATCATTACTCTATTTGATTACATAATATCGAAACAATGATTGCAAAATACACCATTGTATAATTATTCCATATATTACTCAAATATTGCCCAATTATTGGACATGCTACCAATTTTTCACTATTATAAATAAAATCACCAGAGTAACTTTGTAAATAAAATCCTTTGTATATTTATTCAGTCATCTTAGGATACGTTCCTAAGAGTGGCATAACTATAAATTAACATTTTTATTTATTTTCTTTCTTGTTTAAAAAGGAACACATATTTATTATGGGCAACTTGGAAAGTTTAGAGTACGAAGAAGGAGGAAAAGAGTTACATAATAACTTTTGACCACTTGTCATAGGTCTCTGAGGTACAGTTTTGTACAGCTGGGGACTGTGGTATATCAAAAATGCTGTATCCTGCTTTATCCACTAATCATACCTTACCTATTTTGTCATCATTGTAAACTGTTCTTAAATAATGTCATGACAATCTTCTGCCGTATGGCTAAATGCAATTTACTCCTCCAAAGCCTTCTACAAGCCAAACTTCAGAAGGTCAAGACCACAACTCTCAATGATTCTTTAGAACAGAGGGTGCACATTGGAAGGAGACGTCAAATCAGGCATCAAATCAGACAGGTTTTGTTTGGTTTGCACAATGCTTTTGTTTTGTGTGTGTGTGTTTTTATTTTTTTGAATTGCCAAAATTTAAAAAGTGAGACATTTCATTTCAAATCTGGACTTACTATTTCCCTTAAATGATTGGAAGTTCTGAGAACACAGGGGCCCCGTTTTCCTCTTGGCAGCAATAGGCCAGAGCTCAGAAGAAGGTGGTGGCTTCGATAGACATGTGTGACCTGGTCACCTCCTGTCCTCTGCCTGCCTGGTTCCCAGGAATATTTGGGTCTGTCTTCAGCTGTGGATGTGTTTGTGTGGAAAGTATAGCAGTACCTATCCCCCGGGAAACAAAAAACTGCACCCACAGAAAGTTGCCTCCTGGACCTGAAATACAAATATTTTCAGTACAGTGACTGCGCGAGATGGTTAAAAAGAACCAGGATGACCAACCAAGCACGCTCTGGGTCACCACAGGCCTCAGTGAGGCTCTCTAGCCTCACCTTCTGTATTGATAAAAGGGGATTAGACTGAATTTGTGGCTCCCATGGCCCATTCTGGCTATTAAGACACTAATTAATCAATTAAAATAAAATAAGTCCCTGGTCAATGGTATCTAAGATCAGTTTCTGACCATGCTGTGCTGGCCAGCGGGATTGTGAGCAACACAGTCCCCACCTCCACAGACCTTTCCCGCAGTCCAGAAGTCCTGGACAGACACCCCCTCTACACACCTGCAAGGGAAGGACAGACGGACTGGAGGGAGGCTTGTGGCTGCTACGCATCACTCAGAACATTCCAAACTATTCCTGTGTGAATCTGGATTTCAACAAGGTACCTAAATAAGTTGGCATTCAAGATCCACTTTCCCAGGACATCAATGAACACAGAACACCCACCACCTGCCCCCCCGTACACAGCACACCTACATCAAGAAAATACATACATGTCATATAATTTCTAAGTATTAAGAAAATATGTCATTTTTTTTTTCAAATACAGAAAATCCAAAACATACTTTAATGTTTCTAAAATCAGGATGCATCTTCAACTATCTAGATTTAAGGTGACTGTCATTTGAATTGATATGCTTTATAAAAGAGCACCTTAGAACTGAGGAGATACTGAGTATCATTTCTTTTTAAATGCCAACGTAAAGTTTCCAACTGTCTTTTCTAAATAGAGACTGTTTTATTCGGAATCTTTACCCCTTTCCATTTTTTTTATTGTTAAAGTATATTTCTATTTAAGAAATGCTGGTACTAGTCAACGGTTGCTTTGTAAAAATATATTTACTTGCCAAACAAAAAGTTGTCAACTCACTCAGCCCAAATATTTCTTTGGCCTATGAAACGATAATGTCTAGGAACCACTGAACTAGATGACCTCAGGCATCCCTTCCAGACCTTAATATTACCTAGTGTTCTTCCCGGGATCTGATTTTTTCATTTGATGAGTCCTCTTAAACTTTCACTTTGTCTGCTTCACCCTAGAATTCCCCTTTTTCAACCAATGTGGTCTATCCCAGAAGGCTCACCATTATTTGCACTTTACTTACTAAGTTCAATCAATGAACAAAGCCCTCCCGGAACCTCAGAACTCCCAGGACCACACACTGACAAGCCTCTCTCTATTCCACTCACTTGCCATCTTTGATGGGAATGTCATAGTATATTTCGCGGCATAATAGCTCTTTCCAGCACAGCCTGAGGTTTTGAGACACCATAAGTTGGTTTGAATCCCAGCTGTGCCATTTACAAAACCTGTCAGCTGGTACAAATATCTTAGCCTCATTGGTACCACTGAGAATAACATTAGATTCTACCTCATACAAACACAAGGATGAAATAAGCATTTGTGGCCAGAATGCTTAGAAGAGTACTTGACATGTAGTAAACTCTCAAATGTTCTGCAGAAACAAATTAACTTCCAAGACTGTTCCAGGTCAGGCTTCA
This sequence comes from Mandrillus leucophaeus, assembly GCF_000951045.1. Lineage (NCBI taxonomy): Eukaryota > Metazoa > Chordata > Mammalia > Primates > Cercopithecidae > Mandrillus > Mandrillus leucophaeus. Next base: position 4,430,733 of record NW_012108697.1, read on the forward strand.
AACGCCCATGACTAATGAAGCCATTGGTTATACACTTCAAAGGAAACACACATGCTCATTGTTCTGCATTATCTCCCAGGAAAGCTGACTGACACCATTGAGTACAGCTCTACATCTGTTCAACAACCACAAAAAACTTGATCAAGTAGCATCTGCTGAATGTTCGACTTAAATGACCTCATTGGAAAAATGAGGAGACAGCTTTGGAGAAATGAGGAGCAGGTCATGCTTTCTTTTGCCCTAAACAGCATGCATTCATGTCTTCCTTCTAGTCACTCATCCAATCCACAAACATGGAAGCGAGTGCTTACCAAACTCCAGGAACTGTGCTAGGCACCGTGGATATAAAGAAATAGATGCAGCCACTGCCCCAAGGGAACCCCTAGCAGAGTGGGGCAGAGGCATCATCACTGCCAACTCCAACGGGAAGGCACATGTCCGTTTGAGCAGTGGCCAGCACATATTGGAAGAAAGGGCAATTTCAGTAGACACTTGTACACTCTTCCCTTTAGAAAAACTTGGACATGATTTTCTAAAATCAATTTTTCTTCCTGGTATCACTAAAAGTGATGTACTGTTGGTAGGATGTACTTTTTGATGGGAGAGCGTTAATAATGGGGTAACTAACATGTAGCTGCCTCTGCTTGGTGGTATCTGTTTCACCATTGGCTCTGTCAACATGCAAACTTTTAGGGTTTTATTAATTCCTCTTTTGGTCACACTGAGAGGACCAGATCATTTACCATCCTACTTTTCCCATCAGGCGTTTTTTTTTAAATTTGCAGATAGAAGGCAAAGTGTGTAAATGATTTTGCAATGGTGGGTTGGTACAGCTTGCAAAACTTGAAAGGGAACAAAAAAACAAGGTTGCAGAGTGGCCTCTTAAAGCAGAAATTACAACAACAAGGGGACCACTGGTCAAGACTACAAGAACACGACAGCCTGGGCGGAAGGGCCATTAAAGGGCAGTCATGTCTCTGTTCTCAAGCCAGACCCAGGCAACAGGAACTGACCACTTCTCCCCCACATTCTCCCAGCTTGGCTTTCATTTCCAGCAGTCCCTGAAGGGGCTGCCATGGTGATAGCCAAAAATCATATCAAAGCACTACTTGCCCACCGTTCAGCCTTTTTGATACCCCTATGAGCCCTTACAAACTTCATTTCAGATACACTAGGTCTGCCTTTGCTATTGTGGCTGCTGTAGGCACAATCACTGAGCAGATTAACTTAAAGCAAATTACTTGCCCTGAAACCTTCTTAGGCTCCTCTTAAGCCTCTGAACACACAGAGGCTGCCACTAACCAGGGTCTTTCAGAGACGAGAGGACTAATTCACGTCTATTTTTTGTTTTGTTTTGCTTGTGGCCCCCAGAATGTTGAAAAATGAAGAAAAGCTGTATCATTGTTACACAATTATAACATATTTTAAATGCTTAAATTTCACAAACTGTCATGTAATAAAAAGGTACAGCTTAATATCATATGATGATTTTTTTTTCAATCTTGTCAGGGCGCTCAGGGACTGCATGAAAGGGTGAAAGGGTGGCAATAACAACAATGTCTAAGCTTGAGGCCTTTGATGACTATGAGGCCCTCCTGGCCCCAGCTGGAGATTTCTTTAGCCATGTCTGCCCAGCAAAGAGGGGCAACCACACGGGGAGGTGGTGGCAGAAGATTCTGGGGCAAGCTTCTCAGGCTTGCAGGGACCCCTGGAAGTGGCGCTCTGGGGTCTGCAATATTAACTCACTTGAGACGTGTGTCTCTGTTCTAACTTCTGTGTCCCTGGAGCTTGGACCAGAGGAGGTGCTCAGTGAAGCCTGGGGGTGGAGTACGGTGGCTTTCCTGGGGCCCACCATGCTCCAGGGATTAAAAAGGAAAGACAGAAGTTGCTATTACTAGCGTAGAGCTGTACTCAATGACACCAAATCTCCCTCTTGATTTGACTAATCCCAGTTCTGGAGATGATTACATTTTCCAGATTCACAAGGGGAACTAGGGGAAGGCAGACTGTGGGGCTATTTTCTACAAGAGAGGAATTTCAATTAGAGGCCTAACTCCCTCATGCAGAGGTGGGAGCAGCAGGGAAGTTAACTTGGTCAGACCATGGGCTTTGGAAGGGGTATCGAGCAGTGATGCAGAGGCAGACGCAACCAGGGAGCGGCAGGGCCCTGGTACACGACACTGTGAGATATTCTACCTGTGATGCTCTAGAATGCTCAGAACAGGCCAGAAGCCAGCACCTCCATTGAGGGCACATGGTAAAAATGGGAATTTGCAGGCACCAAGATGAGTCTGTATGTTTGGGAATAGAGGCTGCACAGCAGAGGGAAGCCTGCAGAAGCAAGGCATGGGGCTCTGTATTAGTCCGTCTTCACACTGCTATAAAGAACTGCCTAAGACTGTAATTTGTAAAGGAAAGAGGTTTAATTGACTCACAGTTCAGCATTGCAGGGAACACCTCAGGAAACTTACAATCATGGCAGAAAGCGAAAGGGAAGCAAGGCACATTCTTCACAAGGCAGCAGGAAGGATAAGCTCCTTATAAAACCATCAGATCTCATGAGAACATAATCACTATCATGAGAACAGCATGGGAGAAACCACCCTCATGATTCAATTACCTCCACCTGGTCTCTCCTTTGACACATGGGGATTATGGCGATTACAATTCAAGATGAGATTTGGGTGGGGACACAACTCCAACCATATCAGTCTCTCAAAAATCCAAAGGAATGGTTTTAGCTACCTTGGGGCCAAAGTTTACCCAGATCGCTGAGGGACCCAGGGCATCAGTCAACTTCAAGATTACCTGAATCACACACTCCCTTGAGCAAAACTCCCACCTTCTCTTTTCCTTCCCCAATATATGTCCCCTTTCTATTCTTACATCAGTGCCCTTGCCCCATTACTGGGTTCTCAGGGACTCTGGCCTTAGACTGAGAGTTATACCATTGGCTTTCTTGGTTCTTAGGCCTTTGGACTTGGACTGAGCCATGCTATCAGCATTTCAGGGTCCTCAGCTTGCAGACAGACCATCATGAGACTCCTCAGCCTCCATAATCACACGAGCCAACTTCCCTAATAAATCCCCTCTCATATATCTACATCTATATGACTGTGTGTACATATACATACATGCACACATACATGTATGCATGTGCACACATACCTGTGTGCGTATCCGTGCGTATGTGCATATGTGTATACATGCATGTATACATGTGTGCATGCACATGTGTATACATATGTGTATATGCAATTACACATGTATACAGGTATGTATACAGGTGTGCATATAGGTATGTATACAGGTGTGTATACATGTGTATACATGTATGTATGCACACACACCTATATATCTATATATCTACATCTATATGTCTATGTATCTATATCTAGATATAGATAGATATATCCTATTGGTTCCATCTCTCTGAAGAACGCTGACAATACAGGGAGGCATCACGGTGCCCAATCATTTAATTCACCTCAGCACTGCAACAACATCAGGGAAAACTCAAAGTGGCCCCTATTCCAACTGGAAAACCCTCAACAGGGATATAACTGAGAAATTGGGTAACCCCATGTATTAGTTTGTTTTCACACTGCTGATAAAGACATACCTGAGACTAGGCAATTTACAAAGGAAAGTGGTTTAATTGGACTTACAGTTCCACCTGGCTGGGGAAGCCTCACAATCAGGGTGGAAGGCGAGGAAGAGCAAGTTACGTCTTAACTGGATGGCAGCAGGCAAAGAGAGAGTGCTTTTGCAGAGAAACTCCCATTTTTAAGACCTTCGGAGACCATTCACTACCACAAGAACAGCACAAGAAAGACACACCCCCATGATTCAATCATCTCCCACCAGGTCCCTCTCACAACACATGTGAATTATGGGAGCTACAAGATAAGATTTGGTTAGGGACACAGAGTCAAAACATATCACCCCATTAGGACTGCAAGCTATGGAGTAAAATCTTACAGGTAAATAATAGTAATTATTACTCTTGTATTCATTCATTCATTTAGTAAATGTCAACTGAGCTTCTACTCTGTGCTAGGTACAAGGTAGGCTGCA
>NW_012108697.1:4435259-4442759 GCF_000951045.1 Mandrillus leucophaeus
AAGATTTCTAGAACATTCAGCAATCAAGGAAAGCCTAGCACATTCAGCTCTCCTGTAGGAATGGCTGCATACCATCAAGCCTAAAATACTGAGATGCCCATTTAATGTTCCAAGAAATTCAGAAGAGGATGCTTTCATATCTGAGAATAGTAGACTCTCAACAGTGACACTGGAAGTCATTATACTTAAGAAGGACATTTAAGTCACTGTGAAAAAAAACTAAAGATATACAAAGTGATGGGTCCACCAGTTCAGGAACAAATGTCCCAGGTTCCTGATAAGGAAGGTCTTGGCTTACTGTCCTTATCATCTCTTTTCTGTTCAGGATCAAAACCTTTGCCCACACTACTTGTGCCCCAACAAAATCTTAATGCCAGGTTTCCTACCATGAACTGTCCCTCTCACTCCTACATTAAAGGATTTCTCTGCTAAGGCCACCATTCACCCAAAAACCCATTCTCCTCCTCCTCAGCATCACACTGAATCTGAAGTTGAAGGTAGCACTAAGCCTTTCCTGGTTCAATGCTAGTATTAGTCCATTTTCACACTGCTATAAAGAACTACCAGAGACTGAGTAATTTATAAAAACAGAGGTTTAATTGACTCAGTTCTGCACAGCTGGGGAGGGCTAAGGAACCAAGGCATGTCTTACATGGTGGCAGAGGGTGGGGTGGAAATGCCACACTGTTAAACCATCAGATCTCACGAAAACTCACTCATTATCATGAGAACAGCATCGAGGGAAACCACCCTCATGATCCAGTCACCTCCCACCAGGTCCTTCACTCAACATGTGGGGATTACAAATGGAGATGAGATTTGGGTGGGGACACAAAACCAAACCATATCACTGGCCTTTGCCACAATATAGAGACTCTCTCCTCTCCTTTGGTACTTTGCAATCCCTCTGGATGGGCACATCTCCTTATCCATCCATGAGCCAAGCAAAGGACTCTGCTCTAACCTCCTCCAAGAAATTTCTGTGGTCAGACCTCTTCTCTTCAAGTAAAACACTTGGGCTCTTATGCCTCTGATATGTTTCAGAAATAAGGAGCAAGAAATTAAATGATACAGCATTGTTCCAGTTCTCTATTGCTGCATAATAAATCACACCAAAGTTTAGTGGCAGACAATAATAATTATATGACTCTCACAGATTCTGTGAGTTGGGAATTCAGAAAGGGAACAGAGAAAAAAGCTCTTCTCATTCCATAACATTTGAGCGAGATGACTCATGTGGCTAGAGGAGTCTGGAACACTCAGGACTAGACCAACTGGAGCAGGAGGATCCCCCTCCATGATGGCTTTTTCATTTACACATCTGAAACCTGGGCTGGCATGGTGGAAGGACTCACTTAGCTGAACTGTTATCAGAGCACCCATATGTGGCCTTACCAGCATGGCCAGACATCTCAGGGTAATTGGAAGTTTATGTGGAAGCTGATGGCTCCAAGAGCAAGTGTTCCCAGCAGCACAAGGAGGAAACTGCATGGACACTTAAGACCTGACCTCAGAAGCCACAACTTCTGCTGTACTCTATTTGTCAAAGCTGTCATAGTCCACCCAGATTCAGAGAAAGGGATAAAAGTGAAAGAACTTGTGGCCATTTAAAAACAACTGCGGCCTTGCTGTGGCCACAGATCATTTACATCCTTCCCACTCAGACCCCTTCCAAGACTCTCTGAGAGTTTCATCCCGTAACAGCATCAGGCTCAGGCACAAGGTTCTGAATATCACCTTCTAAATCAGGGCAAGGTGCAAAATGAAGCTCTTCAAGTTCAGCACCCAGTCTACAGTTTCTCTTGATTTGAAAACCTGTTAACAAAAAAACATTATTTTTCTGCACCACCTTGCAACACACGCACACACACAAATTAGACTGGTGGAACAGGCTTAAGCTAATGAATATAGACATTCTCGTTCAAATTTGGGGAAACCAGAGACACACAACAGTCGTGGATCGTGGCTGTTCTGAAATCCAGCTGGGACAAGCCAGTCTCTTCTTTAAGGCTTATCTCTGCCCTTTGGGGGTGATTTTCTAGAGAGCTCTGGGCTCTGCCCTCTGAGTCATCCTTTTCACTAAGTCACCCCTGTCTATAGCTGAGTAGTTTCTCCACCTGCCTCCTGGGGGAGGTGGGGAGATTTCAAAGACCTCTTTTCATTTTCTATTGTCTCCTTCCCATTCTGTTCAATCTGTTAGAGTTCCTTTAAGAACTCTGTGGACCTCTTATGATCAATTTAAAACCTATTCCTTTAGATAGAAGCTACACCCACAAATCTCTTCAACATAAACCCTCTCTTCCTCTTCCCTGGGCTCCCCGTGAGGTCACTATGGGACAAAACGATTAAGATTCTTAGGGTTTGTGAGGCATATTCTTAGGATTCTTAGTTTTTGTCTATTTGAAAGTGTCTATGAGGCGTCATCTTAAACCATTCTGAGGTTTTACCAAAGAAAAGGGTAGGGAGGCCAGGGTTACAGTCACATCCCTGCCTTCATCTTTACCTTGAGACCACTTTTTCCTGACAATGCCCTTGATTTAATTTTTCCCCTAAGGCTCTTTGTTAGTTTGAGAATATTTTAATGGGTAAATGACTGTCCAGAGATCTTTATGTTTGCTCCAAATTCCATTCAAAAAGTCAAACAGGGCCGGGCATGGTGGCTCATGCCTGTAATTCCAACACTTTGGGAGGCTGAGGTGGGTGGATCACCTGAGGTCAGGAGTTTCAACCAACATGGTGAAATCCCATCTCTACTAAAAATATAAAAAAAAAGAAAAAGAAAAAAAAATTGCTGGGCGTGGTGCTGCACACCAGTAATCCCAGCTGCTGGGAGACTAAAGCAGGAGAATCTCTTGAACCTGGGAGGTGGAGGTTGCAGTGAGCTGAGATCACGCCATTGTACCTCCAGCCTGGGCAACAAGAGGAAAATTCTGTCTCAAAGAGAAAAAAAAAAAAAAATCAAACAGTACATTCTTTAATGTGTGTTTCTTTACTCACATTTGATCAGGGGCATAATGGAGATGCCGAGTGACCCTTTCAGCACCGTGCCTTATTCCACACTGTGTATGAAATTTTTAGTTATATCATTCATTCCATTAAATATATTCTTTATTTCCCAGCAGGTCACAGTATTAACCAATGTCTCACCACTACAAAACAGAACTCCCCTTTTCTCTAGCTTCTGACAACACTGCCCTCATATCTCTTCAAGGACTCACAGCAGCCTCCTCAAGACTGCTTTCTGTGTCCACCTACTATCTAGTCCCAAAGCCAGAGCTATTTGTTTTAGGTTTTGTAATGGTAACATTCCAATTCCAGGTATCGTATTAAGTTATAATAATTGTTGCATAACAAACCACCCTAAAACTTAGTGGTGTCAAACAACACTAGTTTTTTATGCTCATGGATACTGTGGGTCAGGAATGGGGAAATGGCACAGCAGGGCTGGATTTTCTTTGCTTCAGCGTCTGAGCCCTTAGCTGGGATGACTCACATGACTCAGGAAGCTGAAGGCTAGAACAGCTGGTTTGGAGAATCCAATTCCAAGAGAGCTTTCTCGCTCAAATGATTGGCTCTCAGTCTGGAATAATGGAAGGCAGGCTTGACTGGGACAGAAAACCCACTTGTGACCTCTCCAGCATGACAGTTTCAAGGATGCTGGACCTTTTCCATGGCAGCTCAAAACTCCAAGAACAAGTATTCCCAGCAACTAAAGCCCGTTATGACCTAGCCTCATAAGTACCACAGCTTCACTTACAGTGTATTCTATTGTCTGAGCAGGCGTGCCCAGATTTGAGAAGGGACACAGACTCTCAATCAGAAAGGTGTCACAGGATTTGCAACCATGTTTGAAAACTTCTAACAGTGTTTACTGCCAAATGTGCAGTCAGCAACAAAGATGAAGAAGTTGGAATGAAAAGACTCCTTGAACAGTTTATGAAAAGTTTATTACCCATCTGAAGAGATATGGGACCAAATCCAAGGAATCTAATGGGCATAAATAAATTTTCATCCCACAGGGGTAGAAACCAAAAAGAAGTCTTAACTATAGTAACCAAAACAGCATGGTATCAATACAAAAAAAAAAATAGACACATAGCTCAGTGAAACAGAATAGAGAACCCAGAAATAAAGACACGTATCTACAACTAATTGATATTCAATAAAGTCAACAAACAGACAGTGGGGAAAGGACTTTCTGTTTTCAATAAATGGTGCTGGGGAAACTGGCTAGCCACATGCAGAAGAATGAAATTGGACTCCTATCTATCACCACATATAAAAATTAACTCAAGGTGGATTACAGACTTAAATGTAAGACCCAAAACTATAAAAATCATAGAGGAAAACCTAAGACAAACTTCTGGACATTGACCTGGGCAAAGAATTTATGATAAGACCTTAAAAGCAAATACAATAGAAACAAAAATCAACAAATTGTACTTAATTAAACCAAAGAGCTTCTTCTGCACAGGAAAAGAAACAATCAACAGAGTAAACAGACAACCTGAGGAATAGGAGGAAATATTTGCAAACTATGCATCTAACAAAGTACTAATATCCAAAGTCTATAAGGAACTTAAATCGACAAGGAAAAAAATAATCCCACTAAAAGGTGGGAGAAGGACTTGAATAGACAATTCTCAAAAGAAACCATACACACAGCCAGCAAGCATATGAAAAAGTGTTCAATATTGCTAATCATAAGAGAAATGCAAATTAAAATCACAATGAGATATCATCTAAAATAAGTCAGAATAACTTTATTAAAAAGTCAAAAAGTAACAGATGTTGGCGAGGATGTGGAGAAAAGGGAACGCATATGTACTGTTGGCAGCAATGTAAATTAGTTCAACCCCTATAGGAAACAGTTTGGAGATTTCTCAAAGAACTAAAAGTAGAACTACCATTAAACTCAGGAATCCCACTAACTAAGTATCTAACCAAAGGAAAAGAAACCATTTTATCAAAAGACACCTGCACTTATGTTCATCATAGCACTACTTGCAATAGCAAATTCATGGAATCAACTCAAATGTTTATCAGTGGTTGACTGGATAAAGAAAATGTGATATATATATATATATATATCACATTATATATATATAAATACTGTATCACATTGTGTGTGTGTGTGATACACACCATAAAATACTATGCAACCATAGAATTAATGAAATCATGTCATTTGCAGCAACATGCATGGAGCTAGAGGCCATTATTCTAGCTGAAATAACTCAGAGACAGAAAATCAAACACCATGTGTTCTCATTTGTAAGTGAAAGCTAAACAATGGGTACACTGGACATAAAGATGGAAATAATAGATACTGGGAACTACAAAAGAGGGAAGAATGGGAGAGGAATGAGGGTTGAAAAACTATCTATTAGGTACAGTGTTCACTATTTGGATAATGGGTTCACTAGAAACCCAAACCTCATCATTACACAAAATATCCATGTAGCAAACCTGCACATGTATGCCCTGAATCTGAAATTCAAAAAGAAAACTCAAGAGAAAAAAAAATCACAAAGGGAAGACAGTTTCCAAAAACAAAAGACTACATTTAATCAAAAGATGTACCACCCACAATGAGAGGGAGGGGAGGGTCAGGGAGAAAGGGAGAAAGGGAGGAAAGGAAAGAGAGGAGGAAGGAGGAAGAGAGAGTCATGTAAGTATGCAAGTGTCATGAACCTTCAGCTTTAAAGAGAAAAGCGTCACAAAAATAGTCTGGGTGTTTGTTTGTGTATATGGTTCTATGCAAGGAAGGTTCCATCCTATAATCCTAGAGGAAAATAAAAACAACTTTGCTAAGACATAAGTGATTGAAATAGGAGTTTTCATATGAGAAGGGGTGATGGAAAAGGACTGGGAATCCTCTCAGGAACCTGACACCTGCATTGCTGTGCTGCACTGGAAGTCAGGGACCTGAGTCTTAATCAAGGCTGCACCCTGACACAGATGAGAACACTGGAGCCCAGAAAGAAGAAGTAAATTGCCAGAGATGATCCCAGGAATCAGAGTTTCTCAAACTAAAGACCTATGGGGCACCAATATTTCATGAGTATATGTAGTGGTATTTCTCTACTAAAACCAAATGACAGTCTTCCAGGTTATGTAAGATTAAGTTAATGTATGGTCTTTTCTCAATTAATGATATTTTTCCCATAAAATTTCTTAAGCCATGAGTATACTTTATGACTTTGATACCTGACTTACTAGGCTTAATATACCACAAAATGGTATATTTCGTGGTGTTCCAAAGAGTACAATGAATTCAGAGACTTCACTGCTGGACCAAGTTTAAGAATAATCTCAGCACTGACATCATATGTTTGGGAGTAAGATGTGTTCTCATTCTTTATTATTCCTGAAGTGTGACCTGGCACGACATCTCACAAACTGGCACTGGTAAGGGAACAATCAGTGGAAAATGTACTGGATGTGAAGGCAGGGGACTGGCCAGGATGACATCTCAGGGAGCATTTAAGATATTTTACTTAGAAAAAAATATCAGAATCATCTATGTGAAGAAATTAATAGTATATATTCTGGGTGGGGGAATTTCAGAGATTTTTTTCTCCCCTTTGGCTAATCTGTGCTTCCTCACTTTTCTGCAATGAATATGTATTTCTTGTTGTTCATAGGTAAAGAAAAATAACTTGATCAATAGCTCTTCCCTCAGCCCCTTTTTAAAAGTTTTCATATCCCTGAGGGAGTGGTAGTAGGACATACATGAGCAGTAGCTGTAGGCAGGTCACCATGGGGTGAACATGAAGAACCCAGGCTCTCAGGCAGAGTCTGTGGTCTGCTCAGAAGAACAAAGCTCTCCAGACACAGCCTGATGGGTCTTTTGTGCTTTCAGACCCCTGCATCCTCTGAGCACGGGTCTGCCTTTGTGACGAGGCCCATATACTATTAATATCTTGCTCAGGCTTTATTGGAATAACCCCTCAGTATCGCTGGGATTTTAATGTGCTGGAGAAGCAGATCTAGAGATAGATCAAGCACTAGTCCACCCCTGCCCTCCATGTCTTCAGCTAAAATAGCTGTACTGTCTTCCCGGACCCAGAAGCCGCTCTCTGCTAGCTGGCTTTATCTTCACATGATGATTATTGTGAATATGTTGCTTTTTGACCCAAAATATGAAAAGTATTTCTACTCTGATCAAAATCTTCAAATTTCCTCATACTAATATGAGTAATCCATGGCTATTACAAAGATCTGGCCCACCCAAGGTATGGGTCATGTGGTCTTTGTTGGTACGGTTCCTGACACAGAAGTACAGGATATAACACATTTCAAGTACTAAGAACTGAGTTTGAATTCTGACTCTCTTATTTACTGGCTGCTGTTTCTTGGGGAAATCAATAAACTACTCAGCTTCCTCCTCTATAAAATAGGAATTGCAACATTCTTTACTTCACAGGTAAATGGAGTACTATGAACTCACTGACCAAGGACCAAGAAAATCTTAAATGTTCCCTGAGGGGCATTTTA
>NW_012108697.1:4447759-4478435 GCF_000951045.1 Mandrillus leucophaeus
CAAGCTGGTCTCGAACTCCCAACCTCAGGTGAACCACCCGCCTCTGCCTCCCAAAGTTGGTGTCTATTTTTAAGTCCCTAGAGCAGTTAGCTGCTCAATCTTTCATGCCATTATCAGCTCTGAGTCTCAGGCCTAAAGATTCCAGTGGCCATCCATAGGGAAAGATTCAGGTTCCCATGCAGCAAGTTAGCACCAAAATCAAGGTCAAAAGGCAAAATGAATGACTGACAATGCTTAAGCTTCATTCAAGCACCTTAGGTAATAATACCCTTCCCTGGCCTCCTTTCTCAGTGACTCAAAAGAGCCTGCTTAAAAAGCAACAACGTCGGCTGGACACGGTGGCTCATGCCTGTAATTCCAGCACTTCGGGAGGCCGAGGTAGGTGTATCATGAGGTCAGGAGTTTGAGACCAGCCTGGCCAACATAGTGGAACCCCGTCTCTACTAAAAATACAAAAAATTAGCTGGACGTGGTGGCGGGCACCTGTAATACCAGCTACTTGGGAGGCTGAGGCAGGAGAATTGCTTGAAGCCAGGAGGCGGAGGTTGCAGTGAGCCGAGATTACACCACTGCACTCCAGCCCAGGCAATAGTGCAAGATTCCATCTCAAAAAAAAAAAAAAGAAAAAAAAAAGCAGCAGCAACATCAAGCTAGTAAAATGCTGAAGATAACTTTGCCCAAATTGTATTTTTGCTTTGTTTCAAGGAATATCTGTAGTAATGCAGTATTACGTCATTGCTCATCTCATTCCCCTGCCTCTCTCACATGGCTAAATAGTGGTTTCCATTCCATTACCTTTACAGACTGCTTACTTTCTCACTTCTTTTCCAGTCTCTCAGTTCATGTATGAAAACATGAATTTCAGGAAGTACTAAGTCACATTGTTTCCACCTCTGGAGAATCCCAGGAAATATGGTCATGGTGTTATGGGAAGGAACAATGCTAGAAAGTAAAAATTAGCTAAAGGAGAAAGGGTTGGTGGGGGTCCTTGAGCATCTGCTTAAGATAACTCCATGACAGCTGGTAGCTTGCTTCATTCACAATGCATGCCCGTGCCTAGAATAATGCCTGGCACATAGCAGGTCCTCATTCAGTATTTGTTGTATGGATAATCTCAATCAGCTGCGCACCTTGTCTTCAAATAAACTTGAAGTCCAACTAGAAAGAGTAGGCTTGCTCTGCGTTGGGGAAGAAGACCCCTAGCATCCCACACCCTACCCACCTGTAATCAGACCAGTGCCCCTCCTGTACAGACATTCTGGAGATTCCACAAAATCACACTCAGACGCCTACACCTACGCTAGATTCCTTCCCACCCCTCTTCACACACACACCCTCAAGCTGGGCAGCCAGTGCAATCTGAGGAAATGAAGGTGTCTGTAATGTCTGGGCTGTGAATTTCTATAGGTAGAAGTTGCTTCCTGGGCCTGTCTTATAGATAAAAAGATACATGCTTGCAAGCTAACCAGCCTTGAACCAACAAAACTTAGAGCCTAAACAGCAACATTAGTCGAAATTAGGTATGAAACAAAGAGAGTGTGCTACCTCACAAAATGCCTGGATTCCCAAAGGCTCAATACTTAGAGAAAACTTTAGATCTAAAGTTTTTTTAAAAAAAAAATCAGTTTAGACTACATATAAAGTATTTTGCATGACTGGACACTTGTGATTGACTGTCTTTCATGCCTTCCAAAGTTCTGAAACTTCTGTCTCCAAGACTCTAGAGCTGTCGATGGGAAAAGGGCTTATTCCAGTTCAGTTCCTACAGCAAGGTGATGACAAAATCAAGATCTAAAAGCACTGATAAAAGAGGAAGCTACATTGGCTTTTCAATTATAACCTTGCTGCTGTGTCAGGAAGCAGGCTCCTGAAAGGGCCAAACTGATCAGGAGAGGTAGAAGTTTCACTATATGTTTAAACAGTTTACCACAAACCCTACAGTGCCTAATACAGGCTGCGAGACTCCAGAGAGCAGGTGCCGCATCCTTGTTGCTGTATTCCCAGGGACCCACTCACTGACTGGCATCCAGTAGGCACTCAGTCAGGGAGGGGTGAATTGAACAGAGTCTACCTGATCAACAGAAGGAAACTAGCTGAGGGCCTCCTAGGGATCAGACACCAAGCAACAGGATTTGCCTGGACTATTTCACCCAGTCCCTGTATCACCTCTTGAATAAGCATCAACTGTCTTTTGCAGATGAAAAAACAGAGATTCAATGGAATCCACAAGTGGCGGAGGCAGGATTGAAACCCAGATCCAAGTGACAGAGAAGAGGACACTTCCTCCAAATATTCACTGCCATTTAAAAATGCTCTGATTCCATGGGGCATTGCATCCTCCAAGGTACTCATCACTCCAAAAGCATTTGGGAATCTATGTAATTTGGAATGTTAAATAATTAGAAGTCATGGAGGTTCATCAAAATGTGAGTGAACCTGAACCAAAGAATGATGGAGAGACTGTTTTGTCGGCTCTGGGTCGGGTGACAAACGGGCAGCTCACCCAGCGGTGCCTGAGGTGGCAGAGAGCTTTCATGCACACTTGCACTTTGAATAAGGATCCTAGCACAATGCCGGATGCCCCTCCACATGAATTATGGCTCAGGCGAGAAACACAACAAAGCAATTTGCCTCTGTAACTAATTTCTCTTGTCTGTAGCGCTGAAGGAGCAATACTTTAGCAGCCAGTGAGCTGGATAATTGGAAATAAGGGCAACTCTCTGAGCAGGCTGAGGAAGGCTGGTTTTTATCAACCTTGGAACTATTTTTTATAATCAATGTCTATGTGCAAAAAATAAAATAAATAAATACAAAACAAGAAATAAACCTTCCTCACCCACCAGCACAGACATATCTTTTTTTTTAATGCTACCTTGAAACTTTATTAAATAATAGTGAAACTCAACTTCTTGGCTTCAGAGGGAATCTTGGAGGCAGGTTATTAAACTAACACTTCTACAGAGTGAGCAAAATTTCACCAGAACCAATGTTCTTCCCAATATAGATAGAGAGGTGACAAGGACAGAAATTTTCTATAAGGATTTTTGTCTTCCGATTGCTAAGCAAGACTCAAGTGCCTCTTTGCTTTTGAAGTCACTCTTGCTGACTGGAAACGCTCACAGGCCTGTGCATCCAAAGACCCAAAAGTTCAGACAGACAAATAGACACAGACACACATACACACAGACACACACACACACAGACACACACACACACAGACACACACACACATATACACACAGACACACACCCACACAGACACACACACACACAGACACACACACACACATACACACACCCCTCTGCCAAACTCAGTGCCCCCTTCCCACATCTATCCCACACTTCTGCAATATCAATCAACTCACACCTCAAACCAAGCCAACATCCAACCTGTGGTTTAGAAAGTATAATGGGGGCCAGGCGCAGTGGCTCACATCTGTAATCCCAGCACTTTGGGAAGCTGAGGTGGGTGGATCACGAGGTCAGGAGATCGAGACCATCCTGGCCAACATGGTGAAACCCTGTCTCTACCAAAAATACAAAAATTAGCAGGGCGTGGTGGCATGCACCTGTAGTCCCAGCTACTCAGGAGGCTGAGGCAAGAGAATGGCTTGAACCTGGAAGGCGGAGGTTGCAGTGAGCCGAGATCGCGCCACTGTACTCCAGCCTGGGCAACAGATCAAGACTCTGTCTCAAAAAAAAAAAAAAAAAAGAGCATACCCTGTGGGAGATAATTCAATCATGGGGGCAGTTTCCCCCATACTATTTTTATGGTAGTAAAGTCTCACAAGATCTGATGGTTTCATAAGGGGTTTCCCCTTTCACTTGACTCTCATCTTCTCTCTTGTCTGCTGCCATGTAAGATGTGCCTTTCACCTTCTACTGTGAGTATGAGGCCTCCCTAGCCATGTGGAACTGTGAGCCAATTAAGCCTCTTTCCTTTATAAATTACCCAGTCTCAGGTATGTCTTTATTAGCAGTGGGAGAACAGACTAACACACCAACTCGCCAACCCATTTCTGATTCCTGTCCCCAAAGATTTTCAAGTCTAAGATTTCCCAGCAAAATTACAGGCTAGAGTCTTCCTTGGGCAAATGATGAAAGAAAAGCAACCTTGGAAGTAGGTTCTTTTTCCTCTTAGAGATTTTATAAACAACACAATGATTCAGGCACGACCTTCAGTGCTGACTATACAGAGAGGGAAAGATGGAAAATACTCCATTCACCAAATCTTTTTGGAGTGAACTCTGAATTTACTCTGGAGAAAATGCCTTGTGAAACTGCTGAGAATGAAGAGTAAGACTCCAAAAGCAAGTTCAAGACACAAAGGTTGGGAACAATGTACACTATTCTTGGGTGATAGTTACACTAAAAGCCGAGACTTCACCACTACGCAATATACCCATGAAACAAAAATGCACTTGCACCCCTGAAATCTATAAAAATCAGTAGAAAATAAAAAAGACAGAAAGTTGGAAATTACTCTGCATTAAAAAGAAATAAGAAATTTGTACTTCCTGGGGGAAAATCCTGAAGAGGGAGAGGAGTGTAGAAGAATTGAGGCTGCTTGGCTCAAAGGAGGAGAGAAAAAAAAGAAAACTCTCAGGTGACAGAGTATGCAGTGGGTTTGATACAGAAAAAATGTCTGTTGGGGAATTTTCAACACTGATGGCCACTTAATCCTAATATGAGTCTTATAACATGGTTCTCTGCTCAGAAACATCCAGTAGCTTCCCATTGCTTCCGGGATTTAAATCTATAGCCTCTGCCTGCTATCTGCAGCTTTTCCACTCAAGACTGGCTCCAACGGAACCCCAGCTCCTTAACAAGTACCCCATGGAGGAGGAAACTGCAGCCTGGTGCCATCAAGGCAGGGGGGTTCCAGCCCTGGTACAGATCCCCTTAACTTGTGAAACCTCTTGATACGACACTATCCCCAATGACAAATAAGAGTTACACCAATGGATCTCTGAAGGCCCTTTCTTCGCCACACTACAAAATCATGAGTGGCTTCTCTGGACCCCCTACTCCCACCAGCAGCAACTCTCCCCTCTCCTTCCTTTCTTATCACTACATCCACACCTTGAGTCACTCACATGGCTTTTTCCCTGTTTGCCTCACTCCTCTGTGAGACCCACCTATCCTTTGAGTTGCAGCAGGAGTTGTATCAACTCAAATACCCCAAATGCCATGGCACATAGGCATGGCCTTCTGAGAACTACTGTGCCCCCACCATCTGTCCTGTCGCCTCCCACTCTGCCCACTGTTTGCAGCGTTGCCAGCTCTTTGACGTGGGAACATCCTGCTTCTCATCCGTATCATAAACCCTCTGAAGCCTGAAATATGTTTATAGGATTACTACTATTTTGGTATCTCCAACAAACTCTTGGACAGTTCTGAATGCCAAATAAATACTGAATAAATAAACAAATCAGCAAAGTAAATTAGGGGGCCTCTCTCTTCCAGGCTCAGAGTTTTTGGCTCAGTTTTTGCTCTTTAACAGAGACGAGAAGTTTTCTGGAACTCCACCTGCTGGAGAAAAACTTTGTTGCTTTTTCACTGAGCCTGTTTATCCCAAATCTGGCGCAGCCCAAGGACTTGTACCAGCCTAGAGCATGTATTTATATCTGTGCAGGCAGAGGGAGGGAACATGCATTCATTTATAAACTATCGCATAGATAACATTACCAAAGGTCAACTCCCGATTCCTGCCATAGCTGGCACCTAAGATGCCTCGCCTATCGGGAGGGTCCCAGTACACAGTGGGTGGGGGTGTCTTCACTCCATTCCATGTCTTCATTTTGGGAGTCCATTTCCTACCAGTAGAACGCAAGCTCCTTGGGAACAGCTTGGTCCATCTGCCTCGCTCACCATTGTGTCTCCAGCACCAACATGAGTTCCTAGGTAATAGATGTGTGTGGTGAAGAAGTGAATCCAGTAATGACCATATATGAGCACTCTGAGAACCCTGGAGGGTGCCCACAACCTTCTCACTGATAGTTGAAGACCTTGTCACATGGTGGCTGCTATGGGGTCTTTCTTGGGGAGCAGAGTCAGAGACAGAAGTCCAGAACCAAATGAGGCTCAAATTTAGCCTTCCATTTCATCATTAGCAAAATGCAACTAATAATTCTGACCTCCCAGGAGGAGGAAGATGAAGGAGGCTGCTTCATGCATGGCCTATGCCAAGCTACAGCCATATTGACTCCAAACCCCAGACCTTCAGTACATTCAAAACGATGCCAGGTGACCTTGCAGCTCCCCTGCAGGCTCAAGTGGGGTCTCAGGAGACCCCAATATGTGTGGATGAGACATTGCTTCCCTCAGATCCGGAAAGGGGTCTTCCTGGCCCATCACAGCCCCTTTGCCTAGAGGAATGCACAGTCCTTTGGTTGTAAAAAGGTCGTGTCCTGCCAGAGCCTGATTCTGGATAGCCTATCCAGTGGTGGAGATTGTTCACATAAGACACTCATTCGTACCTTGCCCCTCCTCTTCCCTGGAACACAATACCTAGGGGGTGGCTGACCACTGAGCCGGCAAAGTGTGACCTTGTTTCAGGCCAAAATGAACCAAAGTCCATGCAATCAAACCTACGACTGTGGCTCAGGTCTAAGCCTATGACTCAGGGCACAGAAGGTACAGGCACCCCTGAAGGAGCTGAGAATCTGGGTAATGAAGTACAGCAGATACTAGCATAGACAACGGAGCCAGACTGCCTGGGTTTGAAACCCACCTCAACCACTGCTACATGCATAGCCTTAGACAAGTGAGCTAGCCTTCCTGTACGAGTTTTCTCATCTGTAAAGCCCTCAGGTTCCTCAATGTTAGTCCAGATCATGCATACTCAAAGTGAAGGGTAAATTATCTGCACTGAGTCAGTGAGACTGGACACTACAATGGTTGTCATGATAATTAAATAAAATAATACTTACCATGCTTGTCTCAGTTATCAATCATTGCATAGCAAACTACCCCAAAAACCAGTGGCTTAACATCACAGTCATTTACTTACCCATGATTTTGGAATCTGGGCAGGGTTCAGAATGGGTGGTTTGTCTTTTCTCTGTGTGGTGTCTGTTTGGTTCCTTACTGGGCTAGAGAAATAAAGATGGCTTCACCCACATGTCTGGCATCTAAGCTAGGAGAGGCTGGAATGGTTTGGGGCTGACTGGCTAGGTTCCTCTCTTTCTTCATAGTCTCTCACCCTCCCGAGTAGTCCTTTACATGGCTTCCAAGAAAGTAAACCCAAAAGCTGCAGGGTCTCTTAAGGACTAGACTGGAAACAGGCATGGTATCAAGTCCTCTGCATTCTATTAGTCAAAGCAAATCACAGTGGCAACCCAGGTTCAAAGGGTGAGAAAATAGACTCCACCCCTTGGTGAGAGTAGTGGCTTATGCATCTAAGGAAGGCTGGAAGTGTTGGACATTGCATTTGCAGACAGTATACCAGAGCACTATGCAGTCATTCGCATGAGGAAAACCTCAAATCTAATCACCTAGGTGAGGCAGAAAAGTCATAATGCTCTTGACCTGAACTATCTCAAGTGACTACAGGCTACAAGTGAAAACACAAAGCTACAGCCAGGTAAAGTGCAAATCCCTGGACCACTGCTCACCAGCCTGTCATGCTTAGCAGCAAGTCGTCTTATACTTAAAATACCCCAGGTCCTCCTGCTCTCATGTAGGGGGAAATCTCACACCAGCAGTCAGCACATAGTGGATGCCTTGCTGTTTGTAGATACTCAATTAACATTTCTGAAATGAATAAATTCTAATTTAATTGAACAAAGGACTTAAATTTGTGAGTGAAAGAACTGGTCCTTTTCCAGGGCTAATAAACCATCCCCAGAACAATTTATACCAAGGACTGTAGAGGCTAACGCTAAACACCTTTGAGTCCTGAGGTCCCTTGACCAACTGGGTGGCCTTGAGCAAGGTATCTTGTACATAGTAGATGCTCAATAAATACTTCTGCAATTCATGAATTCTAAAATGTGCACAAAACAGTTAAATGAATGAACTGGTAAATGAACAAAAAATGATCTCATCAACACGCACCCCATGCTGGTGAACTACTCACACCCTAACGATCCCTTTGTGTTGGGAATGCCATTTGGTGGAAAATTTTCCTACTCCTCTCCTGCTTCTTGTTTAAGATGGCAGACACTGTTAGCTCCACTACAGAAGATCAGTATTTACGTCCTTGCAGGTAAAGGACATGCCCTAACTTACACTTCATTTTTGAGTATGCATGTCCTGGCTCAGCATTCAGAAAAGCTGAAGGCCTGAGTTCTGCTTAGGGACTTTCTAGGCCGTTTTGGCTGCAGTTAGGCTGAGCATCTGTTCTGCTTCTACCCAGCTGAGCACCCCTCCCTTTGAGCTGCCTCCTCCAGCAGCAGAAACATCAACAGAATCACCAGCTAAGCAAATCTCCTAACATTCGACTTAATTGTTAGTTGCCTGAGCAATGTTCCATAACGTGGGGCAACACTTGCCTAATATCATTACATCTAATGCTGCACTATGAGGACTTCTACTAATAAGTCTTAGCAACTACTATTATGTTTACAGTGTATCAAAAATTAATATTACCTTCTTTAATTCTCCCAATAACTCCATGAAAGAGGCAAAATTACAATCCCAAATTTACCAGTGAGTTCCCAAAGCTCAGAGTAGCTCACTTTCCCAAGTCCCACAGCTTCTAACTAGCCAAGCTGAGATGTTATCCCGGGTAGTCTGACCTGAAGGCTGCCTTGACCTGTCACAGTCACAATCACACTGTTCCCATTTCTTTGTCTGTCTTTCCTGTGAGATCAGCAACTCCTGGAAGGCTGGGACTGGTTCCTACTCATCCCCAAGACCTCTGTGTTCGACAGGAAGCTTGGAACCTGGCACAGAGATGGTGTCGAGTGGATGTGAACTGAATGCACGAGAGCTGTGTGACCTGACACGTGGGACCATTCATCCAGCAGCATGACCAGATGACAGCACATCCAATTCATCGGTCAGGCCTCATTGCTCTGGTGGAAAATGCATTTTAAATCCCTGCCCAGGGGCATAATTACCCTTTAGCTTGGGGAGATATTCAATTTGTTACTCCTGGCCAGCACAGAAATCAGGTTGAGTTGGGTGGAAATACAAGACAGATTAGATTCCTCAATACTGCCTTTATATTTTTAAGACTCTCCTCTCTCTCTCTCTCTTTTTCCCTCTTGTCTCACAGTGTACAGGTGCCAAGTAACTTCAGCTTGCCACACTTGGGTAAATGATGACTGCTTTAATTTATACCTGCTGGGAAGCCCTCACCTAAGGAAAGCCTCCTCACCTTGCCTCATCCCCCTCCTTACCCTGTTCAAGGGCACAACCTAAACAAGGCCGGGATGAACCCCGGCAGTTGCCCCTGGGCCTTTTCTTAATGAAGCTCATCTGCGAAGAAGATGGCAGCATGTGAATGGATCCATAGGAGAGGGTCTGAGATGGGTAAAGAGCATGTCAGGTGAGTCCTGCCATGTGCCAGGTTGTCCTCTGGAGACATCCATACATGCTATTTCATTTAAGCAACAGGTCAGACTATTATGAGCACTTTTTTTTTTTTTTTTTTTGGTGTGAAAGGTAAGGCCAGCGGCTCCCAGATCCTAAGAAGCTGGCATTTAAACTTGAATGAACTAGCTCACATCACAGCCTCTCTCCTCCTCACCTTGGAGAATGTGGGACTAAAAGGAGGTCATTTCTGAGAATGTGGAAATAAGACAGAACTTGGCCAAAGTCATGAAGAATTCAAACAAGTTAGTCACTTTGGGAAATGGATCTTATTTCTGCCACAACTGGTCCAGACGGAGAAAGAAGGAATTGTTTCAATGTGGAAAATCTCCCAGAAAGACTCAAAGTATAACCCGTGAGCTACCTAGGGAGCCAGATAAAATACAGACTCCGGGGTCCCACCCCAGATCAACTGAATCAAAATCACGGAGGGCCTGGAAGTCTGCATTGTTAACAAGTTTTTCCCACTCCTGGGGATTCTGATATACTCTCAAGTTTCTCAAGTTTAAGAACCTCTGTCCTAGAGGCAGAAGATGAGGTTCACTGCTCTGGAAAGACAGCAGGCCCTGGGAGTGGGATGGGAGAAGGGGCCACCACACACCTGGCTCCATGGATGTTACGCTCCTCCAGGTGCTGCGGGAGGTCCCAGCAGACACAGGGAGCTTTTCTCCCAGCACACCTGGTGTCCCATTGCATGGCAATATGGACTTGACCTTTTCTCAGTGCCAGAACCATCGAATGATCACGTACCACTTTCAGGCACAGGAAGTTTAAGGTCAGAATCTTTAGAAAAATAAGTTATTTTGTCTTAAAATGGAAGGATCTTATAAACAGAATTTTAGAGCTAACTCCTCTCTGCCTCTTCTACTTGGCACACAGGGGACTAATTGGGAAAAGGAAAAACATCCATAAATGAACTATTATTTCAAGCTTCAGGCATCCACAGTCTTGTTCTCTCCATGAGAGAAATGTCTCAACAAGTCTTGACACCTGTGCATTAGCACAGCGCAGCACAGAGAGTAAACTTTCCCAAGATCTTCTGTGGGGGCACAGCTGAGATTCCGGAAAACCATGGAACAACAACAAAAAAGTCATTTTTCAACTCAAAACTTCAGGTCTCTAACTTGCCCACCTAAGATGCTTATTTAAATTATTCCAATCCCTGCCATCACAATCAGCCAGCACCCACCTGATAGCAAAGCACATTGGCCAAAAGTGGTCCTCTTTTTTCTTCTTTTGTCAAAGGGATGTAAAGGTTCAGCTTGTAAAATGTTCCCCAAGTTGAAAAATGTGATCTATAAACTCAGCATCCAGGGAAATGAAATTTGCTTGAGTGTAGATTTAGCCATTTTTTATAATTTGTGGAAAGGGTGAAAAAACCATATTGAATTTCATTCAATTTTTATCATGTCATAAAGTGAAAAGTCACTTTCCACTTATAAGAACTCTAACAGCTCTCAGTCCCCTGGAAAAAGGCAGAAGCCAAAAAGCCTAAAACAGAGCTGGGTGTTCCTGCTCCCTGAGATGGTTTGCCATTTTTTGGAAAAGGGCTACTGTGAAAAAAATATTGTCTCCCCACCCCCAGAGCAGGCCACCACGTGATATAAAAAAACACAAGCCCTTTGCTTCCTTTTCGAAATCATGTCTTCTAGGTTGTCAATAGATCTGTGATGGTGATGTTTTAATTTTTTTTTTTTAGTTGCATGTTGATCATTCAGGTATGTGAATGCAACCATGGCAGGATTTCTCTGCCCCATCCCAGCTGGAACAGGGCTCCTGTAACCTCACCAATTGAACTGATTCAACTACTTGCCAGGTACCAGGACCTCCACCCAGGAAGAAAGATCAGCTTTCTCAGTCCTGGAGCTCTGCTCTGTTGGCACTGGCTGCAAACTTGAAGAAATGAGCTCGCACTGCACATTCATGCTGGTTTCTATGGCAATGGTTATCAAGGCTTGGGCCAAGGTCATCAGACATAGTGAGTCCCTACAGGATCCAAAGACATTCCCTGCCTGGTAATTCCCAAGAATCGTTTTTTTTTTTCTTTTCTCCTAACCCTGGCATGGCCCTTGCTAGTTACTGACAACTCAGCATAACATGTTTCTACTCCCCAAATATTCCCCATGAATTCCAGTTTCTATCAAGCTGTTTTCCTGCTTCTAAACAATACTACATCACAACATAGCAGGTTGCAAAGGCAGCAAGCTTTATCTAACTCATGGTTTTCTTGCAATAGAAGGTCATTTCCCTGGTTATTGTCATTAACTACCATTTAGTAAGTAGCTACGATATGCCAAGCACTGCAATAGGCATTCAACATACAAAATTTAATTCTTCAAAATAGTCCCATGAAATCAGTGTTATAATTCTCTTTTTATAAATGATGGAACTGAGGGTCAAAGAAGCTAAGTAGCATACCCAATGCTTCACCGTGGCATGTAGTAGATCTAAGGTTTGATCCCAGTTCTTCCTGATTTCACCAAGGCCACTCTATCTTGCTATCATACCCTGCTGCCCTCCCCCACTTAGACAACAGGGTACTTTTATCTTTCTTCTTAGAATACTTCATAACTTTTTAAAAGCATTAAGTTGTTTCAGACCTTCCACTCTGTGCTATCAACTATAATGTCTCCTTTAAACATTTCTACTGAATTTTATGTTTTGCCACCCGTTTCTGAATCATCTTAACTTTTCCAGCTTTCTCAGTAGAGCCCTAAGTGGGAAATATTGTCTTAATAAGAGCAATGGCAGTTTTCGAGTTTATATTGTTCAAAGCCTCGACAGTCCAAGATCTTGGTCTTTGGGGTGCCTCCTGCAGACTTCTTTGGGGTGCCTTTATTCTGACAATTATCTTCAGGATTTCAATCTTCTGACAGAAGCAATAGTGGGAAAGGATTGAGAAAAGATGGGCAAAAGAACAGAGATAAATTGTCTGGAATAATTAAGCAATATGATGTATCAAGATGAAGTGAAAATAATAGGATTCCATCTTATAAAATACTCCAAAGCAATAGATGAAAAATGGTCACTGAATATTATGATTCAATACTAATCTATCATGTAGGGTGAAGGCTGGTGTTATTATCCACTTGCAAAATTTTCCCAAGTACCAGCACTCAAGCCAGTGATTGTGGCAAATAGGCTGCCTCCTAAGTAAATTTCACATCTGTGAACTTGATTATTGCATTTTTCAGGCATTAATGTGCAGAAAGGCTGAGAGAAATTGCAGCCATCTCTCAGTACACAGGTGAGGGTGACAGTGCTGGAGCTAGTTTCAAGGTTTTCTCAATCTTCAAACGCTATTATAAAACTTATCTTTCTCTAGGCTGTGGGTTTTGTTTATTGGTCTATTCTCTTTTTATTGGGAGTTTTGGCTTTTGTTTTGTCTACAGCCTGGCTTCCATTTACTAAGTCTCAGTAAAGTTCCCTCTAGATTTAGGCTGTGATCCAAGCCCCCCAGAGAAACAACATACTACTAGACACAAAAGCAGGAACATAGAGACCATCTGCTGGCTTGGGACAGTCAAGGGCTTTCTACAAGGGCGCAGCTTGTCAATGCACAATGAGCAGAAAATGACACTAACTCGGCAGCAATGTAATCTTTAGAACCATTATTATCTTGTCAGAGACAAACTTTTTGAGCCGAAAGTCAAATTCAGAATCTTTACTCTGTGTTCAAGGCTCAGAACATTCTGATCCCATCGTATCTTCCCAACTCTGCTCTCTGCCCCATAGGAAGGAAGCACTTTGCTTTGACCTAATGACAATTCATATTTATTGAGTCAACGCTGTGTCCCAGACACTGTCTGCAAACTCTTTTACATGAATTATTCTGACTTATGCCCAGTCGTAAATGAGATAACTAAGGCATGAAGAGGTTTGCCCAGCATCACACAACTTCCTAGTGGTAGACTCAGATTTTTAAACCCAGAAGTCTGCACCAGGAGGCTAAGCTCTTTACAAGGAGATTCCTCTGCCTCTCAAGAATCCAGGACACACTGACCTTTCCCCTCCAGTCACCCAAATACTGCTTGACCTTCAAGGCCCATTTCAATCCCCACTGTCTCATGACACCTCTGACCACACACGGCCTGTGCTATATCTATTCTTTCTCCTTGGGTCTCCCCAGTATCTTACTGTCTCCACGTTGAGTTTGGCAATTGCCTTCTACTGCCCTCTGTTATGTGACAGTGGAGTTTAGTGGATAGAATTGGTTTCGAATCATAAGCCTTGGATTCCAAGCTCACCTTGGGCTCTTTCTAACTATGTGACTGTCCATTCACTCACCACTCAAATGTTCATTAAGCACCTAATTAACATGTGATAGACTCCAGAGTCTCAATGCTAAGCTCATCCTAGACCAACTCCTTGCCCCCTTAGAACTTAGATGGATCTTGAGCAAGTGACCTCATCTCTTTGAGCTTCAGTTTCCTCATCTGCAGAATGGGAATAATATTACAGTCTCATGTGCTCAGCTCATAATAGTCAAAAAGTGTAAAAGCACCCTGTAAAATACCTAGCACATAACAGATACTCAAAAAATAGGACTATTGTAACTATTAAGTTACAGTTGTCTTAGCTTCAGTCTTATTTCCCTAACCAGGTTATAAATATCCCCATTATTTATATTTTATTTATATTTATAGTAGTGAATCACTACTCACAGCACCTAGAATCAAGCCATGCACATGGGTCACCATAGGAAGCATTAACCAACTTTTGGAGTCAAGGCTTCACCAGGAACTTGCTGTATGGCTTGAGAGGATGAGTCATTTCTCCCTTCTTTTTTTTCTTCCGTTCCTTTCCCTTCTCTTTCCTTCCCTTTCTCTTCTCCCCTCCCTCCTTTCCTTCCCCCCTCTACCCCTCTCACTCTCTTCTTTTCCCCTACCTTCCAACTTGTCCTCCCCTCTCCCTCTTCCTCTTCCTCCTCTGTCCCTTTCCCTTCCCCTCTCTCTCCCCTCTTCCCTCTTTCTTCCTTCTCCCTCTTTCCCCCTCCTCCCCTCTTCCTCTCATCCAGTCTTTCCCTATCTCATCTCCAGAATCAGGACCTTGTGATCAGAAAGAGAAACTTACAGAGGCAGTCACAGTGGTGGAACAGGGCTTCTATGGCTTCCACTAATCAAAACTGAGTGTAGCCCATCAGGTGTTCTTGCAGCCATACTGGAGTAGCTACCTTTTATGGGCAAGTCTGGCTAAGAATCCAAAGTCTTGGGGCTGATCCAGCCCCCCTGGCATTTTCTATCAGCTTCTGTTGAGCTCTGAAAAGTCCCCAAGCCATATCTTGGTTGGTGGTGTTCAAAATATCCACTTTAAAGGGAGATGGCTCTCAAGACCTCAGATAGTAACCAATTCTAATGCACCATAAACTCCAGCCCCCCTTGCAGTCATCCTTTCATGATACAGAAGTTCCTTTGAGCCACAAAGGAGCTCAATGGCTTGAGGTATAAGCATAGCTGCCCGGGCCCCTGGCTCAGACTCTAGGTTAACAATGCTCCCTTCACTCCAGCCTCAAGGCTGGTTAACTCACAGCAGTGTGACTGATCCCTAGAGAGGCGAGGAGAAGGAAACAGGGATTCATTTCAAACTCATTCCCACTGCCAGCCAGCATGCTCTACTGGTAGCAACTTGTCTTCATTTGCAAAGTCATAATGAAGAAAAATGAAGAAAATTAAACATGGATGCAGAATTGATCCAGTGACTCACTTGTTCAGAAGCTCCCCACTATCTGGAGGGGAAGATTTAAGTTCCTGTGCACACAGGCATTGCCTTTCCTCAGCTGGCCCCCATCATCCTTCCCAGGAGCATTTCTTGCCAGCTCCCATCTTCTCACAGGCCGTACTCCATTCATCCCAAACCTCTTGCTGCTTTCCTAATCCACCATACTGTTTCTCCCCCATGTGCTTTCATCATTCTCCTTTCTCTTCCTCTTTATCTTGCCTACCTGGTAAATTACTGCTCAGCTCAAGCTAACCTCACAATGAACCCCTCCCACATTTCCCCAGAGAAAGCTGACTACTCCCTTCCTTGTCCCACATGCTCCTTGTTCCGTCCCTCTATGATGGCTCCTACTACCATATAGGACATTTATGTGTGAAAAAGAAAGGATATCCCAAAGTACATTGGATGCCTACCATGTACCTAACATAGCATTAGACATGCTGCAGAAACTCGCCCTGTGGTGTGCATACTGCTATTCTGATAGATTACAAGAAAATTGAAGGCAGCAAATACTTACTTTTTCACTCCAGCATCCCTGCTGCCTAGCACTTTGTAGGTGCTAAAGGATTGTTTATAAATTTAAATTCAACTCACAAACAGCTGACAATTGAATGACCAATAACTACCATAAAAATTTCAAGCTGTTAAGATTCCATGTGGTAAGACCAGCAACAGAGAGTTTCCTATAGCTTCATTATTAAACTGAGCCCAGGAGGGCTACTTTTAAAGTCAGTTTTCAGATCTAGAAATAAGGGAATGCGGAGGAGGAGGAGGAGGAGGAGGAGAAAGAGGAAGGCGAAAAGCTCTCACTTACTGAAGCAAACAAACATCAACTGCAAAAAAAAAAAAAAGGTAAGGATAAGAAAGGGATATAAAGATTGCAGTGATATCCTAGAGCATTCTCTCTAAGCAACCTCATCGCTCTGCTTTCCTAACTGAATGGGCAGAGATGTAATTTATATGCTCAGACTTCATCACCCTGAATGTTTTTTAAGGTGATAAGTTGTTTTAATCAACCTGGCTTATTCTTTTTTTCCCCCATGTCTGATATAGTCCTGAGCTAGAAAGCAGTTTTGTTCAATTCCTCTATTTGGCTGATATATTATGCTCTCTTCCAAGTTTTTCTCCTGAGAGCATCCCTCTTTTATTACTTTTCATCTCAGTTCTTATAATGAAAGTTTTGCAAAGCATGACTACTGTTTTTATTCCTGATCAAAATGGGAGACTGTACAAAATAGAAAGAATATGAGTATAGTTGGAATAATTTTTAGCAAAACATTGTGCTCTTAAATGATGAACATCCTGCAAAATCTAGAAGCCAGCAGTGGCGGGGAGAGGGGTCTTCACAATTACAGCAAAAGACTCTTTCAATGGTAAGAAGGTCCGAAACAGAAATAAAATGAAACCAGGTGGCAACTTGCCCTTCCTCACCTAGATGATTGCTCTTCTCCTGCTGCTTTATGGATTACTGTCTTTTTTGATGAAGACCACATCCATATCTGTGTTTGGCACTGTACTAGCTACACTGTCAGCACACAATAAAGTCTGATCATGATTAATGGTGATAATAATCATGCAGAGTGAGAAAGTTTCTATCAATTTCCCACAGCCTTATTTACCAGCTTCTTTGCACCTTCCCTGCAGTTACTAAAAAGAAAAGGACTTAATTTGCACATACCTATCCTCTGTGTTTCAACCATCCCACTTTCTTTACATGCCAGATGAATCTCCCAGGAACGCAAGGTTCCAGGCAGAAAGCATGGCTGCCCTGAAGCTTTGTTCAGAAACACTTTGCAAATGTTGCTGTGTGTCCTAGAAGAAGTCACCTTCCATTCCTAGGATGGCTCCACCTCCTTGCCTGCAAAAGTCAGGGCCCCACCCCTGCTTGTCTGCAATATCAGACAGTGGTGCCTTGGGACCAATTGCACTGGTCAATGAAATAATGCTGCTCTTCTCATCTTCCTAGGGGTTTCTTGTATTAGTCTTCTCTCTTGTGGAAAACAAAATAAGATGAATAAGATATTGGTTATGTTTGCTGACTGAATGACTGAACCAAACAGAATCAATCACTTGTAGATCATCTATTACTCACTCCTACAGGCTCACTCAACAGTCACCCAGTGGGGACCCAGAGCAGCCCTCAAGGAGATTGGTTGCAATGGTACAAACAGAGATTAACTATAAAAGCCAAAAATATGACGTACATGGAAAACCCAATTCAGTCATGAGGTGATACCATTCAAAGGATCTACTTCAGTTAAACTGTGGAATGGAAACCAGAAGTCACAGTGTAGGGCCAGAGAGAACCAGAAGACAGAAGAAGATGGGTGGGTGTTTGCTGTGGTTCTCCTGATTCTCTGGCTCTTAAAGCAAAAATGCACCTGTGTCTAGAGCTTACAGGCAATGGTAGACCTAGAGGCTGTCCATGATTGGTCTATGATCATCTTCAAGACAACTGACCATGACAATGGTCCATGATTGTCCTTGAGAAAGAATGGGAAGATAATCACAGACGATGGAGGCAAGAAAATCAGAGCAGACATAAGGTCATTAGGACGAAGAAAATTGCTCAAAGAAAGAGCTGTAAACATCATAGAGAAAGCATTCTAGTAAACCTGTCTTGTTCTGTAGTATTTGACACTGAAAGTGTTCTCACAGATTTGCATGGCATATAAGTTCCAGTAACAATGAATACAATTAATACTTGCTCAAATAGGACTCATTTAATCATAAGAAATGGGAAATTCAACTCAAGCTGCTTTAAATTCCAAAGGACACTATTGCTCACTTAAAGGGCCTTAGACCTAAAATTTCAGGCATGGCTTGGAATCAGGTGCTCAAATGAAACCATCAGAAATCTTTTTCCAGTTACTAACAAGTTCTCTCTGAGTGGAAGCAAGGGTAGTCATTGAAAGCACCAGGCTTAGAAGCAAATAACTGAAGAGACTCAAGGAAAAGACAGACAGCTTCTTTCCATCAACTTCAGCAAAAATTCTGAGATTGAGAATTACTGTCCTGGCTTAGAACACACGACAACGTCTGAACCAATCACTGTAATGACGTGGAATGCCCCAATGGACATCTCCATCATATATCAGAAAAAGAGAGAATGGATATAACCAGGTCAAAACAAAGAAGAGTGGATGGACAGGCAGACCTACACATCTGTCTCACCAGTATTTAGCAATTACTAGGTGCCCCCAGTGTCCTAGGTATAGTCAAGAAATAGCATTCAGTGCTGTGTTAGCTTTTTCTAAACACTCATCAAGGAAGACCATAAAGAAAAGCTTTCTTCTATCCAGCACCACCCCTCCTCACAAAGTATCTCCAATGATGGACAATAATTTTTTCCAAGAGCAGTAGTCATTGTGTTTGAGACATTTTAGGAACCAAGATCAAAAGATTAATGGCAAAAATTATACAGGAAGAGGTTCTAAAAAATCTCTATTTGCAGATGATATAATCCTAAAAGCAAAACAAACCATGGACAAATTACTACAAGCAACTCTTAGTAAAACCAAGGAATATACAATTATCATGTTATGCCAGCTACTAAGCTCTTGTCGCTCAGCTCCAGACCCACCCTTCTATACTCACTTTTGTGATGCAGGAGCTAGGACTCCACAAATCCAGTTTCAGCTTTGCCAGCAGCTCCCTCTATGGCTTCAATAGAAGGGGTCCCAGAGGGAGACTGCAGGTTGCAGGGGAAGGAGGAATTTGCTTGTTCCTCTTGCCTTCCTGCCAGCTTCCTATTCCTGCGAATGTCTCCAAGCAATAATTCCTCATTTCTGTAGCATCAGTGGAATCCAGTTTTTAATTTCTCCAAGAATTACAGAACCAGCCATGTTGTGTACCCTTCAGAGACACCAGCAACAGCCGGCCAATGTCCAGGTCCCATGACCCTTCCCTCTGAGCTTGGAGATTCCAGCAGCAGCCAAGCAGCTTCCTCCTCACAGAGATTCAACTCCATGGGATCCCCCACCCTAAACTTCTAGATTTAATACCTCTGTCCCTGTGCCTTTGTTATGCAGCCCTAAGGATGGTAACTGCTTCCTGAAGTTTTCTTCTTCCGTGATTACTTAGTATCGTCTCTTTACCTTTTCAGTTACCCACTTTACACCTTTATACCAGTTAACAATTCTTTGTCTTAAATAATCTCTGTTAAAATCATTGGTGCTATGCCTGTCTCTTGATTGGACTCTGATTAACACCTATGCAGAAAGCAATAGGCTTCACATATACAAAATAACCAATTAGAACATACAAGGGAAGGGAAGAGAAAACCCCATTCACAAAAGAAAAAAAAAAAAAGTAAAACAAAATACCCAAGCATTAAACTAACATGAAATGCACATAATGTATATGAGAAAAACTTTAAAATACTCCTGAAAACACAAAAATAGTTTGAACCACAGAAACATACATGCTATTAGAAAAACTCAACATCATAACATCAGAAGGATGTTCATTTTCTCTATGTTAACTTTTGATTATTGAGATCTCAATAATGATCAGGCTTTATTTCTTTCTGGAGCTAAACAAGTTGATAACAAAGTTCATATGGAAAAAGCAAAAGGAAAAAATAACCAAGAAAACCCTGAAAAGCTAAGGCAATTCTGGGGAGGTGGGAGCTAGTCCTACCGGATATTAAAATATGAAATATCTCCATGAATAAAACAGTGAACTACTATATAATTAATAGGCAGGCAGACCAGTGGTCCAGAAGAGAAAACCCAAAAATAGACCTAAGCAGACAGGGCAATTTAATGTATGATGAAGGCAGTAAGTATCTCAAATAAATGAGAAAAGGCAGAGTTTAATAAATGATGACCTGACTACTGGATGACTACATGGAAAAAAAATTCCATACATTAGAATAAACGTACATTAGAACAAATCCCAAGTGAATTAGAGATTTAAAAGTTTTAAAAAATGACTGAGGAAAATTTTTCCTGGGTACAACTTATTTTAAAATTGTCTAAAAGCAATTTTAAAATATATTTAAATTTGAGGACATTATAAAAATTCTGAACAGCAAAAAGAAAAAATTATAAAGTTGAAAGAAAATGGCAAGGAAAACTACTGTAATGAATGAAACTTCTAGACCAAAAACTAATATCCCAACTATATGAAGATATCCTAATTTTAAAAAAAGACAAGCAAATTTTAAAATAAGCAAAAGTATGAGCTGATCAGTTCAAAAAAGATAATGACCTATTAATAAAATTAAAATATGCTCAACTTCCTTCAAAATCAGAGCAAACAAAAATGTTCATAATAGCATTATTCAAAAAACTGGGAACAAACCAAATGTCTATCAACATAATTAACGTCAAAATGTACGTAATACATTGAAATACTACACAATAAGGAAAAGTAACCAACGTACTATATATACACAACATAGACCAGTCTCACAGATGTTAGGTTGTACAAAAGAAGCCAGAAAAAAATAATACACACTCTATAATTCATTTATATGAGGTAAACATGTCTAAGGTACTAGAAATAAAAATACTGTTACTTCTCATATCAATATTGACTGAGAAGGAACAGGAAAGAAGTCTTCTGAGTTCCAGAAATATTTTATATCTTGATAAAAATGATAGTTACACAGAAGTCATCAGAGGCAAACAGGGCCATTTATAAACAGAAGATGATCAAACTTTACACTTAAAATTATTTCACTATACATATTCACTTATGTTAAAGCTCAAGAATATGAAAAAAATCAAGCTGCAATACCATTTCTTACTGCTAAATATGCAAAAAATAAAAAGTTTGGGAATACACTGTTGGTGAGATTATGCTAAAACAGGCTGATACGTTGCTAATGTAACTTTCATGGAGGGAAGTTCGGCAATGTCTAGCAAAATCACATGTGCCTGTATCCTTTCACCTGGCAATTACACTTCTAGGAATCATCACTGTCAAAAAACACAAATGGGCCAGGTGCGGTGGCTCATGCTTGCAATCCCAGCAGTTTGGGAGGCTGAGGCGGGTGGACCACTTGAAGTCAGGAGTTCAAGACCAGCTTGGCCAACATGGTGAAACCCTGTCTCTACTTTAAAAAAAAAAAAAATTAGCCAGTCATGGTGGCGTGTACCTGCAATCCCAGGTACTCAAGAGGCTGAGGCAGGAGAATCGCTTGAACATGGGAGGCGGAAGTTGCAGTGAGCCAAGACTGCGCCACTGCACCCCCAGCCTGGGTGACAGAGTGAGACTCTATCTCAAAAAACAAACAAAAAAATACAAAATGATGTATGTGCAGATATTTATTGGGACATTGCTTGTAATGATAAGAGATTGAAAACAAGACCAGTGTTTATCAATTGGGGGCTTGGTGAATAAACAATGAAACTTCCACATCATAGAGAATCAGACCGTTTTAAAAAGGATATAAAACACTGTCCTGGTTACCTTCTTCAGTGACAAAAGATATGGAACAGAATACTCTTTAGAGTATGTGAGTTTAAGAAGGGAGTGGGAGGGGAATGGTCTAAAGATAGGTTTGAAATTTTTGACACTTGTTTTGTCCAGAAATGGAACCTATTTTCCTTTCCCTTGAATCTAAGCTTGCCTATGACTGCCTTGACCAATAGAATATAGGGGAAAAATGACACAAGGTCAGCCAGAGTCTATACTTTGAAAGGACTGTCAGCTTCTACTTCACTCTCTTAGAACCCTGAACAACCACGTAAGCAGTCCATCTACCCCGCTAAAAAGGCAACCACCTAGAAAGGTCCCGAGGCTACTTGGAGGATGAGGAGATCCCAGCAGAGCCCGAATATCCAGCCATCCTTGTCAAGGCACCAGCATGTTAATGAGCTGTCTTGAGCCAACCCTGACAAGGACTGTCTCAGGAGCAGAGGAATTGCTTAAGTGGTAATATGGCTACAGTTATTTTTAAATTATTACGTGTGTGGTTTTTTGTTGTTGTTTGGTTTTTTTTGTTTGTTTGTTTATTTTTGAGATGGAGTCTCGCTCTATCACCAGGTTGGATGGCAGTGGCATGATCTCGGCTCACTGCAACCTCTGCCTCCCAGGTTCAAGCGATTCTCCTGCCTCAGCCTCCCCAGTAACTGGGAATACAGGCGCATGCTACCATGCCCAACTAATTTTTGTATTTTTAGTAGAGATGGGGTTTCACCATGTTGACCGGGATAGTCTTGATCTCTTGATCTCATGATCCACCCACCTCGGCCTCCCAAAGTGCTGGGATTACAGACGTGAGCCATCGTGCCCAGCTAAACTATTACATGTGTTTTATAGCAAATGATTACAATGATGCCACTAGGAACCAAAATGTTGAGTTTAAAAGAGCATAAATCAGACAAATTAAAGAAAGACCCTGCAAAGGTACATTTGAATGGAAAATATCAGTATGCTTTTCTGTTTCTAAAAATATGTATTTCCCAGTTCAGATCACTGAAGAGGCCTAGTAGCAATGACAACCCAGTAGCATTGAGCAACCCAAATGCCCAGTCTGTGCTCTCTAAATACCATTGTCCACAAAAACACTGGGATTTCTTGTGGAAATGACTGAGTCCAAGTCTGCAGCTGGAAATATACAACATGAGCCTGAGCTCTCATGGTGCGCCAGGAAAGCAAGGAAGTCATCAGAGTCAAACAGGGCCATATGAAAAACACTCAGGAGCCAAGTCAAAGGTGCTTAATGGCCTAAGATGACATAATGTGAGAAAAAATGATGACTGCAAAGGATTGAAATATATCAAATATATAAAAATTTATGAGCTAATCATGATATGAAAAAATAATCTCATTCATCACCACTGGAGGTTGCTAAGGCACCAACTTATTACCCCAAAGTTTGATAACTTGCAAAAATCAAATATTTATTCTGATTTTCCTGTATAGATTTTATTCAGAGTAATGAAAATATTGGGAACAAGTTCTTCTTTACAGAAAAATCCTAGGTAATAAAGACAGGAGGAGTGATGGAATTAGAATATCACCTTTTGGTAACACAAATAAAATAATAGATTTAGGCAATAACAATGAACGAATGCTAAAAACCACTAATGAAATTGAAAGACTGATGGGAACATTATAATGGAGAGAGCAAGCTAGCACTATTTAAACACACAATTCCATCTTTAAAGCACTAAAAATGGAAGAACCACACATTATATGCCTCACAGTGTGTTACAATGCCAAACACATAACTCCATTCTGAACCTTTGAAGTGTTCCTCTTTAAAAAAAAAAAAAAAAAAAAGAACCAGAATCTTCTCAGTCTCTAGGTATAGCTGTAAGATAACATGAAATACAAGGAACCGAATAACAAGCTAAATGGCATAATGAAAGACTGATCAGTCACATCTAGAATGTTCTACAAGCTAAATGTTCTGGTACTTCAACAGATAAAATCGCATGAGAAGGGAATCATATGGTAGTCGTATGTTTAGTTTTTTTAGTTATTTTCAGACAATTTTCCATAGTGGCTGTACTAATTTACATTTCTGCCAACAGTGTCCAAGGGTTCCCTTTATCCATATCCTTGCCAGTACTTGTTATATCTCATCTTTTTGATAAAGTCATTCTCACAGGTGGTTTTAATTTGCATTTCTCCAATGATTAGTGATGCTGAGAATTTTTTCAACAACCTGCAATGAGGTATGAATAAACAATGAAATACTATCCAGCTTTGCAAAGGAATAAAATCCTGTTACTTGGGAGAATGTGGGTGAATCTAGAGGAACTTGTGCTAAGTGAAATAAGCCAGGCACAGAAAAACAAATATCACATGATCTCAATTATACGCAAAATCTTTAAAAAGTTGAATTCATAGAAGTAGAGTGTAGAATGATGGGTGCCAGAGGCTTGGGGTAGGGAGAGTTTAAGGGAATGAGGAAATACTCACCTTAGGGTACAAAGTTTCAGCTAGATGGGAAAAATAAGTTTTGAGATCTATTGCACAGCAGGGTCATTATAGTCAATAATAATATATCGTATATTTAACAATAACTAAAAGGGTAAATTTCAAATCTATCACCACAACAAATGTCAAGTAAGTGAGGTGATGAATATGTTAATTAACCTGATTTAATTACTCCACACTGTATACATATATCAAAACATCACATTGCATTCCATAAATGTCATGCAAATATCATTTGTCAACTTAAAATAACATAAATAAAAATAGATAAATGTTTAGAATGGGGAAAGAAACTTATCAACACATAAAAACTAAATGCAATATGTAGACCTTGTTTAGATCCTATACAGTTGCAAAACCATCTGGGAAAAGAAAGCCTAACTTTATCAGTCTCTTAGCTGACGAAGTACAAGCTAAATATTCACCTACCCTATGACACAGAAATTTTACCCACTAGTTTGTATTCAAGAGAGATAAAAGTATGCCCACAAAAACACATGTGCAAGAAAGTTCATAGTATTTTTATTTATAACAGCCAAAAATGGGGGACTGCAGGGGTAGGGTAAATGTCCATCAACAGGAGAATGGATAAACAAATTGTAGTATATTCATACAATGGAATACTAGGTATTAATAAAAAGGAATGAATTACTATATACACAACATGGAGGAACTAACAGATATCATAACTAAAAGAATCCAAACACAAAAGAATATTGTGTGATTCCATTTACGTGAAGTTCTAGAATAAGCAAAAGTAATCTACGGTGAAAAAAAAGTAAGTGATTAGCTCTAGAAGAGAAGTTAAAACTGGGAAAGGGTATAAGAGGATTTTCTAAGGTGATGGAAATGTTATCTTGAGAAGGACGTGAATGACAAGAATGCATGTATCTTAGGATTTGTACATGTCACTCTTGATCAATTTTACCTTGAAAAAAAGAATATAAACAAATACTAAATTCTAGTCAACACATTTTGTTTTCACATTGACATGGATTAACAATTCTAAAACCACTTTCTATGTTTTCTATGCTTGAGCAAATAAGTAAATACCTTGAGGATCACAGGGGCCAGGCTTCTCAGTATTCTAGTATGGAGATATCAAACATGGAAAGGGAACAACTAGAATTCATTGGATTAGGATGGGAGGCATCAGTATAAATGTATAGTTTTAATTAATGTATAGCTTTTAATAATTTATAATTTTATAAAAGTAAATGCATGTGCACATGTATTTTCTAGCTCTGTCCACTGAAACATCCTAGAAGCTATGATGTAACAATAGCAATGAGCACACTAGGCACACAGATTTTGGATTCTAAGTACTATTATTCTCTAAAAAGAATAAGAACTCTGAAAACGCTAATTCCAGAGCTGGAACAATGAAAACCTAGGAGATCCTGGAGCACCTTGTTGATCCGGAAATTAAGGAAGTGCTTAAAGAACAACGAGGACATAGGAAAAGGACACAGGAGCTGGCTGGACAGGATTCCCACTGGCCAAATTTGGGAAAATTTAAGCATTGAAAATAAATAATAATTGATTATCACACATTAAGTAAAATAACAATCTGCAAGTCCACACTGATATAAATAAATCAGTGACTAAATAAATGGTGGAAGACTCATGTATATAGAATGCCAAATAATAAATTAGATGATAAACTTAGAAAATCACAATGTATACTTAAAACTTGTGAGTAAAAGTTTGATGAGGAGTAGGATATTTACATAGTCTCCCAAGTTCCCCACTAATTACTTATAATTAACTAAACAATGAAGAAACTCGGAGACACCACCATAGCCGCATGATCAAAGTCAACATGACCAATATCACCTTCCAATAGTATGCATGGAGAACATAGTATCACGTCTTTGGTGTTTCTGTCAAAAAGGCATAACTGAAATCTAACCATAAGGAAACTTCAGACAAATCATGAGACATTCTACACAACAGCTGGCCTGTACCTTTGAAAAAAATGAAAGAGTCAAGAAATACAAAGGCAAGGGAGATGTTCCCTACGAAAAAGACTAAAGAGACATGACATCCAAACGTACGATCCTACACTGCATCTGGACTAGGGAAAATACATAACTCTAAAAAGAATTTTTGGGGAAACTGCCAAATTTTAAAAGTGGACGAGGATAAATAATAGAAGTGCAGAGTTTCTTGTTCTTGATAATTATACTGTGTTATATAAGAGAATGTCTATACACTGAAGTGTTTACAAGGAATGGGATATGATGTCTCCAATGTACTTCATATCACTCAGGAAAAACATTTATATAACTAATAAATCAAATACAGCAAAACATACGCATTTGGTGAATTTAGGCAAGGTATATATGAGAGATTCTTACAACTTTTTGTCAGTTTTGTATTTTTTTTACAGTATCAACCAAAAAATTCTTTAATAAATCAGGGATATGAACATAGACAGTTAGATGATATGAAGCAATTCCTAATAATGGCATGGGAGTTGTATTTGTTAAATCTTTGCTAGAGATACAAATTACCTGTGGGTGATATAATACAGTATCTGGAATTTTCTTTAAAATAATCCAGTAAGAACAAAAGGTAAGGAATAGATAAAAACTCATCTGCAAAATGAGGCTAAGGAAACTGCCTCTGTCTGTCTCACGGTCAGGGCTGCTGGGAGGGTCAGTGACTGAGCAGGCAGGGCTTGGCAGGGCCCTCTGGAGCCATTCTGCAGAAGGCTGTCCCCTCTGCCCAGCTGGGTGACTGCTGGTCCACTGAGCCTGCTGTCTTCACAGTCCCCTGTAGCAGAGCTGCAACCTGCAGAACTCACTTTTCTGCTTTTCCAAGTACTTTGGCAGCAACAAACATGGGGGTGGGTAGCAGGAGGGGGAGCTGGGATAAGCTTGCCTTCATTGCAGAGGAAATAAATCTAACAGATTTTTCTGTCTTAGGAACACTTAGCATACTTTCTAAATGAAATCATGAGTTTCTTGAGAGTCATTTGCCAGGCTTATGACCTCAGAAGCAGTCCATGTCTCCCTCTCTCCGTTCGCCCCTCAACAGGCTGACTGGCTTTCTCTGCTTTGTCTTCGGATTCTTGCCTCTAGTCCTGGTGGAGCTCACCTGGCAACACCCAAGGCTTTTCTCCCTCCTCAGAATAGGAGACAATGAGGCATCTAATTAAGGTGATGGTTGGTGAACACTGCTCTGAAAGACAAAGTCTAACTTGCTGGGAAGGCTTTTCCACTGGCTTGGGATAAGGGGTAGATCACCTCAAGGACCACCAGCCTTTTGCATGCCTGAATGGACCATTCACAGACATGCACAGCTGTGGGGCAAACCTGGCCTCCATCAGATGAGGAAGAGGACCCTAGAAGACCCTCTTGGGTAAGCCAGTGACAAGACGTCACACTGCTGTGATCCTGTCACTGCCTACCTTTTAGACTGAAGCTAGTCCAGCCAAGGAGACCAGATGGGGTTGGGAGTGCACTGGGCACTTTTCACTTAGGGCAGAAAGAGTACCTATCTCCAGAAAAAAAAAAAAAAAAAAAAAGCAGAAACACAAAAGTGGTATCCCTGATAAGGATGATCATTTACTAAGGGCTAAAATTTTGAAAATTCCTTCCTTCTGAAA
Organism: Mandrillus leucophaeus; assembly: GCF_000951045.1. Classification (NCBI taxonomy): domain Eukaryota; kingdom Metazoa; phylum Chordata; class Mammalia; order Primates; family Cercopithecidae; genus Mandrillus; species Mandrillus leucophaeus. The sequence goes on from NW_012108697.1 coordinate 4,475,532, forward strand.
AAAAAATGTTGTTGTATACTTTTATTGTCTCCATTTTTATTATACCATATATTTAAATTACATCATAAAAGTATTTAAATACCTTTATGATATCCACATGAGAAACCTGAAACTGAAGATCAAGTAGTTTCCCAAGGCCACAAAATAGTAAGTGGGAAGTGGAATTTGAACCCAGAACAGTTTGAGTCTTAAGTTCCTGCTCTTAACTTCAGGGATATACTGCTATCAATTCACGGGAACCAAAGCCCAAACCTTAATGTCAATTCCCTGGAGGACCTCCAACTCCTAGAATGGAGGACTCGGTCAAAGGGACTCTGGAATGCAGGAGCAAAAATGTGGACCTTCGGCCTGGGGTATGAGACTGACATCCAGACCCTTAGAAGCCACCAGGAAAATAGTCAGGGAGGTGGAGGTGAGGTATCTGGCCTCTAGGAAGAGAAGTCCAGGGCAGCCATTGAACCAGAAAACTGCTTTTGCTGAAGCTAGGGAGAAAAGACTTGGTGGTAAGTCTACTAAAGATTAATTAGGAGCCACTCTAAGTGTGGCTGGCTGAGTTCAGTTGAAAAGGGGGGTGGGGTGGGGAGGAGGGAACAATGTTAAAGCAGGAGTCACAGAAGGCTTCCAGGAACGGGGAGCCATCCAGCTGAACCCTGATGGCAGGTAGGATAGAACAGGAGGAGGAGAGGAGGAGATGCCTTCAAATGGTCACCAGGATGAACAGAGCAAAGATGAACTTAGTATCTCTTTCTCTGGACCAGAGTTTCTGGTTTTGCTTCCCTTTTAACATAGATCTCTGCTGAAGGACCCCTTTCTGGGGAACAGCATTTTATAAGGTACACAACATATAGTCACTATAATAACCCTTCTCACCTACTCCATGCCACTACCTCATGAGAACAAGAAGATGCCATCATTTTACAGAGGAGGGATTTTTTTTTGTTTTTTGTTTTTTCCTTTTTCTTTTTTTTTTTTTTTTTTGAGAGGGGTATCGCTCTGTCACCCAGGCTGGAGTGCAGTGGTGTGATCTCAGCTCATTGCAACCTCTACCTCCCGGGTTCAGTAATTCTCCTGTATCAGCCTCCCTCCCAAGCAACTGGGATTATACCACCATGCCTGGCTAATTTTTGTACTTTTAGTAGAGACAGGGTTTCACCATATTGGCCAGGCTCATCTCGAACTCCTGACCTCAGGTGATCCACCTGTCTCAGTCTCCCAAAGTGCAGGGATTACAAGCAAAACTCACCACGCCTGACCCAGAGGAGAGATTTCAAGGTCAGAGACATTGCTTAAGGAAAGACAAAGTCAGTTTCAAAGCCAGGTCCTGAGAGACCTTCATCCCAGCCTTTGCAGGCACAGTGGAGTACAGAAGGCCACTTGTTAATGGATTTGAAGAGTTGACTGTGGCTGCTGCTGAGGGGAAGAGTGAGATTCTAGATGTTGCTGCTGCATCTCATCTTCTTATGTCACCAAGCTAAGGTCAGGATCTCTGGCTGGCAGGTAGGAGCCAGTGTTGGGGAAGGAGGCAGTGACAGAAGAGAATGAACCCAGTCATTCATCATTAATGCATCAATTCATCCATCCAATGTATATTGAGCATCAACTCTGTGTTTGATTCCAGTTCCTAGCAGACACAGTTCCTATGCTCATGAAGTTGTGCAGTTTGGAAGAAGTGAAAAGTCTTGATCAAATAATAGCACACAGAGCTACAATCTGGAATAAGCACAATTTAAAAAGTACAGCGGGGTATGAGAGTTGTAATACGGATCCTGACCTAATTTGGAACGTAACCTATTTACTAGGAAGTGACATGTAAGCTAAGATGCAAAAGAAGAATAGGAACTAACAAGAGTGGCATACAGAGACTTCTAGAAAGAGATACCCACTGGGGTCAAGACCATGAGGCAGGGGTCAAGACCATGAGGCAGGAGGCAAGAGGCAGGAGGCAGTGGTGAGAGGCCAGCTGAGCAGGCAGACTAGCCTGAGGGGATACTGGGAGGCAGCAGGGCCAGATTGTGGAGGGCCAGGCAGGATGGGATATTTTTTTTAAATTATTTATTTATTTGAGATGGAGTCTTGCTCTGTCACCCAGACTGGAGCGCAGTGGCGCAATCTCGGCTCACTGCAACCTCCGCCTCCTAGGTTTAAGCGATTCTTCTGCCTCAGCCTCCCCATTAGCTGGGACTACAGGTGTGCACCACCACACCTGGCTATTTTTTGTATTTTTAGTAGAGATAGGGTTTCACCATGTTGGCCAGGATGATCTCAATCTCCTGACCTCACGATCCACCTGCCTTGGCCTCCCAAAGTGCTGGGATTACAGGTGTGAGCGACCGCACCTGGCCTTCATTTTTTAATTATACTTTAAGCTCTGGGATACATGTGCAGGACGTGCAGGTTTGTTACATAGGTATACATGTGTCATGGTGGTTTGCTGCACCCATCAATCCATCATCTACATTAGGTATTTCTCCTAATGCTATCCCTGTCCTTGCCCCTGAACCCCCAACAGGCCCGGGTGTGTGATGTTCCCCTCTCTGTGCCCATATGTTCTCATTGTTCAACTCCCATTTATGAGTGAGAACATGCAGTGTTTGGTTTTCTGTTCCTGTGTTAGTTTGCTGAGAATGATGGTTTCCAGCTTTATCCATGTCCCTGCAAAGGACAGAAAACTAACAAACAGGATGGGATCTTATCCTCAGAGCACAGGAAGCTGAAGAAGGGATTATGCTTGGGAATGCTTGATTAGAACTGTGTTTTAAAATGTCAGTGTGGCTGCCATGTAGATAATGAATCAAATTGGGACGAAAGTGGAGGCAGAAAATTGCTAGAAAATAGTGCAATAGAATAAGTGGAAAGTAAAAGTGACTTCTTGGGTAATGGCCATAGAGGTAGATATTGATGGAT
>NW_012108697.1:4483158-4485873 GCF_000951045.1 Mandrillus leucophaeus
GCTCACTGCAAGCTCTGCCGGCCGGGTTCAAGCAATTCTCCTGCCTCAGCCTCCTGAGTAGCTGGGACTACAGGTGCATGCCGCCATGCCTGGCTAATTTTTTGTATTTTAGTGGAGACAGAGTTTCACCATGTTGCCCAGGCTGGTCTCAAACTCCTGAGCTCAGGGAATCTGCCTGAGCTCCCAAAGTGCTGGGATTACAGGCGTGAGCCACTGCACCAGGCCTTCTTCCTCCTCCTTCTAGAGATACTTGTGATTACACTTCGGGACCACTTGGAAAATCTCCCCATCTCAAAATCCTGAATTTAATTACATCTGCAAAGTTCCCTTTGCCAAATAAAGTAACATTCATGTGATCTAAGGATTAGGACCTGGATACCTTTCTGGGACATTATTCAGCCTATCATAGCTTCTACTTATCTGAGCCAGGGGGAGATAGGAATTGGAACCCTTTCAGACATGGGTAACCACCTTCTTACTCTTAGGGAAACAGGGTTAATATTAAACTTGCTGTCCTTACCTCAAATATAGACAGGCAGGACATGAAATAGGAAACAGAAGTTAACTGAGGATGAGCCAAGACTAACTTCATGTTGAACTAAGGATGCTCACCCTTTAGAGGCCACAGACCATCCCCCTTCCCCTCTTTGAGAATACAGTGAAAGCCTTGGGCGCTCTCCTTCCGAAAAATACACAGACTCACAAAATACTATTCTGTATATAATTTTAGATGTTTTGCAGACCTACTGAAGCCTATTAAAGCTAAACATTTGCTGTGTACAATCAAAGCAGACCTAACAGAATTGACTGGGTGTTCAGGTCATATAGTCTATACAATTCTGTAATTGACTTTTGGTCAGACCTGCTGAGGCTGTCCAGGGTATCTGGGGTTGGCACACTAACCAGAACTAGTCATCAAGAAAGTGATATTTTCCGGCTTCTGCTGACACTCTCCAGCTAGAGTAGACCCCGCCCCCCTCCCACACACACACACACACACACACACACACACAACTAACAAAGAGATACTGGAAAATCTAACTGCACTCCTATAAATTTAATTTTTATAAACTGCACAATGAAAATGTATATATCTAGATGGATAAGGGCCTTTTATTTTCAGAATCCATCACATTAGATATAATTCAGTCATTTACCTAAGACAAATTAAAAACAATAATCCCAGCACTTTGGGAGGCCGAGACGGGCGGATCATGAGTTCAGGAGATCGAGACCATCCTGGCTAACACGGTGAAACCCCGTCTCTACTAAAATACAAAAAAAATTAGCCGGGTGAGGTGGCGGGCGCCTGTACTCCCAGCTACTCGGGAGGCTGAGGCAGGAGAATGGCGTGAACCCGGGAGGCGGGGCTTGCAGTGAGCTGAGATCCGGCCACTGCACTCCAGCCTGGGCAACAGAGCCAGACTCCATCTCAAAAACAAAAACAAACAAAAAAAAAACAATAATTCACTCTATAAGAAAAAGACAACCCAACAGAAAGAGTAGTGAAGATTTAAATAGACTGTTCACAAAAGAGAATAGGGCTCAATTGCATTAGTCATCCAGGAAATACAAATTAAATCTATAAGATAATAATACACATCATTTTTTATGGTCTATGTGAAAAAAGACAGATACTATCAAGTGTTGGTGGGGATGCGGAACATGAGGACTATCACATGCTGTTGCAGAGCTGGGGGGTGTGAATTATTACAATCACTTTGGAAAAATAATGGCAGCATCAACTAAAGCCAAATATATGCATAGATTATGTCCCAATAATTCAAACAAAAATATAGATGTGTTTATCAAAGGATATGTATTAGAAGAATGTTTATAATAGCACCATTATTTTTTTAAACCATGGTAGAGTATACATAACAAAAATTACTATCTTAACCATTTTTAAGCAAAGTTCAATGGCATTAAACACATCAACATTATTAAGCAACCATCACCAAAACTCATCTTTAGAATTTTTGTCATCTTTTCAAACGGAAACACCATACCCATTAAACACTAACACCCAAACCCTCTAGATCACCAGCCTCTGGCAACTATCATTCTACTTTTGCTTTCTATGAATTTGACTACCTTATGTATCTCATATAAGTAGAATCACATAGTATTTATCCTTTTGTGACTGACTTCTTTCACTTAGCGTAATGTCTTCAAGATTCATCCATGTCATAGCGTGTGCGAGAATTTCCTTCCTTTTTCAAGCTGAATATTCCATTGCGTGTGTATACATTTTGTTTGTCCATTCATTCATTGGTGGACACTTGGGTGACTTCTCCCTTCTAGCTATTATGAATAATGCTGTTGTGAAAAATGAGTGTACAAATATTTGTACAAATATTTTTGTACCCCAAAAGTCTCTGCTTTCAATCCTCTGGGGTTTATACCCAGAAGTGGAATTGCTGGATCATATAGTAATTCTATTTTTAATTTCTGAGGAACCTCCATACAGTTTTTCATAGAGGCCACAACATTTTCCATTCACATCAGCAAAGCACAGGGTTTCAATTTTTTCATATCCTGGCCAACACTTGCCGCTTTCTGTTGTTTTTTGTTGTTGCTGTTGTTTTGTTGTGTTTTTTTTGTTGTTGTTGTTGTTTTTTGAGACGGAGTCTTGCTCTGTCGCCCAGGCTGGAGTGCAGTGGCCGGATCTCGGCTCACTGCAAGCTCCGCCTCCCGGGTTTACGCCATTCTCCC
>NW_012108697.1:4487068-4489224 GCF_000951045.1 Mandrillus leucophaeus
AACGTAACCTATTTACTAGGAAGTGACATGTAAGCTAAGATGCAAAAGAAGAATAGGAACTAACAAGAGTGGCATACAGAGACTTCTAGAAAGAGATACCCACTGGGGTCAAGACCATGAGGCAGGGGTCAAGACCATGAGGCAGGAGGCAAGAGGCAGGAGGCAGTGGTGAGAGGCCAGCTGAGCAGGCAGACTAGCCTGAGGGGATACTGGGAGGCAGCAGGGCCAGATTGTGGAGGGCCAGGCAGGATGGGATATTTTTTTTAAATTATTTATTTATTTGAGATGGAGTCTTGCTCTGTCACCCAGACTGGAGCGCAGTGGCGCAATCTCGGCTCACTGCAACCTCCGCCTCCTAGGTTTAAGCGATTCTTCTGCCTCAGCCTCCCCATTAGCTGGGACTACAGGTGTGCACCACCACACCTGGCTATTTTTTGTATTTTTAGTAGAGATAGGGTTTCACCATGTTGGCCAGGATGATCTCAATCTCCTGACCTCACGATCCACCTGCCTTGGCCTCCCAAAGTGCTGGGATTACAGGTGTGAGCGACCGCACCTGGCCTTCATTTTTTAATTATACTTTAAGCTCTGGGATACATGTGCAGGACGTGCAGGTTTGTTACATAGGTATACATGTGTCATGGTGGTTTGCTGCACCCATCAATCCATCATCTACATTAGGTATTTCTCCTAATGCTATCCCTGTCCTTGCCCCTGAACCCCCAACAGGCCCGGGTGTGTGATGTTCCCCTCTCTGTGCCCATATGTTCTCATTGTTCAACTCCCATTTATGAGTGAGAACATGCAGTGTTTGGTTTTCTGTTCCTGTGTTAGTTTGCTGAGAATGATGGTTTCCAGCTTTATCCATGTCCCTGCAAAGGACAGAAAACTAACAAACAGGATGGGATCTTATCCTCAGAGCACAGGAAGCTGAAGAAGGGATTATGCTTGGGAATGCTTGATTAGAACTGTGTTTTAAAATGTCAGTGTGGCTGCCATGTAGATAATGAATCAAATTGGGACGAAAGTGGAGGCAGAAAATTGCTAGAAAATAGTGCAATAGAATAAGTGGAAAGTAAAAGTGACTTCTTGGGTAATGGCCATAGAGGTAGATATTGATGGATCCCAAAGTTACAAAGGAAGCATTATCAACAGAATTTTTTTTTTTTGAGACAGAGTTTGCTCTTGTTGTCCAGGCTAGAGTGCAATGGCACTATCTTGTCTCACTGTAACCCCCACCTCCCGGGTTCAAGTGATTCTCCTGCTTCAGCCTCCCAAGTGGCTGGGATTATGGGCATGCGCCACCACGCAGGCTAATTTTTTTGTATTTGGTGGAGACAAGGTTTCACCATGTTAATCAGGCTGATCTCGAACTCCTGACCCAGGTGATCCACCGCCTCGGCCTCCCAAAGTGCTGGGATTACAGGCGTGAGCCACTGTGCCTGACCATTAACAGAACACTTCTGAATGAGGAAGAGAGATCCTACATGACATGCCTCCTGGTCATCCAACCCTCAATAGGGGCCTTCTGGTCCAGCTTCTTCATTTGATAAAAGAGGAAACCGTCAACCCAGAGGTGACTGAACTTCCTAAGGTTACCCAGCCAGGAAAAGAGTCCCGGTCTCCAAACCCCTGACAAGAGCCTATGCCACGTGGCACATCTCTTCCTAGGGGAGCACCAAGGGATAGTGCTACCACGAAATGCCTCTCAGAGCTTAGCCTTTCCGTAAAACAAGACCCACATTCTAGTGACATATTTCACACTCTTTTCAAAATTGGTCTTAAACACAGCCCAACAGCAGACCTGACTTCCCTGAATCCCCATGGATGGATAATTCAAAAAGCCACTTACTGCTGCTGCAACAAATTACCATAAGCTTAGTGTTTTAAACAATGTAAACCTATTCTTTTCCAGTCCCGTAGGCCAAAAGTCTGCAATCAGTTTCACTGGGCTAAAGTCAAGGTGTCGGCAGGGTTAGTTCCTTACAGAGTCTCCAGAGGAGGATCTATTTGCTTGCTTTTTCCCACTTTTTGAGGTCGCCTACGTTCCTTCGTGCATGGCTCCTTCCTCCAACTTCAAAGCCAGCAGTGTCACATCTTATTGTTGTTGTCACATTTCCTTCTTCTGTAGTCAAATCTTTCTCTTCCTTTTTTTT
>NW_012108697.1:4491821-4503082 GCF_000951045.1 Mandrillus leucophaeus
GCTCACTGCAAGCTCCGCCTCCCGGGTTTACGCCATTCTCCCGCCTCAGCCTCCCGAGTAGCTGGGACTACAGGCGCCCGCCACCTCGCCTGGCTAGTTTTTTGTATTTTTTAGTAGAAACGGGGTGTTTTTTTTTTTTAAATAGCCATCCCAAGGTGTGAAGTGGTATCTCACTGTGGGTTTCATTTGCATTTCCCTAATGATTAGTGATGTTGAGCATCTTTCATATGCTCATGGGCCATTTGTGTATCTTCTTTGGAGAAATATCTATTGGAGTCCTTTGCCCATTTTTTAATCAGGTTGTTGTTTGTGGTTGTTTTTGACTTGTAAGAGTTATTTATATATTCTGGATATTATTCCCTTATCAGATACATAATTTGGTAATATTTTCTCTCATTTCATTCATATTAGTCAGGGTTCTCTTAGAGGGACAGAACTAATAGGATAGATAGATAGATATACAAAGGGGAGTTTATTAAGTATTAACTTACATGAACCAAATCCCCACAATAGGCTGTCTACAAGCTGAGGAGCAAGGAGAGCCAGCCCAAGTCCCAAAACTGAAGGACGTGGAGTCCAGTGTTCAAGGACAGGAAACATCCAGCATGGGAGAAAGATGTAGGCTAGGAGGTTAGTCCTGTCTCTCCTTTTCACGTTTTTCTGCCTGCTTTATATTTGCTGGTGGCTGATTATATGGTGCCCACCCGATTAAGGGTGGATCTGCCTTCTCCAACCCATTGACTAAAATGTTAATCTTCTTTTGCAGCACCCTCACAGACACACCCAGGATCAGTACTGCATCCTTCAATCACACCATGTATTGTCTTTTCACTCTAATAATGTCATTTAATATATATATATTAATTATATGGATATATAATAGTTGTGCATATTTATGGGCTATATGTGATATATTGGAGCATACGATATAGAATTATCAAATCAGGGTAATTGGAATATCCATCACCTCAAGCATTTATCATTTCTTTGGATTAGAAACATTCTAATTCATTATTTTAGTTATTTTGAAATATACAATAAATTATTAACTACAGTCACTTTGTGGTGTTAGCGAACACTAGATCTTATTCCTTCCATCTAACTGTATTTTTTTATCCATTAGCCATTCCCTCTCTATCTCCCCTCCCGACTCCCCACTACCCTTTCCACCCTATGGTAAGCATCATTCTACTCTCTATCTCCATGAATTCTATTTTTTGAGCCTCCACATATGAGTGAGAACATACAATATTTGTCTTTCTGTGTCTGCTTTATCTCATTTTACATAATGTCCTCTAGTTCCATCCATGTTGCTGCAAATAATAAAATTTCATTCTTTTTATGATGTGATAATATTACATTGTGTATTAGTACCACATTTTCTTTTTTCACTTGTCTATTGATGGACACTAAAGTTGATTCCATATCTTGGCTATTGTGAATAGTGCTGCAATAAACATGGGAGTGCAGATATCTCTTCAATACACTGATTTCTTTTCTTTTGGATGTATAAGCCAGCAGTAGTAGCTATACTTATATCAGACAAAACAGATTTCAAATTGCTAGGTCATATGGGGTAGCTCTATTTTAATTTGTTTAAGGAATCTCCATACTGTTCTCTATAGTGGCTATACCAATTTACATTCCAACTAACAGTATGAGGATTATCTTTTCTCCAAATTCTCGCCAACATCTGTTATTGTCTTTTATTATTATTATTTTTAAGACGGAGTCTCGCTCTGTCACCCAGGCTGGAGTGCAGTGGTACGACCTCGGCTCACTGCAACCTCTGCCTCCCGGGTTCCAGTGATTCCCCTGCCTCAGTCTCCCGAGTAGCTGGGATTACAGGTGCCCACCACCACACCTGGCTAATTTTTATATTTTTAATAGAGACAGGGTTTCACCATGTTGGCCAGGCTGGTCTCGAACTCCTGACCTCAGGTGATCCATCCACCTCAGCCTCCCAAAGTGCTGGGATTACAGGTGTGAGCCACCACGCCTGGCCATATTTTGTCCATTTTAAATTAAATTATTTGGTTTCTTTTCCTATTGTTTGAGCTCCTTAGATATTCTGGTTATTAATCACCATCAGATGGGCAGTTGGCAAATATTTGCTCTCATTCTGTGGGTTGTGTCTTCACTTGGTTGATTGTTTCCTTTGCTGTGGAGAAACTTTTTAGCTTGATGTGATCCCCTTTGTCCATTTTGCCTTTGGTTGCTTGTGCTTTTTGGTCTTACTCAAGAAATCTTTGCCCATATCAATGTGCTGTAGTGTTTCTACAATGCTTTCCTCTAGTAGCTTCATAGTTTCTTGTGTTACATTTAAGTCTTTAATCCATTTTTATTTGACTACTGCTTATGGTGAGGAATCAGGTCTATCTTCATTCTTCTACATATGAAGAATGTGCAGTTTTCTCAGCACAGTTTATTGAAAATATTATTCTTTCTTCAATGTATGTTACTGACTTTTGTCAAAAAATGAGTGGACTGTAAATGTATCAACTTATTTCTGGCCTTTCTATTCTGTTCCATCAGTCTTTATGTCTGCTTTTATGCCAGTACCATGCTGTTCCTCTTGTTATTTATTTCTAGTTTTATGCCATTGTGATCAGAAAAGATACCTGATATGATTTCAATGTTTTTGAATTTTTTGAAACTTGTTTTGTGGCCTAACATATGTGGTGAGAAGAATGTGCATTCTGCAGCTATTGGATGAAATGTTTTGTAAATCTCTATCAGGTCCATTAGTTTTGTGGTACAGACTAAGTCTAATGTTTCTTTCTTTTCTCTCTAGATAATCTGGCCAATGCTGGAAATGGGGTGAAGTCATCAGCTATTACTGATGGGGTCCATCTTTCCCTTTAGCTCCAGTAATATTTACTTTATATACCTGAGTGCTCCAGCACTGGGTGCATATGTATTTATAATTGTTTTATCCTCTTGCTGAATTGACCCTTTTATCATTATATAATGACTATCTCCTTTTGTTTTGAAATCTACTTTTTCTGATATAAGCATAGCTACTCCTGCTCTTTTTTGGTTTCCATTTGCATGAAGTATCTTTTTCTATTTCCTTGTTTTCAGTCTATCTGAATCTATAGATGAAGTGAGTTTCTTGCATGTAGCACATAGTTGGGTCTTGTGTTTTTTTTGTTTTTGTTTTTTAATCCATTAAGTCACTATGTCTTTTGACTGGAGAATTTAGTCCATTCACATTTAATGTTCTTATTGATAGGTAAGGACTTACTACTGCAATGTTCTTATTTCTTTTCTGGTTGTCTTATCTTCTCTTCTTCATTCCTTCATTCCTTCCTGTCTTCCTTTGTGTAAAAGTTATTTTCTCTGGTGGTATGTTTTTCTTGCTTTTTATTTTTTTAATTTCTTGCTTTTTATTTTTTATATACCAATTTTAAGTTTTTCTTTGTGGTTACCATAAGGCTTGCAAGTAACGTCTCACAACCAATTATTTTAAACTGATAACAACTTAGCTCTGATAACAAAGAAAAAAAATATAAGCAAAGACAAAACTAAAACACTTTATACTTTAACTCCATCCCCTTTGCTTTTTGACTTTATGTTGTCTCTCTATGTTTTTATATTGTCTGTATTTTTTTTTTAAATTGTTGTAGTGATTATTTTTGATGAATTGTCTCTCAGTTTTTCTACTAAAGACATGAGTGGCTTTCACTCTGCAATTATAGTGGTAGAGTATTCTGTATTTCTCTGTGTACTTATATTTACCAATTATTTGTTGTTGCTCATTAATGTTCTGTTCTTTCAGATTGAAGAATTCATGTTAGCATTTCATGTAAGACAAGTCTGGTTTTGACAAAGTCAGCTTCTGTTTGTCTGTGAAAATCTTTATTTCTCCGTCATGTTTGAAGGATAATTTTATTATCTCATGGACACCGCAGCTGGCACCACACTGGATCACACCTGAGGCTGAGGGCCTTCCAGACCAGCACAGTACTAATGCTCATCCAAAGCCTATGGCTGTTACTGCCTGACTGTTGATGTTTATTCAAGGCCAAGGCCAGTTGAATCAGCAAGTGGTAAATCCTGCCTGGACTGGGTTCATACCAACGGGGAAGTATATTCCCTTCTGGTCTAGGGTGGATCTAGAAACACTGTCCAAGAGTAAAGGCCTAGAATCGAGAGCTTCAGGGATCTGCCTGGTGCTTTATGTTACTGTGACTGAGCTTGTACCCAAGTTGTCAGACAAAGTCCTCTGTACTCTTCCCTCTCCTTCCCCCAAGTGGAAGGAGTATCTCCCCAAGCTGCACTGCCTAGAATTGGAGGAGAGTTTATGCAGGCACTCTTGTGGCCACCACAGCTGGGTGACACCCCAAGCACACTGCCACTGAGACCAGGGCTGCACAAGCGCTTTTCCACGGACTACAGTCACTGTGGCCTGACTGCCACTCAAATTTATTCAGGGCCCCAGGTCACTTTAGTCAGCTAGTGATGAAACTGGGCAGGACTCAGTTTCCCCCCACTAGAGCAGAGCATTTCCCTCTGTCCCAGGACTCATCTATATGTCCCCTTAATGGGCACTGGTGGATTTTGCCTGGTGGCAGCGCTGTGTTCCAATGCAAAGTCTTTCGTTCACTTTGCAAGCACATGAATTCTGTCTCTGAGCTACTTGGGGTTGGGAAGGATTAGAGTAGGCAATGCAAGACTGCCCTTCCTACCTTCTTCAATCCCTCTTTCCTGTTACTATGTTAAAACCAGATACTGTGATTGCTCACCTGATTTTTTGTTCCTATGAAGGTGCTCCCTTGCATGTATAGTTGTTCAATTTGGTGTTCCTGCAGGGGACAATTGCTGGAAGGTTCTATTTGACTATCTTGCCTTTTAATACACAAAAGTTTTTAATTTGAATGTACTCCAATTGATCTATTTTTTGTTTCCTGTGCTTTTGATGTCATATTCAACAAATTATTGCCAAATCCAATGCCATTAAGTTTCCCCCTAATGTTTTCTACTAAAAGTTTTATAGTCTTAACTCTTACATTTAGGTCTTTTATCCATTTAAAGTAATGGTCCAGCTTCATTCTTCTGCAGGTGGGTATCCAGTTTTTCCAACACCCGTTGTTGAAAAGGCTGCCTTTTATCCATTGAAGGGTCTTGGCACTTTTGTCAAAAATCGTTTGACCATATACATGAGGACTTACTTCTGGGCTATTTTATTCCATTGTTCTATATGTCTGTCAACAGCACCATTTTTAATAGTCCAAACATCAATCAATAGCAGAATGAATACATAGTGAGATAGTAACACTATTAAATGTTGCACAGCACCTAGAGTAAAAGTTTTACAACTAATAACAACAACATAGATGAATTTCACAAGCATACATTAAGCAAAAGAAGCCAGACACAAAAGAGTACTTATTTTATAATTTCATTTACATCATATACAAAAGCAGGTAAATTTAATTCATGCTTCTAGGAGTCAGGATAGGGGAGGGAAGCAGTAGTGACAGGAAGTGGGTCAGGCAGGGGCAGGAGGGGCTTCTGAGATGGTGATGTTCCATTTTTTAATTTGAGTGCTGGTTTCCTGAGTATGTTCAGTTAGCAAAATCCATCAAACGATACATTTATAATTTGTGCATTTTTATGGATGCATATATGATAAAAAAGATTTTTAATAAACACATACTTTATAGATACAAAGCATGAGAAACATCATGATACTACAGAAACCATTATCACAGCTTACAGGTCATCACTGTCAGCTGACCTATTAGAAACCTCAATGAATCAGAATTCAGCAATGCCAGACTGTGCCATTCACATACATGGGGTGGCTATCAGCTGAAAATGGCTTATAAAGTTCTCAACAATGTCTACTCCAGTTGATGTTCTGAGTTCCTAAAGCCAATATAAACAAAGTACATTATCCATGATCAGTGTCTAATAATAAAATAATATGATTATACCTGTTGCTCATATGTCTATGACTGGGAGACAGCATGACAAGGGCAGACAATTAAATCAGGATATGCAGTAAGTTAATCCTGGGAGACTCTGGAAAAATCAAACTTTGCCTCATCTATGACTGTCATCAGGGGCCATATGAGTCACTCCAAAGCACCTCTAGCTACAGAAACCTCAGGAAAGATGCCTTTCAGCTGTCTTGTCCCTTTGTACTGTTTCACATGGGCTGTGTCTCCTTTGCTCCCCTCATGCCTTTCAAATGATTCCAACACTTGTGAACACTCACTACAGGCCAAATACTGGGCTGAACACTCTCCGTGTGTCTCTTTTATATCCGCACAGTGAACCTGTAAGGTAGAGACTATTACAGCCCTTTTTCAAAGGTGAGAAAACCCAGGCTTAAGATGTCCAAGCATCTAACATAACCAGTAAGTGACAAATGTGGAATTCAAAACTAGGCATTTAGATGCTGCACACTGAACTCTTAAGCACTATCACGCAGTACCTGAGGGCATTACTCAGGGCTCTCCAGAGAATAGAACCAATAGAAGATATATAGATAAGAGGAGATTTATTATAGGAATTGGCTCACAAGATTATGGAGGCCAAGGAGTCCCATAGTCTGCCATCTGCAAGCTAGAGCACCAGGAAAGCCTGTGGTGTACTTCAGTCCATGTCCAAAGGGTTGAGAACCACAGAAGCCAAAGGTGTAAGTCCAGGAGTCCAAAGGCCCTAGAACCAGGAGCTCCAATGTCCCAGGAGAGGAGATTAATGACCCAGCTCAAGGAAGTGATGGGGTAGGGGGAGCGGTAGAGAGAGAATTTTCACCTTTTTGTTCTGTCCAAGCCCTCAAGGGATTGGATGATGCCCACTCACAGTGCTGAGGGTGGACCTTCTTCACTCAGTCTGATTCATATGCTAATCTCTTTTGAAAACATCTTCACAGACACTCAGGGGAAAAAAAAAAAAAAAATGTTTTACCAGCCATGTGAGTATCCCTTAGCCCAGGCAAGTCCACACATAAAATTAACCATCACACTGAGTATTCTGATTCCTCCCTGGTCACGAAGGAATTGGAGCCTTGCTGAAGAAATAAGATGTAAAAAGACAAAAGGACAATTCCCAGAGCTGTTACCACATCTGCCGCTACAGTGTGGCTCTGTGATCAGTTCACCTGTCGGTCTTACTCACTAAGCAGGGTCCGTGTCCTATTTATCTCAGAGTCCTCAGTACAGAGGAGCACGGCATCACATGGCAGGTATTTCATATATGTTTTTTGACTGAGAGGGAGGGGAGATGAGGAGGGATAAAGGGGGGAAGGAAGAAACAGTTCCCTTGACAGGAGACCATGGAACATTCTAGAAGCCATCATGACTGTCAAAAATCCACAGGGTTGGAGAGTCCCAGACAGTGTTCTCTCACCTAAACATTGGAACATAAAGGCTGAATTTAGGTTTCAGAGATGGCAGGGTGCTATTCAATTCCTGTGTTTATTCAAAATTTTATTTTTTGTTCATCATGAGTTTTTTCATTGAGTTTTTAAAATAGTGCATTAAAATACTATTTATCCTGATTACTGAGTCTTGCGCACACCCTCCCATTGCCCTCCTAAAGCGAGTGTTCCCCTCTCCTCACCCTAGTCCCTGCGCTATTTTCACACTTGAAGCAAGAGACACACTCAGGTCACAGCAATTGTGTGAGTGCAAGCAACATGCTCTTAGCTCATAGCCACAGAGTTCACGCCACAGAACATTCCAGCCCCAACATCCCTGAGCAGCGGAAACACATTTGCTGGCAACTCTTCACCAGACTTGAACAATGTTTTGGTGTTTAATTAAATTCCAAGAACACCTGTTTCATCAGCTTATAAATTCCAACTGAATTTTAAGCGACTTCTGTTTGGCACACAGTTTTTATTTTCTAGGCTGTAACCACAGCAACATTTTTTTCCCTGAATATCTGTCCTTCACTCCTGCCACACAACTCATCCCCTTTCCCTGCCTTTGTGGGCACGCAGAGCTCTTCACTGCCTTTTCAAACTCCGAATTTAGCTCTCTGGCTGTCAAAATAGCAACACAATAACATGTTGTATTGTTTTTACTTTTTTTGACAATTCACCTCAAGTTTGGACATTTGCACAAGAGAGTACAATGTGATAAACTGAGCTTCCTTCACTAGCTAAAACCTACGCACTGAAATAGCTGCTATTTTTTAAGTGTTTCTAATCCACATGCAGAGCCCTAGACTGGGCACTTCACATTCATTTGCTTTTTCTGACAGCAGTTCCCTGCACTGTGGACTGAAGGAGGGTACCCTCACCCAACAGCACTGCCAGATGGATTATACAACTCTCCCTGAAGTCCCACAGCTAGTGAAGGGTACAGTAGAGATTGGAAGCCAAGCCTTTCACACTCTAAAATCTTCCTGCCTCTCCAACTGATATCTGATTCCAGGACCCCAAAGCAACTCTGCTAAGGGTTATCTGGGAATACAGCAAGGAACAAATGTCAAATATGACAGGAGTCAGGATGAAAACATTAAAGAATACCATCACCCCATCACCTATGTGAAAGCTTGATTAGGAGGTCAGGAGGGGTGTTGGTAAATAGTCCTCCCCAAACTAAGATTAAGCCCAGACCTGAGTGAAGAGACAGATTATGTGACAGTAATGACAAAGAATCTGGAGTCAACTACAGTCTACACTGACTGACCTAACTTCTCTGTGCCTCAGTTTCTTCTGTTAGAAAATGGGAATAGTTTCTAACTCCCAGGCCTGATGTATAACAGGAATTAATGCAAAATTTTTTTTTTTTTTTTTTTTTTTTTTTTTAGAGATAGAGTTTTGCTCGTTACCCAGGGTGGAGTGCAATGGCGCGATCTTGGCTCACCATAACCTCTGCCTCCCAGGTTCAAGCGATTCTCCTACCTCGGGCTCCCAAGTAGCTGAGATTACAGACATGTGCTACCATGCCCGGCTAATTTTGTGTATTTTTAGTAGTGATGGGTTATCTCCATGTTGGTCAGGCTGGTCTCAAACTCCCGACCTCAGGTGATCCACCAGCCTCGGCCTCCCAAAGCGCTGGGATTACAGCAGTAAGCCACCGCGCCTTGTCTATTATTGTGTACATTTAAAATACTTTTGCCAGGCCATCCCCAATTAACTTCCCACCATCTCAAGATACTTGTCAAACACCTGGGTGCTTGGGCAGTCATCTTTCAGGCCCACCGTGTACTTTTCTTTTTTACTTTTATTTTTACTTTTATTTTGGTTATTTTGGAGGTGCAGGTGGTTTTTGGTTACATGGATAAGTTCTTTCATGGTGATTCCTGAGATTTTAGTGCACTCATCCCCAAGCAATATACACTATATCTAATATAGTCTTTTATCCCTCGCCCCACTTCCAACTTTCCCTGAGTCCCCAGAGTCCGTTATATCATTTTTATGCCTTTGCATCCCCATAACTTGGCTCCTACTTATAAGTAAGAACATGAGATATTCGTTTTTCCATTCCTGAGTTGCTTCACTTAGAACAATGGCCTCCAGTTCCATCCAAGTTGCTGTGAAAGACATTATTTCATTTCTTTACATAGTGAGTAATATTCCATCCACCATGTACTTTTCTCATCTGCTTCAGCTTGCCTTTCCTCATGCTATCAGGTGCCCCAGGTGTGGCCTCTCCTAACCTAACTTTGAGGGCATTCTTGAGCTTGTCTTTGCTGTCAAGGCTTCCGTAACTATCCCAGGCCTCAGCAATCTCCCTGTCTTCTGCACTCCTTCCCATACTTGCTGCCTCCTTTTCCCATTCATGTGACACATCCAAAAGCCACCTTGCCTTGGCTATCCTGTGATGGAGACAGACTCTGGACCATCCCATGGCCTGTGCTCAGTGCACAACTCATCACTACCCATTTCTGATGCTCATTCATTCATTTGTCCCCCAAATATCTCTCGCGTACTTTGTGCTAGAACCTGAGGGTACAGAGAGCGATGAACGAAGCAGATATAGAACCTGTCCTCGTGGCCTTTAGAGCTCAATGAAGAAGAGAATAAACAGACTACTGGAAAAATAACTATACAATTATATGCTGTATATAACATCTCCCTCAACATCAATGTAAAACTGAGAGCTTAGCCCCTCCATCCAATGATCACTTTATCTGGCACATCATAAGTTATCATCTCTAAGCACAAAATCCTCCATTACATGAGGATGGGAAAAGGCCAAATGGGCCTCCCTCATTTTTCTTTTCTTTGGCAAAGGCAGGGCTTGTTGCATGGCACAGAACTTCCTGGGCCCAGGCTCCAAGGCGCTATTGGTTTGGCACTTGCCTCTGGCTTGCGCCTGAGCCTCAGGGAGGGAGCAGCTTATTTGGAATTCTAGCTAGGCCTCCAGGAGAGAACAGCCTTCAGATTCTCTTCACTAATTTCCAAACAAAAGCAGTGAGAGTTTTTGAAAACCACAAAACTAAGAGAGTTGTGGAAAAACAAGATACTGCAAGGAGAAAAAGATAGCTAAGGCTCACGCCCTGGGTCCAACCTAGCAAACGTCCGGTGAATTACGAGTTCTAAATCTGAACGGAGTGTTTTGGGTGCTTGCAGGGAATCTTAAAATTTTGTTTTTCTATTCCCATCAGAGTACTCTCTAAAGGGATTTGGGGTAAGCCTGGCAGTTCCGCCTGTTTTTTCAGGGTGGAAGGCAGCCCACTTCTTCTCACCTTTACTCTTAAGTCTAACTTGCCATCCACTTACTCATTCTGTTCACTTTTCTCGAGACGGTCATCACAGTGCGTGGAGACCCAGCTGACCCTCCTCTAAAAGGCAAGTCCTGCTGATTCTGCAGATGGTTCATTTCCCAAACAGCCTGTAGGCCTGCAGTGATTCCTGCTGTGGTCAGGTTTCACCTGCAAACCCCTGATCTCTTTCTAGCCCTTCCCTCCCTGTAAAGCAAGTCAAACTCCTGGTCATAGCTGCGAGGTGTCCATGAGAGAACCTGGTCTTTGAAATCAGACAGGTTGGGGTTCAATGCCCAGTGACCATATTATTGGCTGAACTTCATCTTAACCATCTACAAATACAGGGTTCCATAAACTTAGAAAATAGAGGGGAAATACTTTTATTATTTCACATTTTGAATACATCCTTAATGACTATACATATATAGTGGGAAACTGGTCCCTTTCCCACTATTATAATGTGTATCACATGCTAGATTGGCTTGATTATAGCCCTGTCTTTCTAAGCATGTGTGTGTGTATATATATATACACTATATATACTACATACACTATATACACTATATATACTATATACATACTATATA
>NW_012108697.1:4503231-4528387 GCF_000951045.1 Mandrillus leucophaeus
ATATAGATAGATAGGTAGAGATATAATGTATATAAAATGTAATAAAAATTATAAGTATATGTGTATAAATACATAATAAAATTTGTATTTATATAGTGTGTGTATATATACACATATATATGTGTGTGTGTATATGTGTGTGTGTGTATATATACACACACACACACACATAATCACTATAGGATGTCCATTATACCTGGACTTCCAGATTTAATGGACATCCTATAGTGATAACACCAGGCCCACAGGATTACCCTGAGGATTAAAGCAGTTAATATATGCGAAGTGCCTGAATGCCTGCCTGGTTCTTAGAAAAGGCTCAAAAAATATTGAGTCCCCTCTCTCTCTAGCCCAAACTGGTCCCTTTCCTACATTATAATGTGTGCCACATGCTAGACTGTCTTGATTGTAGCACTCTGTCTTTCTATGCAACTTTATATCAGAAAAATCCACTTGCTTGGTTGTGGGGGACAAAATCAGGGTTGGCTGTTGTCATTCTCACATTGTCATCTGGATTCCCATGGAGCTTAGGATTTTTACAAAAGTATATCTTGACAGTTGCAACTATCTCAAGCTAAAATTAAGAAGTAAAGATGCTTATTACGTAGGAGCCCAAATTTCTGGCAACAACCTGTACCTTGGCTATTAGGAGAAATGAGTGGGTCTATATATGATTTGGAGTCTCTGTGGAGGTTTGGTTTAGATTGCCTCCAACCACATGAGAAGGTACATTTTCCAAGCCCAAGAATTTATCAGCATCACCTTCATCTGCAAGCCTGTCATTTATTTATGCTGTACATTACTTTGAAAAAAAAAGTAACAACTCTGCTTTGTAACCATATGTTTTATTTTACTTGATCACAGGCTGTGGGATGAATTAATGTGACAAAGGGGGTTTTTGGAGAAAGCCTATTATAATGGTGTGGTAATAATTGCTTTCCAGAGGAAGTAACTAAATACATTCCAGTCTTGTTGAAGAGTTCACATCTGATGAAATATACATATGATTTTAATGGAAGAGCAGCTCAAATTTGGTTAGGTTTTTTAACAATTTAACTCAGCTTCCCCCATGATAAAAAGCTTATAGACTATTTCAGTGTTTTGCATCCCAAAGATGCATTTACATCTGTGCATAAGTTTGTCTACATGTGCATGTGCTGCCCACACTGTTCCATTTTAAACCTCTACTTTTCTCTGCTTGGGACCAAGATAAACCACCAGGTGATGGCTTCTAGGCACAGGGATGGGAACATAAGCACTTACTTCACAGACTTTAGCAAGTCCTCTAGGAAGCTGCCTTGCAGGTCAAGTCCCAGAAACACTTCTACCACCATCCTCTAAAGTTAACCTTCTTAGGCCCAGGGAAGACCCAGCAAAATAGCAAAGGTCATCCAATTCTGTCCCCATCACTCCTACCAAAATTCTGCAACTGATTTCCAGACGAGAGAAGAGCTAGATCAGTGTTTTTCAAATGTGTTCATCCCAGGACTCTTTTTGATTAATCATCTTATAAGACCACAGGAAGGCCTCATTTTATTGCTATTTACTACATTATCTCTGCAGATAACTTTTTAAATTTTATTTATTTATTTTTTTACAAACTGAAGGTTTGTGTTACTATAGGTTGAACAAGTCCATTGGTGCCATTTTCCCAACAGCATGTGCTCACTTGCTGTCTCTGTGTCACATTTTGGTAATTGTTACACTATTTCAAACACTTTAATTATTATATCTGTTACGATGATCTGTGGTCAGTGATCTTGGATGTTAGTACTGTAATTGTTTGGGGGCACAACAAATCGCTTCATATAAGATGGCAACTTAATAAATGTTGTTTGTGTTCTGACAGTCCCACCAATGGGCCATGCACCCATCTTTCTCCCTCTCTTTGGGCCTCCCTATTCCCTAAAACTAAACAATATTGAAATTAGGCTGATTACTAAACCTACAATGGCCTCTAAGTGTGCAAGTGAAAGGAAGAATCACACGTTTCTCTCAAGTCAAAAGCTATAAATAATTCAGACTAATGAGGAAAGCATGTGAAAAGCCAAGCTTGGGAATCATTGCTTCCAGTGTGCCTTGTCTAAGAGGATAATGTAGAAGAGAAAGAGGGGCCATCCAAATAAATTCTTACCTCTCGTCATTTGGCAACCTTGATTGGCTCCAGATTTTTTACTAGAGGGCAGAAGCATTGACAATTCATAGGACTTCCTTAGTGAGGAAGTCCTGAGTCAAAAGCTAGGCCTCTTGTGCCAAATAGGCAGCCAAGTTGTGAATGCAAAGGGAAATTTATTGAAGGAAATAAAAGTACTATGCCAGTGAATACACAAACGATGAGAAAGCCAAACAGCCTTATTGCAGATAAAGTTTTAGAGTTTAATTGTTACAGTTTCACATTTCTTCAAGCCAAAGCCTAAACCAGAGTAAGACCCTAACTCTCTAATTCTATGAAGACTGAGAGAGAGAGGAAGCTGCAGAAGAAAAGTTGGAAGCTAGCAGAGGATGTTTCATAGGGTTAAAGGAAAGAAGCCATCTTCATAACATAGAAGGGCAAGGCGAAGCAGCAGGTGCCGATATAGAAGCCGCAAGTTATTCAAAAAATCTAGCTAATTTATAAAAGGTAGCTACACTAAACAGATGTTCAATGTAGACCAAACAACCTGTCAGAAGAAGATGCCATCTAGGACTTTCCTAGTTAGAGAGGAGAAATCAAGGCCTGGCTTCAAATATCCCAAACACAAGCTGACTGTCTTGTTAGGGGCTAATCCAGCTGGTAACTTAAAGTGGAAGCCAATTCTCATTTACCATTTCAAAAATCCTAGGGTCCATGAGAATTATGCTAAATCTCCTCTACCTGTTCTCCATAAATGGAACAACAAAGCCTGGATGACAATACATCTGTTGACAGCATGGTGTACTAGATACTTTAAGTCCATCATTGAGACCTACTGCTCACAGAATAAAAGATTCCTTTCAAAATATTACTACTAATTGACAATGCACCTGGTCACCCAAGAGCTCTGATGGAGATATACAAGGAAATTAATGTTGTTTTCGTGCCTGCTAACACAATATCTATTCTGCGGTCAGTGGATCAAAGAGTAATTTTTACTTTAAAAAATGCATTTTGTAAGGCTATCACTGCAATAGATAGTGTTTCTTCTGATGGATTTGGGGAAAGTAAATTGAAAACTATCTGGGAAGGATTCACTATTGTAGATTCCATTTAAAAGATATTCATGATTTATAAGAGGAAGTCAAAATATCAACATTACCAGAAGTTTGAAAGAAGTTTATTTCAGTCCTCATGGGTGACTTTGAGGGATTCAAGACTTCAGTGGAGAAAGTAACCTCAGACATGGTGGAAAGAGAACGAGAACTGGAATTAGAAGTAGGGCCTGAGGATGTGACTGAATTGCTGCAATCCCGTGATCAAACTTGAATGAATGAGGAGTTGCTTCTCATGAATGAGCAAAGAAAGTGGTTTCTTGAGATGGGATTTACTCCTGGTCAAGATGCTGTGAACATTGTCAAAATGACCACAAAGGATTTGTATTAATATTATATGAACTTAATTGACAAACCTACAATAGGGTTTGAGAGCACTGGCTCTAATTTTGAAAGAAGTTTTACCATGGGTCAAATGCTATCAAATAGTATCACATGCTACAGAGAAATCTTTTGTGCAATGAAGAGTCAATCCATGTGGCAAACATCACTGTGGTCTTCTTTTAGGAAATGCGGGAGCCACCTCAGCCTTCAGCAACCACCACCAGTCAACAGTTATCAACATTGAGACTTTCTACCAGCAAAAAAATTATTGACTCTAAGACTCAGATGATCGCTAACACGTTTTAGCAATATTTTTAAATTAATGCATGTATATTTATTTATAAATAATGCTATTGTATACTTAATGGACTACAGTGTCATGTAAAAATAACTTTTATATGCACTGGGGAACCAAAAAAAAGTGTGACTTTCTTTTTTGCAATATTTGCTTTATTGCAGTGTTCTGGAACTGAACCCACAGTACCTCTGAGGTATGCCTGTAATATTTTGTGGATCACCGCTTAGGAGTCATTGCTTCAAATGTGCCTTGTCTAAGAAGATAATGTAGAAGAGAAAGAGGGCCATCCAAATACATTCTTACCTCTCATCATTTGGCAAACTTGATTGGCTCCATATTTTTTACCAGAGGGCAGAAGCATTGAGAGGTCACAGGGCTTAAGCAAGCTCCACTCTGGAATTCAAAACCTCTAGAAAACACCACCAGGATCAAATGGCCTCCCAGGGGTAGAGACTGGAAGACACCCTTATTTTGGGTACCCATAGCTAGGGAGCACTATTAACAATGGTAGATGCCCAAGCGTGTGTTGAATTCCTTGAGAGTAGATCTTAGTTACAAGATAGAAAACCCATCAGCTATTTCCCCTCTCCAACAAGGCTCAAACAGACACTCACCTTTGGGCTGAGAGCAGAAGTAATAACTTTTCTTTGGTTGTCCAAATGTAACCCAGGGCAGGCCAAGGTGAATCACTACATCTGTTTCTGCCCATTCCTGGAAAGACAGCCTTAGCACTGGGGAAAACCTTCTCAGGATACCAGAGACAGAAACCCAACACCTTCCTGACCCTTAGGGAATTAAATGGTAAAGAGTTCTCCTAGATCAGCTACTCTGTGCTCCAAACTCCTCTGGCTTTTGCATTAATTCTCAGGTTAACTCAATTATGACCCACTGTTTCCCTGGGCCCCAAACTTTAGGAATCATAACTGAAGGCTAGGACTTCCCAACACTAACACCAATTGAGTTCATTTATTCCTTCCTTGCCCCTTCAGGGACAGAATCATTGCTAAATGTAGTATCAGGGTATTGCCGTTTAATTAGGACCTATACTAATTGATAAAACTAGCCGATCCACCCAGATAAAACTAGCTGAGTTAGCAAGTGCACTTAACAAAAAACATTTGCCAAATTTGAGGTCTATGTGGAGAAAAGGGAACACTTATACACTGTGGGTGGGAATGTAAATTAGTTCAGCCACTATGGAAATCAGTTTGGAGATTGCTAAAATAACTTAAAACACAACTACCACTTAACCCACCAATTCCATTACTGGGTATATATTCAAATGAAGATAAATGGTTTTACCAAAAAGACACAAGCATTTCTATGTTCATCACAGCACTACACAATAACAAAGACATGGAATCAACCTGGTTATTCATCAATGGTGGATTGGACAAAGAAAAAGTGGCATATATACACCATGGAATGCTATACAGCCATAAAAAGAACAAAATCGTGTTCTTTGCAGCAACATGAATGCAGCTGGAGGCCATTGTCCTAAGCAAACACAGGAACAGAAAACTAAATACCGCATGTACTCACTCATAAGTGGGAGCTAATCACTGGGTACTCATGAACATAAAGAGGGCAGCAATAGACACTGGGAACTGCTAGAAGAGGGAGGTAGAGAGGAGGACAAGACTTGAAAACTAATTATTGGGTACTATGCTCACTACCTGGGTGACGGAATCAATCATACCCCAAATCCCAGCATCATGCAATGTACCCATATAACACACCTGCACATGCACCCCCTGAATCTAAAATAAAACTTAAAATTATAAAAATAAATAAATAAATTTGAAGCCTAGAAAACATTAAGTTCTTGCTAAGATTTAAGTAGATGAAAGTACTACATACATCAGTGTAGGGGGAAAAAGGTTCTGGTGTCAAGGACATTCAGTTAACTGGTAGAGCTAAATCATATTTGCACCTTCATTTTATTAGGATAAGCTAACCCAGGACATAGCCATTTCAGTAATAATTACACAATAACGATGTTAAGTTAAATTTGAGGGCACTTTCTTTGGGCAAAAAGCACTCTGCAAAACCTTTTATGTATACTATTTTAATTCTCACAGCAACTCATCAATGTCTGTGGTATTTAATCTCATTCTATAACTGAAAAACTGAGATTTAGAGAGGTTAAGAGATCTATCCAAGATCACTCAGCTACTAAGTGCTGAAGCTGATACTGGAACTCAAATATGTATGAATTCAGAGCCTACACTTCCGATCAACACACACCACAAGGTATAGGCTGTAACTTCCTCATAGAACTACTGCATTTAGGAGAGACTAAACCAAAATTCTAGTCTCTTTTTCACACGACTGGTTATTATCATATACCCATTAGGTCCCAAGCACCACCTGGGCTATTCTATACTCATCATCATTGAATCCCTATAGTAGTGCTTTGATATGGGCCATATTCCCACTTTCTATGCAAATAACTGAGACTCAGAGAGATTACCTGCCCAATTTCACCCTATTAGGAAATGATAAAACCAGTACCCAACCTCAAACCACGTCCCATTCCAAAGCCATGCCTTTCACCTCCAGATTACCTCTCACCATATCAGGAGTTTTCATTTGCAAATGTGGAAAAACTTGAGATGGGTGGAACTATCAGAGCACACTGAGAATCATGACTGACTTCCCCCTGCAAATTTTCAGAGTAATTGCTTGGTATCCCTGAATTTTGAAAGTCAGGCAGCTGGCCCCAAGCAACCAGCATCAACTCAATATGTAGACCATCATGCTGAAATTTTTCCGAAGAACATTGGTGGTAAATGTTCCTCAAGTTATAAAAATTTCCACTAGTAGTGTCATGGAACATGGAAGTTTTTTTGTAAGCCTGGGCCTCCCTCCAGCTCTTCCTAGGGTTCCTCTTTGGACTCCTTCACTTACGAATTGTTAACTTCTTGAGTTAACTTTTAGATGAGGAGAGCCCTGCAGGAAGCTGTGACGTCAGGTGCCAGTTGTCTTCACAACTAACAGATGTGCACCCTCCCACTCCCCCCTCTCCCCATCACCTAATGCACACTGGGTCTGAAACACTTCTCTCTACTTCCCACTCTTAATAACACAGGGTAGCTCAGGATCTGAGCTTGGAGCCCAAGTGTATACCTTGCAAAGACTTTGGCTAGTTTTCTAAGAATTTCTTCTACTCCCAAGGCTGGCTTCATCTGCCTGCTGGAGAAGAGCCAGCAGCTCTCACCACAGCATTCCCAAGGCTTTCATCTCAGAGGACAGCTTCACGATAAAGTCAATCTAGCCCACTTTCCATCCTGTGCATTTGCTATTATTAAATATCCGAGTGGAACTAATGAATGCCTTTTACTTCCCTTGAACATAAAGAGTCTTGAAGAAATCGAACCACCACAGCCTGCCGACTTGAGGGAATTAGTCTGGTCTTTGAGAAAATGAGTTTGCCATTTCCACCCCACCCCCAAAAACAGTTCTCAGTTTCTTGTGCCCACCTAAAAGGATAATAATATCTTCCCTATTATCATGCCAGCAAGAAAAATGTTTCTTTCCCCAGGAGGCAGAGACACATTTTCTGACTGAGCCTGGGAGACAAAAATGCTATAATTTGACTTTATTTTCCTTAAAATATCTCCAAAATATCTGGGATCTGTCCCTGAGTTCTGTGCAGTCAGCAGTTTTCCCAATAAGCTCATTTATTCATGCTGCCTAGAACTGGAGTTTTTTCCCCAGTCCCATTCTCATCTCCCCTGAAAACTTCCAGAAGAATGATCCTAATATCTAGGGGAAGAACAGATTAGAAAAAAAGGTATGAAAGGCCTGTCCTTGGAACAGAACTCCATGTGATTTCCTGAAGAAAGCAACGTAGGAAAACACATCTCAGTGATTTTTCTCCATTTCCTTTTCTGAAGTTCCCCAGACAAAGCAAGTCCCTGAGAAAGCTCTTGGGAGGGGGCTTCAAGCATCCGCTTGTAATACTTCCTCAGCAATTCACAATGGTACCAGGAAGAAAATCCACTGGAGTGCAGGATGGGGCTAACACACTTTTTGGGGTCAGGAGCAGGGAGAAACTGCCATGAAGGGGAACAAAAAGGGAACCACATGAGGGCTCTATCAAATGTTTAAACTTCAAAACTATAAAAGTATTAGAGTCCTGAAACAAAAAAATCTGGTGAGATGAACTCTAAGGACAAGAAGGAATCATTCCCCATACTCCCTTTCCCAAGCCCCAAATCACCAACCCAGAACAATGGCATTGCCTTCCCTCAAACATTGGAAAGTTCTAAAAAGATAAGGATGTAACCTCTTTGAGGATCAGAATTTGCTTTAATGGATCAGTCAGTTCCATCCTTCAGTCTGTCTTCCTAGCGTCAAAGATCCCAAAGAGTTTAATAAATTCTGAAACTGTTCCCACATAAAAGGATGGCAATTGCTAAGACTGGACCAAGACACTGGAGCTGTCCCTGGTGCTGCCTCAATGGTAACTGTAGCCCAGGCGTATTAATCTGTCTATGGCTCCTGCCATGTTCAACTTTTTAGTATTGATCTTTGAGTCATATAGTTCCAGTTTGTGCCTTTATAACCACACCCACTCTTAATAGTCACATGTTCTGCAACACCCCCCAACCTCAGTGGACTGAACTCCATCTCTTGATTTAAAATCCCTGCCCACAGCCTAGCCCACCACTACTTCAGATCACTGGGTGCAACATGAACATGTGAACTTTACCCTTAGAAGAATCTGAGGCCATTGAGAGGTTTTAAGCAGAGGAGTAACGGCAACACATTTGACCTCTAGAAAGACCATGATGACCTCAATATAAGGAATGGAGAGAAGAAACAAGAAACTAGGTAGAAACTGATGCATTATCCCTGGCAAAATATAATGAACTACATTAAGAATAGTGACTGAGGAACTAGAGAGAAGATGGTGGTTTCAAGAAATATTTAGGCACTAGAATAAGCAAGGTGTGGCTAAGGAAGACAGTTTATATACAGAGAAAAAGCAGCAGCAAATATCAAACATAATCCCAATGTCTCTGGATGGTCAATAGGTAGGATAGTGCTGCCAAATACTGGGTTAGAAATACCAGAAAATGAGCAAATTTGAAGGAAAATATGTCAAATTCAATTTTATATGTCCAGAGTTTGGGAAATTTGTGAAATATCCATCTGGAAATGCTATGTGGATCATTGACTATAGATCTGGAACTCAAGAGACACATCTTAATATAGTGACTTTGGAGTTGCCAGACATGGGTGGTGATCAAAGACACATGACTGAGTGTGAGTACCCCAAGTCAGAAGAAATCCAAGAGAGAATCTCAATGGACCCAATACTTGATACTTTGGAATATGGGTCTTCCAAGTGATTCAGTAATTGCAAGACAGGAGGTGCAAACAGAGGATTGTGTGTCAGGAAAAGTCCAATGAGAGGATGTTTTTCTAAAGAGTGGTTCATGATGTCAAATAACACAGAGATCACATAAGATTAGACTTGAAAAGTGTCTCTAGGTCTTAAGGACAAAGACATCTTAAGCAACCTTTCACTGCAGGGAGTGGGTGATAGGAAAGCCAGTTTGGAGCAGGTTGAGGAGAAACCAGAAGGTGAGGAATTGGAAAACTGAATGGATACAACTGTTTCAGAAGTTAGGCTGTGAAGGAGAAGGAAAAGCAAGAGGAGTGGGTTGAAGACACTGTGGAGAGTTTTATTTTTGTTGTGAAGATGGAAATACTTAAATATATTTAAATGCTGAGTGCATTGAGCCAATTGAGAGAGGTTAAAGATGAGAAAAGAAATAACTGGTAGAGAGAGATTCCTGTGGAAAGCAGGGGTTGGGGGAGCTAGATCCAGGGCATGAGCCTCTCTTCCCTAGAGAGAGAAGTACAGAGGTCAGAAGGGGTGCCGATCTATAAGTGGGATGAAAGAGTGGCTGGAAGTTAAGGAGTTTCTGCCAACCCAGCATCAGATGCCAACAATAACACACTCGTCCCACCACTTTGTCACCCAACAGAAGAGATAGATTTGTTCTATCAGGAAAACTGGAACATATTGGTGGGTGTTAGGAAGAGGCAGATTTTAACTCAAGAACGAATGAAATTTTCTAACAACTGGAGCTGTCCAGCAACAGAATGGCAGCTGTAGTGAACCACCTGCAAGAGGCAGGATTCACGTGGAGACAGGATGTCATGGACTTCCCGGCCAATTTTGATGAATTTCGTACTAGACAGAAGCTTGAGTTAGATGATGTCTGTTGGTTCTTTCAACTCTAAACTCTTTCTGCTTTAAAAGGCAGCCCCTGACTCCTCCCCAGGAATCCTGAAATTGACTACTATTTTGCCTAAGAAAGTTCCTGAAAGTTCTTAGACCACCAGGGTAACAACTGCCACTTGCAGTCCCCAGAAGGTGTTCTGGAGAAAAACTTGACCCTAATAAACAACCCAATATCCTGTCATTTCACTACTGAGACTGTTTTCTGGTGCCTTGCTTATCCTCAAGAATTCCCTGTAAAAATGTGAACATGCTTATGAGGGTTTGCAGTTTATATAACATCAGCCTACACCTGGGAGCAGACCTCTGTGGGAATGGGCAATCCATTTTCATGATTGAGAACTGCATTCAAGGACCATACTGCCAGGATTTGCATACGGCTCCCTCAGTGTCAGCTGGGTTGACCACTGCTGTGTTACTTAACCTTTCTATGCCTGCTGTGAAAAATAAAAAACTAAATTCTTAGAACTGTACTGAACACATAATAAGCACTCAATAAATATTTATTAAATACACAATGGGGCAACTATGCCAGGAATTTGAGATAGAGTACAGTCACTGTTAGTGAGGAGATCCTAAAAGCCATTTTCACTTCATTTTTAAACCACTGAACCATTTTTAAAGCCATTTACTTCATTAGCCTTGATCAAAATTTATAATTTGAGATTGACCAAATCTCAGTCTTTTAGAAGATCTCCTTTCAATGTTATATTAGCTCACCAGGAAACACGGATGTATTTGTATTTTCAATTAAAAATGCTCTGAACTGTGAAAACTGACCAAGAAGTAGGTTCAGGCTCCTCTTTATTATGCTCTAAGGGAGACCAATGGTCCAAAATTCATCTCGGTGGAAGATGCTGTACTGATTTCCACCTAAGTCATATTGATAACTCACACTTATTTAGTACTTATTGTGAGCCAAGAAGCTTAATTTCACATATTATCTCTAATCCTCACAATAACTCTGGAGGACAGGTGTTAGTCTCAATTTACAGATGAAGAAACTTAAGGAACTCCTGCTGTTTTTCCAAGGTCATAGAGCTATCATGTTTGCTATTGTACCTCATTTCTTCTCCATTAAAGACCCTCCTAGATGATAAGCTCCTCACAGGTGGGGAAATACCTTTGTGTCACCCGGACTGCCTAGCTCAATCACATGGAAGGGTCTTTGCAAATGCTTGTTAAACCAAACTCCCAAGTACATAATGGGAACTTGGTACTGTCCAGATTGTCAGCCACTGTTGCTATGGCCTGTGTCTTACCTAACACTCAACAAACAAAACTCTACGAAAAACTTAAGTCCCCAAACCTCTTTACTTCCTAAGAAATAAACCTTGGACATCCCAGAGTTCTAGGTGGCATTCTACTGTATGCTTTTTAGCCTCACGGATGAGCTACACTTCCTACAGTATGTAGTAACCATCACTTGGAATTTACACAATATCTGATACAAATGGAATCAAACAGAGACAAAATTGGAGGGCTGTAGAACAAAGACAAAGCCTCCAACATAGCTAAGTCAAGAAGATAATTCTGCACTTCAGACTGTGGTCAATACATTCTAGATTCTTTATCACCCAGCCTTCCCTGATCCATACCTCTACCCCTCCTTCCAGGATACTGTTCAACTGACCCCTTAACACACATTCATTTTCTCTTCTCTGGTTTGTAGCACTTCCTTTATCAGGCATGCCTCTTCCCATTACCTTGTCAGTTCCCACTCATGCTTCAAGACCACCTCCTGGAAGCCTTCCCTGACTGCTCTAGCCCTCTCTCATCTTTGTCTCTGCATTTCTAACTCAAAATATGGTTTAGACATAACTATGTGCAGCCTTTCATTGGACCCCAGCACTTTGTACCTGTATTCCAAGAATTCCCAAGTAGATTGAGCATCCCTTATAAGCAAGAATGATGCTTTCTATTCTCCCCTCTCCCACTGCAGTGCTGGAGTCATTGCTCAATGAGCCCCAAAACACGGGATCTCCCCCAAACAAGTTTCTCATTCCGTGATATTCAGAATGCTCCATTCTGGTGATGATAGGAAGTACTCTTTCAGCAAACCCAAGAGCCATCCTCATCCCATTGGCTTTCCTAAATTATCTCTAACCAGATTATTCTCCTCCCACAGAACACAGAATCCTCCAAGGAGGCCTGGATGGATGCTGGCCTGAGCTCCTTAGCTAATTGCTCTCATCCTCTTCCGACACAAGTAAGGAATTATCCTTCCCAAAGCAGTATACTCCTGGAAAGATGTTAGTGGTGACTCATACAGGGATGATGTCGGGGACAGGAGAGGAATGGGGAAAGAAAAAAGAGGGCACACAGGCTAGTTATGGAGCCACAGAATGAGGCACATTAGCCAATTTAGCCAATTATGCAACTGAAACAATTAAATAACTTCACAATGGTAAGAGGAAGTGTAAACAGAGCCCACAACACTATCCTTTAGGCCAAGAAAGAAACAAGCTTGACTGCTGTGGTGTAAAGTCATTACTTCTATCTGTCCAGCATCCCTTTTCCCCTTTTTCATCTGATAATAGAACCCTTCCTTCCCACAAGAAGCCT
The DNA here is from genome assembly GCF_000951045.1 of Mandrillus leucophaeus. Taxonomy (NCBI): domain Eukaryota; kingdom Metazoa; phylum Chordata; class Mammalia; order Primates; family Cercopithecidae; genus Mandrillus; species Mandrillus leucophaeus. The sequence continues at coordinate 4,515,906 of NW_012108697.1, forward strand.
ATTTCATGTATTTGGAATAAGACTCACCTCTAGGTGAGGTGGGCATCGTACCATGATTAGCTGAGTGTGACACCTCTTAACCTTAATAGTTGATTCCAGGTTGGGCACATGAACCTAGCAGAACTGATTAGAATCTTGTCTGAGAATGTAAATACTCGTACTGGAAAAAATAAGATCCTCCTTTTTTGGACTACAAACTTAGAGATGCCGGCGTGGGACCACCAGGGGCTACCTTTTCTTCCAAAGAATGTCCCTTTAGAATGAAGAAATGTGCTAAGGAGAACAGAGCCAAGAGGTGGAGAGAAAGTTGAGCTTCAAAACGTCATTTGAGCCCTGGATCCATCCATGCCTGAAGCCTGTGGACTTACCACTCACAAAAGACAAAAACCTCCCCTTTACTCTCAATCTACTTAGAGTTGGGTTTTTGGTGTTTTGATTTGTTTTGTTTTTGTGAAACAGATTCAACTAACATACCCACTGGGAGCTAATTTATTCAGTGGGGGAAAGATGCCAAATATCAGGGAGAGATTTGTAAAACAGGATCACCCCCAATTTTATTGAAGCAACAATTTGGTAGGACCTTCAGCCTCTTCCATAGTAGAAGGAGAGTGTACTTAAACCAAGAAGAGAGAGACATAAGTATAAGGTTCATGAATGAATGAATGTTTCAGGTGAAATGATCTCAGTCTTCACCTGAAATCTAAGCTTCAGAGTGGCTGGAAGTGCCATCCTAATTCTACAACAGACTCATCACTAGCTTCTGTGCACTCCAGACCTACACCTGAAATTCTTCTGAAAGGTCCTGACTTAATCCCCGAGTCAGCTTTTCTAAATCACTTCTTGTGACATTGATCACCGCATGTGAAGATTCCCACAACTACCTTTCACTTCCAAAACCGAATGGTTGGGTATAGAGCCAGAGATGTCCACAAGTCACTTCCCTCATGGCCTCCCATTGCATTGCTCTCCTCTTACCTCCCAGGCAGAATGCTAGTCAGGCATTCACAACTCTCTGGAGGGCACAAAAGCAAGCTATTAATAATCAGGGATGAAAGAGACATACTTTCAAGGTTATTTATGCACTGAGTTCATGAAAGATCTGATTGTTTAAAAGAGTGTGGCACCTCCCCACTGGCTCATGCCATGTAATCCACAGACTCCCCTTTTGCCTTTCACCATGATCGTGAGTCTCCTGAGGCCTCACCAGAAGCCAAGCAGATGTCAGCATCATGCTTCCTGTACAACCTGCAGAACCGTGAGGCAATTAAACCTTTCTTTATAAATAACCCAGCCTCACATATTTCTTTATAGCAGCACAAAAATGGATTAACACAGTCTTCCTGTGGCAAGGAGAGGGTCTCTGGGCGAACTTGGAATAGATGCAAAACTGCCCCAGCCCACTAAATTGCTTTGCATTCCTTCTTTCAGAAGTCTTTGAAGGGATTCACACCCTGGTGCCACCAATACAAAGTGGTAGTATAAAGTGCTGATTGTGAACTTGGTGGCCAAGGCAGCAGATAAGCATACCTGATAGAAAACAAGCCACTTCCCAGAAGCTGATCCTTAAAGCTGCACTTGGGACCTTACATTTGCTTTCCAAACTACCATCAAGATAGGGGTTCTTAGCTCAGGCTACACAATAGAATCATCAGAGTCGTTTTACCTTTTTTTGATGCTTGAACCCCATCTACATAAAAAAATATAATTTTCAGAGAAATCACCCCAAGCAGGATTGAGAACTAGAGAGCCAAGAAAGAACCATTCTTCTGCTTTCTGTCACTTCCAAGGCACTTCAGTACAACTGGCCCAGAGATATCTAACATGACATCAGGGTCCCCCTTCCACAATATGCACTCTCTCCTTCTTCAGGACACTCAGGTTTCCAACTTGCATTAAGCAGGGCTTCACCAAAAGTTGAGGACCCCAGAACTTGGATGCATAAAGCAGCAGAGAAGAGAACACAGGCTAAAACCCAGATGGTTGGTGACTCTTCCAGATCTTCCTTCGGGAGAATGACAGCTGAATGGACATCTCTGATTGAGGCACTGGTAAGGTAGGAATATTGAGTGGAGAGCAGGTTGATATTAAGGACCCCATCCCCCATCACAGTAGATTGGATGGGGATGGACCCTTCAGACTCTCCCCTGGGATTGGAACACAGTTCCTATGGCCAGTCTCAGTATTTAAACTTCAAGGACATTTTGACCCATGTGCAGAGAGGATCAAGCTGCTGAGACAAGACAGAAGAAGGGAGCAGACACCCACAGATGCAGGAATAAGCTGCAGAGAGAGAAGCTCCTCCATCTCCTGGTGCCTTTCAAGTTCTTGCTCCAGCCTGTCATGAAACCCAGCACCCATCCCTGCCTTGGCTTCCATAAAACCCCCAGTGGCTTATATGGGTTTCTGCTCATTCAACCAGATGGACACATGAACAAAAAAACTGATGTCAGCCCTTCCAATGAACACACACCTCACCCCTCTGACTGTCCTCACTTTGGGAACTCTATAGTACTAGGGTTAGGGTTGTGGAAAGAAGGAATTAAAGAAACCAGATGAGGACTCTCTTATGAGAAACCATGGGCAAGTTTCTTATTTTGTGCCTCAGTTTTCTCATCCACAAAATAGGATACTGGTAAGAATTTTAAAAGTTAATACATGTCACGGTCTCTAAATAGTGCCTGGCACAATTGCTCTTAAGTCTGTTCCAGTAAAAGTCATGTTTTAATTCTCTGCAAAATCAAGTCCTCTTTAATTCTAATCACAGGAAGGAAAACACACCATACAATAATCCACTGGGTACCCTGTGAGTATATGGTGGCATGTACAGCACCTAACTCTGTTGGAATCACACTGCTAATAGCTCAGAGGTCTCAGTGTCCAGGGTAGAGTTGCGTAAGTCATGGTCCTGGCCCTCAAGAGCCTTGCCTCCTATCTGGGGGATCAGATATGCATAAGGAGAAAAAAAAAGATAAACACCCAGCAAAGTTGTAGATGGTAAGTCCTAGGGGGCTGGGGAGTGAGCACTGAAAACATAAGGCCCAGGTGGGCTGGTCATGGAGGTTTCACAGAGGAGCTGGGATTTGAGTTCCATGCTGCGGGTTACTGAGCCCAGCAAGCCCCATGCCACACTCCACACACTTCTCCTGGGAGAAATTGGCCAAGCCAGTGTTGAAATGGCCACTGAAAGGCATTTTCAACAGTTTAAATATTTCTCTAATGAGCATACTCCCTTCTGAGGTCCATCAGATCCTATTTTTTAAATGAGGAGGTTAGGGTTTGAAGCTAACCAGAAGCTAGTGTCCTTTCTGCTGCAAAAGGTGAGGCAGATAGTCATGCCATGCCCCTGCCCCAGTGCCAATTGCAGATAGGTCCCATAGCTGCTGGCTTCCCAGGTCTCTATGGGAGGTACACTCAACTAGCTGTAGGGAAGCTACAAGTGTCAGGGAGTTCATAACCCCAGTGCGACTCTCAACCAATGAAGAAGAGAAGTTCTTGATAAATGACCCCAGTTCACCTGTCACTGTGAGGAGTAAGGACAATTCTGAGGTGTGTTCCACACAGTTTCCCAGAGAGTCAGCAACAGGGCTGAGTCCAGATGCCTACAGTAGTCCCACTCATGAGCTCACCCTCTACTGGATCTCCTACCTTCCTTGGCTCATTTCCTGTATTAGCCTGTTATCACACTGCTAATAAAGACATACCAAAGATTAAGTAGTTACAAAGAAAAGAGGATTCATTCACTCACAGTTCCACATAACTGGGGAGGCCTCATAATCATGATGGAAGACAAGAAGTAGCAAGTCACGTCTTACATGGCGGCAGGCAAGAGAGAACTCATGCAGGGGAAATCCCATGTATAAAACCATCAGATTTCATGAGACTTATTTACAATCATGAAAACAACATGGGGAAAACTGCCCCCATTATTCAATTATCTACACCTGGCCCTGCCCTTGACATGTGGGTTTATTACAATTCAAGGTGAGATTTGGGTGGGGACACAGCCAAACCATATCACTTCCTCAACTCCTTCATGGTGGTTCCTGAGATCGCCTCCCAAATCAAATCCTCTCTCAGGTTCTCCACTCTTAGAGGAACCTAAACCAAGCCATCAGCCAGATGAGCTGTGGGACACTCTGAGAAAACATTCCCCAACTACCTTCATGCCTGCTTCTCCTGGCACAGCCTGGAATATTCACTCCTGCCTCTCTCCTCAGTTGTTTTAAATCATGTTTGTTCCTGTTCTCTGCTAATCAACACCATTTTGGTACTACTCGGTAGATCGCTGCTCTTGCAAGTGAATTAGCAATATTTCCAAGATGTTTTTCTAATAAGCCTCTTTATGGGAGGTTTATGGTGCTCAGAAGCTACACTTGAACCAAAAGAGTCGTTAAACATGGAGAAGAGAAGTAGCCGAATCCCAGTGTAGGCCCCCACTAGCCCTACTCAGTGATTCATTGGGGTGAAAGCAGAGCTCAAGTTAGACATTTGCGATTGAATCTCCTTATGGTTAAATTGGCCAGCTTCCCTGCCTGGCATGCGAGCTGGATGTGGGTGAGCAGGAGCAAGTCATTAGCCTGGCTGCTGCAACAATCCAGCTCCTAAATGAATGGCAGCATCCACAGACAGCCCCAGCTGCCAGAGTGGGAAACGTTAAGATGTTGGCTCAAGGGAGGGACACGTGAAAACACCATGGGTTTCTCAGGACTCTCTCTCTGTTGATTGATTTCAGTCTTGTTTCAGTAAATGCCATCTGCCTCTGAAGACAAGTATGAGATAGACTCAGAAGTGGCTGGTGGAAATAAAAAATAAACTGTGCCTCCTTGGTGTGCTAAGGGCTTGATCGCTCAGCAGCATTCAGTAGCAGGATGATTTACTGCAGGTATGTTGGCTCTCAGGACAAGAAAAGAGGAGAATATAATCAACCTGGGGACACAGCTTTCCCTGGTGTCTTAGGGACTCACGCCATGAGACTGGATCTGTTCCCTTTTATCCTGCTGCATCCAAGTATAGGGAGAAGAAAGTCAAAAGTAGGAGGGCTTGGGATGGGAAGTAAGGACTCTCCCCAATCACAAAGGGCTCTCCAACTCTGCCATGCTTGAGAAGGAGGTTGGGAAGGGAAAGGGAAAAAAGAGAATAGGAGGCAGAAAGAAAAGGGCAGCTAGAGGAGACAGTAGGATTAGAGTCACCCAAAAGATAGACTCCTTTTTGAGCAGACACTTATCAGTACTGCCAACAAGAATCCCTTCATTCAACAAATACTGAACATCTACTCTTGCTATCACTGAGCCAGGTGCTGGGAATTTGAAGTAGACCTGATGCACATCCTCAAGAGTTTCCCAATAAATAAAAAAGAATTTGGGGAAAAAATTATGTTGATGAAGTTAGGGGAGTGTTACCTAAGCAGAATCAATGGAATGCTGGACAAATGCAGTAGGGAATAATGTCATCCAGTAATAAGGCAAGTTGCCCAGAGTCTCAGAGCTAAACATGCAGGCGTCAGCCAGAAGAAAGCGGCTGTGGGAGAAGGATTTGCCGAGCAAAGGAAACAGCATGTGCAAAGGTCTCAAAGCCAGAGCACATGGTTTCTTTGAAAGAGATGAGGAGAGAATACAAGCAAGAGGATGAGGGGAGGGAATGACGGAGAGGCAGAGAGAGGCTGAAAATGGGGCTTTCAACCACCATCCTGAAGAAAGTGCAAAGCCACAGAAGGAGCACAATCAGGCCTGCATTTTAGAAAGATCACTGAAGTAGCAGGTGAGGAATGGATTTCAGGGTTGGTGCAATCTGGAGGGGGCAGACCAATTGGGAGGCTACTGTGGTTTCCAGGAAAGATATTACTACGGTTCGTACTAGGGAGTAATTGTGGGGAATGAAGACAAGTGAATAGATAATCATAATCCCACATATTGTCTAATCCACCCCTTACGAAAGAACACAATTTGGCTGGTAAATAGCATTGTGGTGAAGCTCTCAGACTCTGGGGGAGTTCAACAGTCAAGTTCAAATCTGGGCTCTAACTTCTAGCTGTGCCTTTTGGGCAACTGACTTAAACTCCAAAAGCCTCAATTTTATTTGTAAAATGGAAATAATAGCAACAGAATGGAGACTTTAACATATCCAGAATAAAATAATGTATGTCAATAATTTGGCACGTTTAATAAACGTTATTATCTTTCATGCTTTATTTGTAATTGTTTCTTTTGCTCATAAGATCAGAATAGGTGATCAAAAATAATTTCCCCTTGAAGTTTTCAATTCCTGGACTACACCCAGGAAAAGAAATTCTACCAGCTCCATAGGGAAGCCATTGGATAATATTTTTTCATGACAGACTATCAGCTTATTAAGAAGACATGAGGCGAATAAAACAGCAACACAGTTAAATTTTGAATGTTGGTGGAGATTATTTTGTTGGGCATTGTCTATTGGTACTCAGCACTATGTCTTCTCTTTAAAGCTCTGCCCTGTATCCCGAGGACTAGTTGCCTAGAAACTACATTTTTCAAACTCTATTGTCAGCAAGATTCTGATTTGGAATCTACTAATGAATGGAACTCACGTAATATTTAGAAGGGAAAAGAGAAGAAGGTACCATTCATTATCTTCTTTCAACAGTGGAAAGTAGATTCAGGGTGGTTGGCAGACATGAGTTTTGCAGTAAATCTTGGGCAATCTTCCATTAATCATCTGCTTCAGTGCTGCAGGCAGCTGGGTTCACCACCAGCGGCATGCTGAGATCTTAACAGTCTCCAATTTTCTGAAGGTTGTCCATGTTGCTTCCTGACCATTAAGCCTTCGGAAGATTTTGTAAGCAGAAGATTTCCTCTATTAAATATTTTCATGCTAAAATAACTAGAGTTGTTTCTGTTTTTCTGACAGTCCCTTTATCCTTGAGCTTCACAGTATCAATCCCAAAGGGAAGGCATAGAATAGGTACATTTCATGGCCCAGTGTGGGCCCAGCTAGCAGACAGCCTTTATTATACTGATAGCTTGCTGAGGTCAGATGTCAACAAAAGAGAGAAATCTCCCCAGCTCTCTGTTCTATTTACAAAAACTTTGTTTACTTTATTTCTGTTACTTTCTGTCCATAGAACATAACACAGAAAAATCATATTTATTCTGTTAAGGAAAAGAGATGATCTTGCCTGAGTGTACTTCTGGTTCCATGATGAAGATACTTTGTATAATTAATCACATGAAATAAACACAGTCCCTTACAGCTCGAGTTGCCCAAGGTTGATATAATCTGATGAGTAAGAGAATTTTCTGCACAACAGACAGAGATGAAAGTAGTTAAGAAGAAAACTCAATGTCTGAGCCCCAGTTCCCTCCTTCTCTCCACACCATATATTTCCTCGTCAACTTTCCTTTCACCTTTTGTTGCTTTCCCTCTAACTCCCCACATGATTATATCCCCACCTTTAAGCCTTCCCTTTCTCTCTCCTCTGTTCACTGAGTTTTGCATATGGTACTTGAGGAATGTTCTCCTTCCTACCTGGTATCCCCAACCCCTGAAGATTTTATTATAGAGTTAACAATGGCTCATTGAGTGCCCAACCACAAGCTAGAGTTTGGGTATGTTTGTAGCTAGATGGGAGGAGAAGACTGTCCAAAGAGCACAAAATCCTGTCTACCTGCATAATACCTCCTCGCTAAACTGTTAGCTCCTTGAATCTGAGAAAAAATAATAATGAGGGACACTACAGGTAGCAAAAGCACAGACACCAAGTGAAGGCTACAGACTACTTCCATATCCCAGCTCAAATGGAGCAAAGAAGACAGTTCTAGGAGACCTCCTGGAGGAGGTGACTTTTAAATTTAAATAAACCCTCTTAACTTGAGACAGCATAAAGGATGGGGACTTTTTATTCCAGCTCTGTATTCATCTAGCTGGTGCCTTAGAACACATCACAAGATCATCACATCTAATGCCTTAGGTTGATTTTTCATAGTTGATCTTTTTCACCTGAGGCTAAGGGACATAGTATCTTCTAGATCCTATAACCCCACCCAATCCAGGGCTGAGCTTTACGGAAACATGGTTTTGTACCTCGTTAGAAATTAACTTAATTTTAAAATTGACTTATTTCATTCCATCTTTGGTCACCTGATTTCAAATAATAATTACATTAATTAACATCTGGTCAATATACAAGACCGAGTTAATGCGGGAAGTCCCAACCCTGCCCTAGACATATAGAAATGACGGGTGGCAAAAACAACTAACACGTTTAAACACATTGATGGGCCAGAAAGAGAGAAAAGAAAATCCCCCAATGCCAAGAATGAAAAAAAGACTCAAATCCAAAGAACTGAGCAGGAGGGATACACACAGTGCAATTATAACTTGTTACACACATTAGGGTCTGGAAGCCTTAACTCCAAAGTCTCTGTATATAAAAAGGTGGCAGAACCTCTCTGTCTCCATTAAGCTAGAAGCTAGACAAGACTGTCCCATTGGAAAACAGAGAGAAAGGAAAACTCAGCTTATTGTTCGGGTATACATCACAGAAGCAGGTCACCCATTCTAGGTCTTGGGTGAAAAAGATCAACTATGAAAAATCAGACTTCTAGGATTGTGCCACATTAAAGGTAGCATTCCAATTTGAACTATCCAGGAGATATGCTGCCCCAAAAAAACGAGAGAGAGCAAACTGGAAGAAGCCAAGAAAAAGATTTTTTAAACTTCTAGAGTCAGTGAAAGCTATAGAAGGTAAAACAAAATAATCTATAAGGGCATCTCCACAATCTAAAACATTTAAAATTCATGGGAAACAAACTCACTAAAGATGAATTCAAAGTAAGAACCTATGCAACACACAAATTACAATAAGAGATGGTCAAAAGATACAACAAGAAAAAAGTAAATACTCTGGAAACCATTAAAAATGAATTAACCATGATTTCTGGCTTCCTCTCAGAGATGTAAAGAGCTAAAATGGGTATCACACACTCATACACTACAATGGAAAACATGTGGACAAACTTCTAATTTCAAGGTGACCTTTTTTTTTTAAATCCATGGAAGAGTTGAGGTCTCAGAACAATGAAAAAATAAAAAAAGAAAAAAGAAACAGAAAATAACAAGTGTTGGTGGGGATATGGAGAAATTAGAGCCTTGTACACTGTTGGTAGGATTAGCAAATGTTACAGCTGCTGTGGAAAACAGCCATGAAGAACTCAAGAAAATTAAAAATAGAACTACCATATGATCTGGCAATCCTACTTCTGGGTATATATCCAAAAAAATTAAAAACAGGAACTTGAAGAGATAGTTGCAAACCCGTGTTCACTGCATGATTATTCATAATAGCCAATATGTAAACATGAGCCTACATGTCTACCAATAAGTGAACGGAAAAAGCAAATGTGGTATAGACATACAATGGAATATTATTGTATTCAGCATTAAAAAATAAAGAAATTCTATCATTTGCTACCACACATGGATGAACGATGAGCTCACTATGCTAAGTGAAATAAGACAATCACAAAAATAATGAAAAATGCATGATCCCACTTCTGTGAGGTATCTAAAGTAATCAAACTCATAAAAACAGAAGGTGGAATACTGGTTGCCAGAGTATAGGAGGAGAGAGAAATGGAAAGTTATTGTTTGGTGTCTATAGAGTTTCAGTCATCCAAGATGAAAAAGTTCTAGAAATTGATAGTACAGCAATGTGCATATAGTTAACAACAGTGTAATACATTTTTAAATTGTTAAGGGGTAAATTCATTTGTTTTTATCACAATAATAAAAATAAAGATTTTCTTAGAGAAACTAAAACAGGCAATTCATTTGCCAGTAGATGTACTCTATAAGAAATGTTAAAGAAAGCTATTCAGACACAAGGAATACGATATAAGATTGAAGCCTAAATTTGCACAAAGAAATAGGGAGCAATGCAAAGGAATGAATGAAGGCAAAATGAAATGGATTTGTTTTCTCATTTTTAATGTAAGGCAAAAATAGTATCACCATATTGTTGGTTTACAGCATATGTAAAAGCAATATATATAACAGCAACACCACGAAAGATTGAAGGAAGGAATTGGCAATATAATATTATAAGGTCATTATAATACACCAAAGCAGCATCATATTATTTGAAGGAAGATTCTAGTCAATTATAAATGTATACTGTAAGCCCTGGAGCAACCACAAAAAAAGTTAGAGACAAAAATAATAATTCAGTGAAATTTACAAAATATAATCATTTTTTAAATGCTTAAATAACCCAAAAGAGGCAAAAAAATTTGGGGAGGTAGAAACAAAGAAGAAATGTAACTAATAGTAAACAGCTAACAAAGTGGTAGATTTTAATGCAAACTTACAATAATCACATTTAAATAAGAACAGACTAGCTGTCAGATTGACTTTAAAAGGAAACAACAAAAAAGACCCAGCCACATTCTGCCTGCTACAAACCTACTTTGAATAGAAAGACGTAAGTTAAAGGAAATGCATCTTTATAAATAAGTTAAAGGAAAATTATAAAGATATACCACACAGACACTAAACGAAAAGCTAGAATACTTGTATTACTATCTGATAAAGTGGATTTCAGAACAAATAATATTATCAGGACTAAGCAGGGACATTACTTAACAATAAATAGGTCAATTCTCCAAGATAATAAACAGTTCAAGAAAAAAACAATTTTCAAGGAGTATACACATAATATAGAACCAAAATACATAAACTAAAAACAACAAAACTGGAAAGAGAAAAAGACAAATCACAGTTTTAGCTGGAGACTCCAATATTATTCTCTCACAAATCAATAGAACAAGCAGAAAGAAAATCAGCAAGTATAATGAAGAACTAAGCAACACTAGTAACAATAAGAGCTAACGGATATTTATAGAACACCCCGCTCAACATGAAATATTTACCCAGATAGGTTGTATTCTGGGCCATAAAACAAACCTGAACAAATGTAAAAGATGAGACATAATACAAAATATGTGTTCCAGCCATAAGAGAATTAAACCAGAAATCAATAACCAACATCTGTAAAGTTCCCAAATATTTGGACACTAAGCAACGTACTTAAAAATTAGTCATGCGTAAAAGAGGAACTATCAAAGTAGATTAAAATGCTTTGAAGTGAATGAAAATGAAAATATAACACAAAAATATGTAGGTTGCAGTTAAAGCAGTATTTAGAGAAAAATGTATAGCATTTAATAACTTATATTAGAAAATTTTTAAAGTTTCATATTAATCACCTAATCTTTCTCATTCACAAAGTAGAAAAAAAGAACAAATGAAATCACAGCAAACAAAAGGAAAGAAATAATAAAGAGCAGAAAAAAAAATTGGAACCAAAAATAAATCAGTGATACCAAAACCTCGTTACTTGAAAAGATCAATAAAAGTGATAAACTTTTAGCCAGAGTGGCCAAGAATTAAAGAGAGATAACAAAATTACCAATATCAAGGACAAAAGACCTACAGCTAAGGAGAAAGACTGAACGCTTTCCTGCTAAGACTGGGAACGAGGCAAAGATATCTTCTCAGTCTTATTCAACATTATACTGGAAGTCCTCACAGTGCAATAACACAGGAAAAACTATTAGACTACATAATTATCTATACAGAAAGTCTTTTTTTTAAATCTACGGAAAAAGCTCCCAGAACTAATGAGTTTAACAAGGTTCAGGTTATAAAATCAACACAAAAATGTATTTCTGCTTCTATGTACTAGTAATGAACACTTGGAATTTGAAATTTTAAAAATAATACCATTTATGATAGCATTAAAAACACTTTGGTAGAAATGTAACAAAATATTGTGCAGGTGCTATGTGCTAAAGACTACAAAACACTGATGTAAGAAATCAAGTAAGACCTAAATGACTGGAGGAATACAACGTATTTGTGAACCGGAAAATTCAGTATTGTCAAGGTGTCAATTCTCCATGTTTTTAATCTATACAATCAGGGCAGTCAATGCCCATCAAAATCCCAGCAGGCCTTTTTATAAATCTCAACAAGCTGATTCTAAAATTTACATTGAAAGACTAGGAAATAGAATAGCCAAAAAGAAAAACAAAATTGCAGGACTAACACCACACAATTTAAAGACTTACTATAAAGACACAAATCAATACAGCAAAATATTGGTTAAAGGATAGACACATGTATCAGTGGAACAGAAAAGAGAGCCCATAAAGGAAAGACCCACACAAACGCAGTTAACTTTTTTTTTGCAAAGGCAGTTTGAGAAAGGAGAGTGTTTTTTTGTTGTTGTTGTTTTCAATTATACTTTAAGTTCTAGGGTACATGTGCACAGTGTACAGGTTACATACGTATACATGTGCCATGTTAGTGTGCTGCACCCATTAACTCGTCATTTACATTAGGTATATCTCCTAATGCTATCCCTCCCCCCTCCCCCCACCCCATGACAGGCCCTAGTGTGTGATGTTCCCCTTTCTGTGTCCAAGTGATCTCATTGTTCAATTCCCACC
>NW_012108697.1:4533442-4534035 GCF_000951045.1 Mandrillus leucophaeus
GATGATGTTGGCCTCATAAAATGAGTTAGGGAGGATTCCCTCTTTTTCTATTGATTGGAATAATTTCAGAAGGAATGGTACCAGCTCCTACTTGTACCTCTGGTAGAATTTGGCTATGAATCTGTCTTGTCCTGGGCTTTTTTTGGTTGAGTAGGCTATTAATTATTGCCTCAATTTCAGAGCCTGTTATTTGTCTACTCAGGGATTCAGCTTCTTCCTGGTTTTGTCTTGGGAGAGTGTAAGTGTCCAGGAATTTATCCATTTCTTCTAGGTTTTCTAGTTTACTTGCATAGAGGTGTTTATAGTATTTTCTGATGGTAGTTTGTATTTCTGTGGGGTCGGTGGTGATATCCCCTTTATCATTTTGTATTGCATCTATTTGATTCTTCTCTCTTATCAATCTTACTAGCAGTCTATCAATTTTGTTATCTTTTCAAAAAACCAGCTCCTGGATTCATTGATTTTTTGAAGGGTTTTTTGGGTCTCTTTCTCCTTCAGTTCTGCTCTGATCTCAGTTATTTCTTGCTTTCTGCTAGCTTTTGAATGTGTTTGCTCTTGCTTCTCTAGTTCTTTTAATTGTGATGTTAGAGTGT